>NC_135378.1:8484910-8813660 GCF_049243985.1 Paroedura picta
GGTAACCAACTGAAAAGAAATCAGAAAGCGCTCACCTGAGTTCCCCTGGAGAGCAGGAGATGTCTGTTACAAGCAGGGGGGACACCACAACACACCAGGAGTCACAGGGGCAGCCAACCTCAACCTTGAAAAAGGTGACCATCTGAAATGACATCACAAAGCGCTCACCTGTGTTCACCTGGAGAGGTTGGGATGTCTGTTACAAGCAGGGGGGATATCACAAAGCGCTCACCTGAGTTCCCCTGGAGAGGAGGGGATGTCTGTTATAAGCAGGGGGGATATCACAAAGCGCTCACCTGAGATCCCATGGAGAGGAGGAGATGTCTGTTACAAGCAGGGGGGATATCACAACACACCAGGAGTCACAGGGGAAGCCAACCTCCTCCTTGAAACAGGTGACCAACAGAAATGGCAACACAAAGCGCTCACCTGAGTTCCCCTGGAGAGGAGGGGATGTCTGTTACAAGCGGGGGGGATATCACAACATACCAGGAGTCAGAGGGGTAGCCAACCTCCACGAAACAGGTAACCAACTGAAAAGAAATCAGAAAGCGCTCACCTGAGTTCCCCTGGAGAGGAGGGGATGTCTGTTACAAGCAGGGGGGATATCACAACACACCAGGAGTCACAGGGGAAGCCAACCTCCACCTTGATAGAGGTGACCAACTGAAATGACATAACAAAACGCTCACCTGAGTTCCCCTAGAGAGCAGGGGATTTCTGTTACAAGCAGGGGGGATATCACAAAGCGCTCACCTGAGTTCCCCTGGAGAGGACGGGATGTCTGTTACAAGCAGGGGGGATATCACAACACACCAGGAGTCACAGGGGAAGCCAACCTCCACCTTGAAACAGGTGACCAACTGAAATGACATCACAAAGCGCTGACCTGAGTTCACCTGGAGAGCAGGGGATCTCTGTTACAAGCAGGGGGATATCACAAAGCGCTCACCTGAGTTCCCCTGGAGAGGAGGGGATGTCTATTACAGGAAGGGGGGATATCAAAACACACCAGGAGTCAGAGGGGAAGCCAACCTCCACCTTGAAACAGGTGACCAACTAAAATGACATCACAAAGCGCTCACCTGAGTTCCCCTGGAGAGCAGGGGATGTCTGTTACAAGCAGGGGGGATATCACAACACACCAGGAGTCACAGGGGAAGCCAACCTAAACCTTGAAACAGGTGACCAACTGAAATGACATCAAAAAGCGCTCACCTGAGTTCCCCTAGAGATGAGGGGATGTCTGTTAAAAGCAGGAGGGATATCACAACACGCCCGGATTCACAGGGGAAGACAATCTCAACCTTGAAACAGGTGACCAACTGAAATGACATCACAAAGCGCTCACCTGAGTTCCCCTGGAGAGCAGGTGACCTCTGTTACAAGCAGGGGGGATATCACAAAGCGCCCACCTGAGTTCCCCTGGTGAGGAGGGGATGTCTGTTACAAGCAGGGGGGATATCACAACACACCAGGAGTCACAGCGGAAGCCAACCTCCACCTTGAAACAGGTGACCAACTGAAATGACATCACAAAGCGCTCACCTGAGTTCCCCTGGAGAGCAGGGGATGTCTGTTACAAGCAGGGGGGATATCACAACACACCAGGAGTCACAGGGGAAGCCAACCTCCACGTTGAAACAGGTGACCAACTGAAATGACATCACAAAGCGCTGACCTGAGTTCCCCTGGAGAGCAGGGGATCTCTGTTACAAGCAGGGGGATATCACAAAGCGCTCACCTGAGTTCCCCTGGTGAGGAGGGGATGTCTGTTACAAGCAGGGGGGATATCACAACACACCAGGAGTCACAGGGGAAGCCAACCTCAACCTTGAAACATGTGACCAACTGAAGTGACATCACAAAGCGCTCACATGATTTCCCCTAGAGATGAGGGGATGTCTGTTACAAGCAGAGGGGATATCACAAAGCGCTCACCTGAGTTCCCCTGCTGAGGAGGGGATGTCTGTTACAAGCAGGGGGGATATCACAACACACCAGGTGTCACAGGGGAAGCCAACCTCCACCTTGAAACAGGTGACCAACTGAAATGACATAACAAAGCGCTCACCAGAGTTCCCCTGGAGAGGAGGGGATGTCCGTTACAAGCAGGGGGGATATCACAACGCACCAGGAGTTACAGGGGAAGCCAACCTCCACCTTGAAACAGGTGACCAACTGAAATGACATCACAAAGCGCTGACCTGAGTTCCCCTGGAGAGCAGGGGATCTCTGTTACAAGCAGGGGGATATCACAAAGCGCTCACCTGAGTTCCCCTGGAGAGGAGGGGATGTCTATTACAGGAAGGGGGGATATCAAAACACACCAGGAGTCAGAGGGGAAGCCAACCTCCACCTTGAAACAGGTGACCAACTGAAATGACATCACAAAGCGCTCACCTGAGTTCACCTGGAGAGGTGGGGATGTCTGTTACAAGCAGGGGGGATATCAGAAAGCGCTCACCTGAGTTCCCCTGGTGAGGAGGGGATGTCTGTTACAAGCAGGGGGGATATCACAACACACCAGGAGTCACAGGGGAAGCCAACCTAAACCTTGAAACAGGTGACCAACTGAAATGACATCAAAAAGCGCTCACCTGAGTTCCCCTAGAGATGAGGGGATGTCTGTTAAAAGCAGGAGGGATATCACAACACGCCCGGATTCACAGGGGAAGACAATCTCAACCTTGAAACAGGTGACCAACTGAAATGACATCACAAAGCGCTCACCTGAGTTGCCCTGGAGAGCAGGTGACCTCTGTTACAAGCAGGGGGGATATCACAAAGCGCTCACCTGAGTTCCCCTGGTGAGCAGGGGATGTCTGTTACAAGCAGGGGGGATATCACAACACACCAGGAGTCACAGCGGAAGCCAACCTCCACCTTGAAACAGGTGACCAACTGAAATGACATCACAAAGCGCTCACCTGAGTTCCCCTGGAGAGCAGGGGATGTCTGTTACAAGCAGGGGGGATATCACAACACACCAGGAGTCACAGGGAAAGCCAACCTCCACCTTGAAACAGGTGACGAACTGAAATGACATCACAAAGTGCTCACCTGAGTTCCCCTGGAGAGCAGGAGATGTCTGTTACAAGCAGGGGGGACACCACAACACACCAGGAGTCACAGGGGAAGCCAACCTCCACCTTGAAACAGGTGACCAACTGAAATGGCATCACAAAGCGCTGACCTGAGTTCCCCTGGAGAGCAGGGGATCTCTGTTACAAGCAGGGGGATATCACAAAGCGCTCACCTGAGTTCCCCTGGTGAGGAGGGGATGTCTGTTACAAGCAGGGGGGATATCACAACACACCAGGAGTCACAGGGGAAGCCAACCTCAACCTTGAAACATGTGACCAACTGAAGTGACATCACAAAGCGCTCACATGAGTTCCCCTAGAGATGAGGGGATGTCTGTTACAAGCAGAGGGGATATCACAAAGCGCTCACCTGAGTTCCCCTGCTGAGGAGGGGATGTCTGTTACAAGCAGGGGGGATATCACAACGCACCAGGAGTTACAGGGGAAGCCAACCTCCACCTTGAAACAGGTGACCAACTGAAATGACATAACAAAGCGCTCACCAGAGTTCCCCTGGAGAGGAGGGGATGTCCGTTACAAGCAGGGGGGATATCACAACGCACCAGGAGTTACAGGGGAAGCCAACTTCCACCTTGAAACAGGTGACCAACTGAAATGACATAACAAAGCGCTCACCAGAGTTCCCCTGGAGAGGAGGGGATGTCCGTTACAAGCAGGGGGGATATCACAACGCACCAGGAGTTACAGGGGAAGCCAACCTCCACCTTGAAACAGGTGACCAACTGAAATGACATCACAAAGCGCTGACCTGAGTTCCCCTGGAGAGCAGGGGATCTCTGTTACAAGCAGGGGGATATCACAAAGCGCTCACCTGAGTTCCCCTGGAGAGGAGGGGATGTCTATTACAGGAAGGGGGGATATCAAAACACACCAGGAGTCAGAGGGGAAGCCAACCTCCACCTTGAAACAGGTGACCAACTGAAATGACATCACAAAGCGCTCACCTGAGTTCACCTGGAGAGGTGGGGATGTCTGTTACAAGCAGGGGGGATATCACAAAGCGCTCACCTGAGTTCCTCTGGAGAGGAGGGGATGTCTGTTATAAGCAGGGGGGATACCACAACACACCAGGAGTCACAGGGGAAGCCAACCTCAACCTTGAAAAAGGTGACCATCTGAAATGAACATCACAAAGCGCTCACCTGAGTTCCCGTGGAGAGGAGGGGATGTCTGTTATAAGCAGGGGGGATATCACAACACACCAGGAGTCACAGGGGAAGCCAACCTCAACCTTGAAAAAGGTGACAATCTGAAATGACATAACGAAACGCTCACCTGAGTTCCCCTAGAGAGCAGGGGATTTCTGTTACAAGCAGGGGGGATATCACAAAGCGCTCACCTGAGTTCCCCTGGAGAGGAGGGGATGTCTATTACAGGAAGGGGGGATATCAAAACACACCAGGAGTCAGAGGGGAAGCCAACCTCCACCTTGAAACAGGTGACCAACTGAAATGACATCACAAAGCGCTCACCTGAGTTCCCCTGGAGAGCAGGTGATGTCTGTTACAAGCAGGGGGGATATCAGAAAGCGCTCACCTGAGTTCCCCTGGTGAGGAGGGGATGTCTGTTACTAGCAGGGGGGATATCACAACACACCAGGAGTCACAGGGGAAGCCAACCTAAACCTTGAAACAGGTGACCAACTGAAATGACATCAAAAAGCGCTCACCTGAGTTCCCCTAGAGATGAGGGGAAGTCTGTTAAAAGCAGGAGGGATATCACAACACGCCCGGATTCACAGGGGAAGACAATCTCAACCTTGAAACAGGTGACCAACTGAAATGACATCACAAAGCGCTCACCTGAGTTCCCCTGGAGAGCAGGTGACCTCTGTTACAAGCAGGGGGGATATCACAAAGCGCTCACCTGAGTTCCCCTGGTGAAGAGGGGATGTCTGTTACAAGCAGGGGGGATATCACAACACACCAGGAGTCACAGCGGAAGCCAACCTCCACCTTGAAACAGGTGACCAACTGAAATGACATCACAAAGCGCTCACCTGAGTTCCCCTGGAGAGCAGGGGATGTCTGTTACAAGCAGGGGGGATATCACAACACACCAGGAGTCACAGGGAAAGCCAACCTCCACCTTGAAACAGGTGACCAACAGAAATGGCATCACAAAGCGCTCACCTGAGTTCACCAGGAGAGGAGGGAATGTCTGTTACAGGCAGGAGGGATATCACAAAGCACTCACTTGAGTTCCCCTGGAGAGGACGGGATGTCTGGTATAAGCAGGGGGGATATCACAACACACCAGGAGTCACAGGGGAAGCCAACCTCCACCATGAAACAGGTGACCCACTGAAATGACATCACAAAGCGCTCACCTGAGTTCCCCTGGAGAGGAGGGGATGTCTGTTACAAACAGGAGGGATATCACAACACACCAGGAGTCACAGGGGAAGCCAACCTCCCCGAAACAGGTAACCAACTGAAATGACATCACAAAGCGCTCACCTGAGTTCCCCTGGAGAGGAGGGGATGTCTGTTACAAACAGGAGGGATATCACAACACACCAGGAGTCACAGGGGAGGCCAACCTCAACCTTGAAACAGGTGACCAACTGAAATGACATCACAAAACGCTCACCTGAGTTCCCCTAGAGAGCAGGGGATTTCTGTTACAAGCAGGAGGGATATCACAAAGCGCTCACTTGATTTCCCCTGGAGAGGACGGGATGTCTGTAACAAGCAGGGCGGATATCACAACACACCAGGAGTCACAGGGGAAGCCAACCTCCACCTTGAAACAGGTGACCAACTGAAATTGCATCACAAAGCGCTCACCTGAGTTACACTAGAGCTGAGGGGATGTCTGTTAAAAGCAGGGGGGATATTACAACACACCAGGAGTCACAGGGGCAGCCAACCTCAACCTTGAAACAGGTGACCAACTGAAATGACATCACAAAGCGCTCACCTGAGTTCACCTGGAGAGGTGGGGATGTCTGTTACAAGCAGGGGGGATATCACAAAGCGCTCACTTGAGTTCCCCTGGAGAGGACGGGATGTTTGTTATAAGCAGGGGGGATACCACAACACACCAGGACTCACAGGGGAAGCCAACCTCAACAATGAAACAGGTGACCAACTGAAATGACATCACAAAGCGCTCACCTGAATTCCCCTGGAGAGGAGGGGATGTCTGTTACAAGCAGGGGGGATATCGCAACACACCAGGAGTCACAGCCGAAGCCAACCTCCATCTTGAAACAGGTGACCAACTGAAATGACATCACAAAGCGCTCACCTGAGTTCCCCTGGAGAGGAGGGGATGTCTGTTACAAACAGGAGGGATATCACAACACACCAGGAGTCACAGGGGAAGCCAACCTCGACGAAACAGGTAACCAACTATAATGACATCACAAAGCGCTCACCTGAGTTCCCCTGGAGAGGAGGGGATGTCTGTTACAAGCAGGGGGGATATCACAACACACCAGGAGTCACAGGGGAGGCCAACCTCAACCTTGAAACAGGTGTCCAACAGAAATGGCATCACAAAGCGCTCACCTGAGTTCCCCTGGAGAGTAGGGGATGTCTGTTACAAGCGGGGGGGATATCACAACACAACAGGAGTCAGAGGGGAAGCCAACCTCCCCGAAACAGGTAACCAACTGAAATGACATCACAAAGCGCTCACCTGAGTTACACTAGAGCTGAGGGGATGTCTTTTAAAAGCAGGGGGGATATTACAACACACCAGGAGTCACAGGGGCAGCAAACCTCAACCTTGAAACAGGTGACCAACTGAAATGACATCACAAAGCGCTCACCTGAGTTCACCTGGAGAGGTGGGGATGTCTGTTACAAGCAGGGGGGATATCAGAAAGCGCTCACTTGAGTTCCCCTGGAGAGGACGGGATGTTTGTTATAAGCAGGGGGGATACCACAACACACTAGGAGTCACAGGGGAAGCCAACCTCAACATTGAAACAGGTGACCAACTGAAATGACATCACAAAGCGCTCACCTGAGTTCCCCTGGAGAGGAGGGGATGTCTGTTACAAGCAGGGGGGATATCGCAACACACCAGGAGTCACAGCCGAAGCCAACCTCCATCTTGAAACAGGTGACCAACTAAAATGACATCACAAAGCGCTCACCTGAGTTCCCCTGGAGAGGAGGGGATGTCTGTTACAAACAGGAGGGATATCACAACACACCAGGAGTCACAGGGGAAGCCAACCTCCCCGAAACAGGTAACCAACTGAAATGACATCACAAAGCGCTCACCTGAGTACCCCTGGAGAGGAGGGGATGTCTGTTACAAACAGGAGGGATATCACAACACACCAGGAGTCACAGGGGAGGCCAACCTCAACCTTGAAACAGGTGACCAACTGAAATGACATCACAAAACGCTCACCTGAGTTCCCCTAGAGAGCAGGGGATTTCTGTTACAAGCAGGGGGGATATCACAAAGCGCTCAGCTGAGTTCCCCTGGAGAGGACGGGATGTCTGTTATAAGCAGGGGGGATACCACAACACACAAGGAGTCACAGGGGAAGCCAACATCAACCTTGAAAAAGGTGACCAACTGAAATGACATCACCAAGCGCTCACCTGAGTTCACCAGGAGAGGAGGAATTGTCTGTTACAGGCAGGAGGGATATCACAAAGCGCTCACTTGAGTTCCCCTGGAGTGGACGGGATGTCTGTTACAAGCAGGGGGGATATCACAAAGCGCTCACCTGAGTTCCCCTGGAGAGGAGGAGATGTCTGTTACAAGCAGGGGGGATATCACAACACAACAGGAGTCAGAGGGGAAGCCAACCTCCCCGAAACAGGTAACCAACTGAAATGACATCACAAAGCGCTCACCTGAGTTACACTAGAGCTGAGGGGATGTCTGTTAAAAGCAGGGGGGATATTACAACACACCAGGAGTCACAGGGGCAGCAAACCTCAACCTTGAAACAGGTGACCAACTGAAATGACATCACAAAGCGCTCACCTGAGTTCACCTGGAGAGGTGGGGATGTCTGTTACAAGCAGGGGGGATATCAGAAAGCGCTCACTTGAGTTCCCCTGGAGAGGACGGGATGTTTGTTATAAGCAGGGGGGATACCACAACACACTAGGAGTCACAGGGGAAGCCAACCTCAACATTGAAACAGGTGACCAACTGAAATGACATCACAAAGCGCTCACCTGAGTTCCCCTGGAGAGGAGGGGATGTCTGTTACAAGCAGGGGGGATATCGCAACACACCAGGAGTCACAGCCGAAGCCAACCTCCATCTTGAAACAGGTGACCAACTAAAATGACATCACAAAGCGCTCACCTGAGTTCCCCTGGAGAGGAGGGGATGTCTGTTACAAACAGGAGGGATATCACAACACACCAGGAGTCACAGGGGAAGCCAACCTCCCCGAAACAGGTAACCAACTGAAATGACATCACAAAGCGCTCACCTGAGTACCCCTGGAGAGGAGGGGATGTCTGTTACAAACAGGAGGGATATCACAACACACCAGGAGTCACAGGGGAGGCCAACCTCAACCTTGAAACAGGTGACCAACTGAAATGACATCACAAAACGCTCACCTGAGTTCCCCTAGAGAGCAGGGGATTTCTGTTACAAGCAGGGGGGATATCACAAAGCGCTCAGCTGAGTTCCCCTGGAGAGGACGGGATGTCTGTTATAAGCAGGGGGGATACCACAACACACAAGGAGTCACAGGGGAAGCCAACATCAACGTTGAAAAAGGTGACCAACTGAAATGACATCACCAAGCGCTCACCTGAGTTCACCAGGAGAGGAGGAATTGTCTGTTACAGGCAGGAGGGATATCACAAAGCGCTCACTTGAGTTCCCCTGGAGTGGACGGGATGTCTGTTACAAGCAGGGGGGATATCACAAAGCGCTCACCTGAGTTCCCATGGAGAGGAGGAGATGTCTGTTACAAGCAGGGGGGATATCACAACACACCAGGAGTCACAGGGGAAGCGACCCTCCACCTTGAAACAGGTGACCAACAGAAATGGCATCACAAAGCGCTCACCTGAGTTCACCAGGAGAGGAGGGAATGTCTGTTACAGGCAGGAGGGATATCACAAAGCACTCACTTGAGTTCCCCTGGAGAGGACGGGATGTCTGGTATAAGCAGGGGGGATATCACAACACACCAGGAGTCACAGGGGAAGCCAACCTCCACCATGAAACAGGTGACCAACTGAAATGACATCACAAAGCGCTCACCTGAGTTCCCCTGGAGAGGAGGGGATGTCTGTTACAAGTGGGGGGGGGATATCACAACACACCAGGAGTCAGAGGGGAAGCCAACCTCGACGAAACAGGTAACCAACTATAATGACATCACAAAGCGCTCACCTGAGTTCCCCTGGAGAGGAGGGGATGTCTGTTACAAGCAGGGGGGATATCACAACACACCAGGAGTCACAGGGGAGGCCAACCTCAACCTTGAAACAGGTGACCAACTGAAATGACATCACAAAACGCTCACCTGAGTTCCCCTAGAGAGCAGGGGATTTCTGTTACAAGCAGGAGGGATATCACAAAGCGCTCACTTGAGTTCCCCTGGAGAGGACGGGATGTCTGTAACAAGCAGGGCGGATATCACAACACACCAGGAGTCACAGGGGAAGCCAACCTCCACCTTGAAACAGGTGACCAACTGAAATTGCATCACAAAGCGCTCACCTGAGTTACACTAGAGCTGAGGGGATGTCTGTTAAAAGCAGGGGGGATATTACAACACACCAGGAGTCACAGGGGCAGCCAACCTCAACCTTGAAACAGGTGACCAACTGAAATGACATCACAAAGCGCTCACCTGAGTTCACCTGGAGAGGTGGGGATGTCTGTTACAAGCAGGGGGGATATCACAAAGCGCTCACTTGAGTTCCCCTGGAGAGGACGGGATGTTTGTTATAAGCAGGGGGGATACCACAACACACCAGGACTCACAGGGGAAGCCAACCTCAACAATGAAACAGGTGACCAACTGAAATGACATCACAAAGCGCTCACCTGAATTCCCCTGGAGAGGAGGGGATGTCTGTTACAAGCAGGGGGGATATCGCAACACACCAGGAGTCACAGCCGAAGCCAACCTCCATCTTGAAACAGGTGACCAACTGAAATGACATCACAAAGCGCTCACCTGAGTTCCCCTGGAGAGGAGGGGATGTCTGTTACAAACAGGAGGGATATCACAACACACCAGGAGTCACAGGGGAAGCCAACCTCGACGAAACAGGTAACCAACTATAATGACATCACAAAGCGCTCACCTGAGTTCCCCTGGAGAGGAGGGGATGTCTGTTACAAGCAGGGGGGATATCACAACACACCAGGAGTCACAGGGGAGGCCAACCTCAACCTTGAAACAGGTGTCCAACAGAAATGGCATCACAAAGCGCTCACCTGAGTTCCCCTGGAGAGTAGGGGATGTCTGTTACAAGCGGGGGGGATATCACAACACAACAGGAGTCAGAGGGGAAGCCAACCTCCCCGAAACAGGTAACCAACTGAAATGACATCACAAAGCGCTCACCTGAGTTCCCCTGGAGTGGAGGGGATGTCTGTTACAAGCAGGGGGGATATCACAACACACCAGGAGTCACAGGGGAAGCCAACCTTCACCTTGAAACAGGTGACCAACCGAAATGACATAACAAAACGCTCACCTGAGTTCCCCTAGAGAGCAGGGGATTTCTGTTACAAGCAGGGGGGATATCACAAAGCGCTCACCTGAGTACCCCTGGAGAGGACGGGATGTCTGTTATAAGCAGGGGGGATACCACAACACACAAGGAGTCACAGGGGAAGCCAACCTCAACCTTGAAAAAGGTGACCAACTGAAATGACATCACAAAGCGCTCACCTGAGTTCACCAGGAGAGGAGGGAATGTCTGTTACAGGCAGGAGGGATATCACAAAGCGCTCACTTGAGTTCCCCTGGAGAGGACGGGATGTCTGTAACAAGCAGGGCGGATATCACAACACACCAGGAGTCACAGGGGAAGCCAACCTCCACCTTGAAACAGGTGACCAACTGAAATTGCATCACAAAGCGCTCACCTGAGTTACACTAGAGCTGAGGGGATGTCTGTTAAAAGCAGGGGGGATATTACAACACACCAGGAGTCACAGGGGCAGCAAACCTCAACCTTGAAACAGGTGACCAACTGAAATGACATCACAAAGCGCTCACCTGAGTTCACCTGGAGAGGTGGGGATGTCTGTTACAAGCAGGGGGGATATCACAAAGCGCTCACTTGAGTTCCCCTGGAGAGGACGGGATGTTTGTTATAAGCAGGGGGGATACCACAACACACTAGGAGTCACAGGGGAAGCCAACCTCAACATTGAAACAGGTGACCAACTGAAATGACATCACAAAGCGCTCACCTGAGTTCCCCTGGAGAGGAGGGGATGTCTGTTACAAGCAGGGGGGATATCGCAACACACCAGGAGTCACAGCCGAAGCCAACCTCCATCTTGAAACAGGTGACCAACTAAAATGACATCACAAAGCGCTCACCTGAGTTCCCCTGGAGAGGAGGGGATGTCTGTTACAAACAGGAGGGATATCACAACACACCAGGAGTCTCAGGGGAAGCCAACCTCCCCGAAACAGGTAACCAACTGAAATGACATCACAAAGCGCTCACCTGAGTACCCCTGGAGAGGAGGGGATGTCTGTTACAAACAGGAGGGATATCACAACACACCAGGAGTCACAGGGGAGGCCAACCTCAACCTTGAAACAGGTGACCAACTGAAATGACATCACAAAACGCTCACCTGAGTTCCCCTAGAGAGCAGGGGATTTCTGTTACAAGCAGGGGGGATATCACAAAGCGCTCAGCTGAGTTCCCCTGGAGAGGACGGGATGTCTGTTATAAGCAGGGGGGATACCACAACACACAAGGAGTCACAGGGGAAGCCAACATCAACCTTGAAAAAGGTGACCAACTGAAATGACATCACCAAGCGCTCACCTGAGTTCACCAGGAGAGGAGGAATCGTCTGTTACAGGCAGGAGGGATATCACAAAGCGCTCACTTGAGTTCCCCTGGAGTGGACGGGATGTCTGTTACAAGCAGGGGGGATATCACAAAGCGCTCACCTGAGTTCCCATGGAGAGGAGGAGATGTCTGTTACAAGCAGGGGGGATATCACAACACACCAGGAGTCACAGGGGAAGCGACCCTCCACCTTGAAACAGGTGACCAACAGAAATGGCATCACAAAGCGCTCACCTGAGTTCACCAGGAGAGGAGGGAATGTCTGTTACAGGCAGGAGGGATATCACAAAGCACTCACTTGAGTTCCCCTGGAGAGGACGGGATGTCTGGTATAAGCAGGGGGGATATCACAACACACCAGGAGTCACAGGGGAAGCCAACCTCCACCATGAAACAGGTGACCAACTGAAATGACATCACAAAGCGCTCACCTGAGTTCCCCTGGAGAGGAGGGGATGTCTGTTACAAGTGGGGGGGGGGATATCACAACACACCAGGAGTCAGAGGGGAAGCCAACCTCGACGAAACAGGTAACCAACTATAATGACATCACAAAGCGCTCACCTGAGTTCCCCTGGAGAGGAGGGGATGTCTGTTACAAGCAGGGGGGATATCACAACACACCAGGAGTCACAGGGGAGGCCAACCTCAACCTTGAAACAGGTGACCAACAGAAAGGGCATCACAAAGCGCTCACCTGAGTTCCCCTGGAGAGTAGGGGATGTCTGTTACAAGCGGGGGGGATATCACAACACAACAGGAGTCAGAGGGGAAGCCAACCTCCCCGAAACAGGTAACCAACTGAAATGACATCACAAAGCGCTCACCTGAGTTCCCCTGGAGTGGAGGGGATGTCTGTTACAAGCAGGGGGGATATCACAACACACCAGGAGTCACAGGGGAAGCCAACCTTCACCTTGAAACAGGTGACCAACCGAAATGACATAACAAAACGCTCACCTGAGTTCCCCTAGAGAGCAGGGGATTTCTGTTACAAGCAGGGGGGATATCACAAAGCGCTCACCTGAGTACCCCTGGAGAGGACGGGGTGTCTGTTATAAGCAGGGGGGATACCACAACACACAAGGAGTCACAGGGGAAGCCAACCTCAACCTTGAAAAAGGTGACCAACTGAAATGACATCACAAAGCGCTCACCTGAGTTCACCAGGAGAGGAGGGAATGTCTGTTACAGGCAGGAGGGATATCACAAAGCGCTCACTTGAGTTCCCCTGGAGAGGACGGGATGTCTGTAACAAGCAGGGCGGATATCACAACACACCAGGAGTCACAGGGGAAGCCAACCTCCACCTTGAAACAGGTGACCAACTGAAATTGCATCACAAAGCGCTCACCTGAGTTACACTAGAGCTGAGGGGATGTCTGTTAAAAGCAGGGGGGATATTACAACACACCAGGAGTCACAGGGGCAGCCAACCTCAACCTTGAAACAGGTGACCAACTGAAATGACATCACAAAGCGCTCACCTGAGTTCACCTGGAGAGGTGGGGATGTCTGTTACAAGCAGGGGGGATATCACAAAGCGCTCACTTGAGTTCCCCTGGAGAGGACGGGATGTTTGTTATAAGCAGGGGGGATACCACAACACACCAGGAGTCACAGGGGAAGCCAACCTCAACATTGAAACAGGTGACCAACTGAAATGACATCACAAAGCGCTCACCTGAGTTCCCCTGGAGAGGAGGGGATGTCTGTTACAAGCAGGGGGGATATCGCAACACACCAGGAGTCACAGCCGAAGCCAACCTCCATCTTGAAACAGGTGACCAACTGAAATGACATCACAAAGCGCTCACCTGAGTTCCCCTGGAGAGGAGGGGATGTCTGTTACAAACAGGAGGGATATCACAACACACCAGGAGTCACAGGGGAAGCCAACCTCAACCTTGAAACAGGTGACCAACTGAAATGACATCACAAAGCGCTCACCTGAGTTCCCCTGGAGAGGAGGGGATGTCTGTTACAAGCAGGGGGGATATCACAACACACCAGGAGTCACAGGGGAGGCCAACCTCAACCTTGAAACAGGTGACCAACTGAAATGACATCACAAAGCGCTCACCTGAGTTCCCCTGGAGAGGAGGGGATGTCTGTTACAAGCAGGGGGGATATCACAACACACCAGGAGTCACAGGGGAGGCCAACCTCAACCTTGAAACAGGTGACCAACTGAAATGACATCACAAAACGCTCACCTGAGTTCCCCTAGAGAGCAGGGGATTTCTGTTACAAGCAGGGGGGATATCACAAAGCGCTCACCTGAGTTCCCCTGGAGAGGACGGGATGTCTGTTATAAGCAGGGGGGATACCACAACACACAAGGAGTCACAGGGGAAGCCAACATCAACCTTGAAAAAGGTGACCAACTGAAATGACATCACCAAGCGCTCACCTGAGTTCACCAGGAGAGGAGGAATTGTCTGTTACAGGCAGGAGGGATATCACAAAGCGCTCACTTGAGTTCCCCTGGAGTGGACGGGATGTCTGTTACAAGCAGGGGGGATATCACAAAGCGCTCACCTGAGTTCCCATGGAGAGGAGGAGATGTCTGTTACAAGCAGGGGGGATATCACAACACAACAGGAGTCACAGGGGAAGCGACCCTCCACCTTGAAACAGGTGACCAACAGAAATGGCATCACAAAGCGCTCACCTGAGTTCACCAGGAGAGGAGGGAATGTCTGTTACAGGCAGGAGGGATACCACAAAGCACTCACTTGAGTTCCCCTGGAGAGGACGGGATGTCTGGTATAAGCAGGGGGTATACCACAACACACCAGGAGCCACAGGGGAAGCCAACCTCCACCATGAAACAGGTGACCAACTGAAATGACATCACAAAGCGCTCACCTGAGTTCCCCTGGAGAGGAGGGGATGTCTGTTACAAGTGGGGGGGGATATCACAACACACCAGGAGTCAGAGGGGAAGCCAACCTCGACGAAACAGGTAACCAACTATAATGACATCACAAAGCGCTCACCTGAGTTCCCCTGGAGAGGAGGGGATGTCTGTTACAAGCAGGGGGGATATCACAACACACCAGGAGTCACAGGGGAGGCCAACCTCAACCTTGAAACAGGTGACCAACAGAAATGGCATCACAAAGCGCTCACCTGAGTTCCCCTGGAGAGTAGGGGATGTCTGTTACAAGCAGGGGGGATATCACAACACACCAGGAGTCACAGGGGAAGCCAACCTTCACCTTAAAACAGGTGACCAACCGAAATGACATAACAAAACGCTCACCTGAGTTCCCCTAGAGAGCAGGGGATTTCTGTTACAAGCAGGGGGGATATCACAAAGCGCTCACCTGAGTACCCCTGGAGAGGACGGGATGTCTGTTATAAGCAGGGGGGATACCACAACACACAAGGAGTCACAGGGGAAGCCAACCTTCACCTTAAAACAGGTGACCAACCGAAATGACATAACAAAACGCTCACCTGAGTTCCCCTAGAGAGCAGGGGATTTCTGTTACAAGCAGGGGGGATATCACAAAGCGCTCACCTGAGTACCCCTGGAGAGGACGGGATGTCTGTTATAAGCAGGGGGGATACCACAACACACAAGGAGTCACAGGGGAAGCCAACCTCAACCTTGAAAAAGGTGACCAACTGAAATGACATCACAAAGCGCTCACCTGAGTTCCCCTGGAGAGGAGGGGATGTCTGTTACAAGTGGGGGGGGATATCACAACACACCAGGAGTCAGAGGGGAAGCCAACCTCGACGAAACAGGTAACCAACTATAATGACATCACAAAGCGCTCACCTGAGTTCCCCTGGAGAGGAGGGGATGTCTGTTACAAGCAGGGGGGATATCACAACACACCAGGAGTCACAGGGGAGGCCAACCTCAACCTTGAAACAGGTGACCAACAGAAATGGCATCACAAAGCGCTCGCCTGAGTTCCCCTGGAGAGTAGGGGATGTCTGTTACAAGCAGGGGGGATATCACAACACAACAGGAGTCAGAGGGGAAGCCAACCTCCCCGAAACAGGTAACCAACTGAAATGACATCACAAAGCGCTCACCTGAGTTCCCCTGGAGTGGAGGGGATGTCTGTTACAAGCAGGGGGGATATCACAACACACCAGGAGTCACAGGGGAAGCCAACCTTCACCTTAAAACAGGTGACCAACCGAAATGACATAACAAAACGCTCACCTGAGTTCCCCTAGAGAGCAGGGGATTTCTGTTACAAGCAGGGGGGATATCACAAAGCGCTCACCTGAGTACCCCTGGAGAGGACGGGATGTCTGTTATAAGCAGGGGGGATACCACAACACACAAGGAGTCACAGGGGAAGCCAACCTCAACCTTGAAAAAGGTGACTAACTGAAATGACATCACAAAGCGCTCACCTGAGTTCACCATGAGAGGAGGGAATGTCTGTTACTGGCAGGAGGGATATCACAAAGCGCTCACTTGAATTCCCCTGGAGAGGACGTGAAGTCTGTTACAAGCAGGGGGGATACCACAACACACCAGAAGTCACAGGGGAACCGAACCTCCACCTTGAAACAGGTGACCAACCGAAATGACATAACAAAACGCTCACCTGAGTTCCCCTAGAGAGCAGGGGATTTCTGTTACAAGCAGGGGGGATATCACAAAGCGCTCACCTGAGTACCCCTGGAGAGGACGGGATGTCTGTTATAAGCAGGGGGGATACCACAACACACAAGGAGTCACAGGGGAAGCCAACCTCAACCTTGAAAAAGGTGACTAACTGAAATGACATCACAAAGCGCTCACCTGAGTTCACCATGAGAGGAGGGAATGTCTGTTACTGGCAGGAGGGATATCACAAAGCGCTCATTTGAATTCCCCTGGAGAGGACGTGAAGTCTGTTACAAGCAGGGGGGATACCACAACACACCAGAAGTCACAGGGGAACCGAACCTCCCCGAAACAGGTAACCAACTGAAATGACATCACAAAGCGCTCACCTGAGTTCCCCTGGAGTGGAGGGGATGTCTGTTACAAGCAGGGGGGATATCACAACACACCAGGAGTCACAGGGGAAGCCAACCTTCACCTTAAAACAGGTGACCAACCGAAATGACATAACAAAACGCTCACCTGAATTCCCATAGAGAGCAGGGGATTTCTGTTACAAGCAGGGGGGATATCACAAAGCGCTCACCTGAGTACCCCTGGAGAGGACGGGATGTCTGTTATAAGCAGGGGGGATACCACAACACACAAGGAGTCACAGGGGAAGCCAACCTCAACCTTGAAAAAGGTGACCAACTGAAATGACATCACAAAGCGCTCACCTGAGTTCCCCTGGAGAGGAGGGGATGTCTGTTACAAGTGGGGGGGGATATCACAACACACCAGGAGTCAGAGGGGAAGCCAACCTCGACGAAACAGGTAACCAACTATAATGACATCACAAAGCGCTCACCTGAGTTCCCCTGGAGAGGAGGGGATGTCTGTTACAAGCAGGGGGGATATCACAACACACCAGGAGTCACAGGGGAGGCCAACCTCAACCTTGAAACAGGTGACCAACAGAAATGGCATCACAAAGCGCTCACCTGAGTTCCCCTGGAGAGTAGGGGATGTCTGTTACAAGCAGGGGGGATATCACAACACAACAGGAGTCAGAGGGGAAGCCAACCTCCCCAAAACAGGTAACCAACTGAAATGACATCACAAAGCGCTCACCTGAGTTCCCCTGGAGTGGAGGGGATGTCTGTTACAAGCAGGGGGGATATCACAACACACCAGGAGTCACAGGGGAAGCCAACCTTCACCTTAAAACAGGTGACCAACCGAAATGACATAACAAAACGCTCACCTGAGTTCCCCTAGAGAGCAGGGGATTTCTGTTACAAGCAGGGGGGATATCACAAAGCGCTCACCTGAGTACCCCTGGAGAGGACGGGATGTCTGTTATAAGCAGGGGGGATACCACAACACACAAGGAGTCACAGGGGAAGCCAACCTCAACCTTGAAAAAGGTGACCAACTGAAATGACATCACAAAGCGCTCACCTGAGTTCACCAGGAGAGGAGGGAATGTCTGTTACAGGCAGGAGGGATATCACAAAGCGCTCACTTGAGTTCCCCTGGAGAGGACGGGATGTCTGTAACAAGCAGGGCGGATATCACAACACACCAGGAGTCACAGGGGAAGCCAACCTCCACCTTGAAACAGGTGACCAACTGAAATTGCATCACAAAGCGCTCACCTGAGTTACACTAGAGCTGAGGGGATGTCTGTTAAAAGCAGGGGGGATATTACAACACACCAGGAGTCACAGGGGCAGCCAACCTCAACCTTGAAACAGGTTACCAACTGAAATGACATCACAAAGCGCTCACCTGAGTTCACCTGGAGAGGTGGGGATGTCTGTTACGAGCAGGGGGGATATCACAAAGCGCTCACTTGAGTTCCCCTGGAGAGGACGGGATGTTTGTTATAAGCAGGGGGGATACCACAACACACCAGGAGTCACAGGGGAAGCCAACCTCAACATTGAAACAGGTGACCAACTGAAATGACATCACAAAGCGCTCACATGAGTTCCCCTGGAGAGGAGGGGATGTCTGTTACAAGCAGGGGGGATATCGCAACACACCAGGAGTCACAGCAGAAGCCAACCTCCATCTTGAAACAGGTGACCAACTGAAATGACATCACAAAGCGCTCACCTGAGTTCCCCTGGAGAGGAGGGGATGTCTGTTACAAACAGGAGGGATATCACAACACACCAGGAGTCACAGGGGAAGCCAACCTCAACCTTGAAACAGGTGACCAACTGAAATGACATCACAAAGCGCTCACCTGAGTTCCCCTGGAGAGGAGGGGATGTCTGTTACAAGCAGGGGGGATATCACAACACACCAGGAGTCACAGGGGAAGCCAACATCAACCTTGAAAAAGGTGACCAACTGAAATGACATCACCAAGCGCTCACCTGAGTTCACCAGGAGAGGAGGAATTGTCTGTTACAGGCAGGAGGGATATCACAAAGCGCTCACTTGAGTTCCCCTGGAGTGGACGGGATGTCCGTTACAAGCAGGGGGGATATCACAAAGCGCTCACCTGAGTTCCCATGGAGAGGAGGAGATGTCTGTTACAAGCAGGGGGGATATCACAACACACCAGGAGTCACAGGGGAAGCCAACCTCAACCTTGAAAAAGGTGACCAACTGAAATGACATCACAAAGCGCTCACCTGAGTTCCCCTGGAGAGGAGGGGATGTCTGTTACAAGTGGGGGGGGATATCACAACACACCAGGAGTCAGAGGGGAAGCCAACCTCGACGAAACAGGTAACCAACTATAATGACATCACAAAGCGCTCACCTGAGTTCCCCTGGAGAGGAGGGGATGTCTGTTACAAGCAGGGGGGATATCACAACACACCAGGAGTCACAGGGGAGGCCAACCTCAACCTTGAAACAGGTGACCAACAGAAATGGCATCACAAAGCGCTCACCTGAGTTCCCCTGGAGAGCAGGGGATTTCTGTTACAAGCAGGGGGGATATCACAAAGCGCTCACCTGAGTACCCCTGGAGAGGACGGGATGTCTGTTATAAGCAGGGGGGATACCACAACACACAAGGAGTCACAGGGGAAGCCAACCTCAACCTTGAAAAAGGTGACTAACTGAAATGACATCACAAAGCGCTCACCTGAGTTCACCATGAGAGGAGGGAATGTCTGTTACTGGCAGGAGGGATATCACAAAGCGCTCACTTGAATTCCCCTGGAGAGGACGTGAAGTCTGTTACAAGCAGGGGGGATACCACAACACACCAGAAGTCACAGGGGAACCGAACCTCCACCTTGAAACAGGTGACCAACCGAAATGACATAACAAAACGCTCACCTGAGTTCCCCTAGAGAGCAGGGGATTTCTGTTACAAGCAGGGGGGATATCACAAAGCGCTCACCTGAGTACCCCTGGAGAGGACGGGATGTCTGTTATAAGCAGGGGGGATACCACAACACACAAGGAGTCACAGGGGAAGCCAACCTCAACCTTGAAAAAGGTGACTAACTGAAATGACATCACAAAGCGCTCACCTGAGTTCACCATGAGAGGAGGGAATGTCTGTTACTGGCAGGAGGGATATCACAAAGCGCTCATTTGAATTCCCCTGGAGAGGACGTGAAGTCTGTTACAAGCAGGGGGGATACCACAACACACCAGAAGTCACAGGGGAACCGAACCTCCCCGAAACAGGTAACCAACTGAAATGACATCACAAAGCGCTCACCTGAGTTCCCCTGGAGTGGAGGGGATGTCTGTTACAAGCAGGGGGGATATCACAACACACCAGGAGTCACAGGGGAAGCCAACCTTCACCTTAAAACAGGTGACCAACCGAAATGACATAACAAAACGCTCACCTGAGTTCCCCTAGAGAGCAGGGGATTTCTGTTACAAGCAGGGGGGATATCACAAAGCGCTCACCTGAGTACCCCTGGAGAGGACGGGATGTCTGTTATAAGCAGGGGGGATACCACAACACACAAGGAGTCACAGGGGAAGCCAACCTCAACCTTGAAAAAGGTGACCAACTGAAATGACATCACAAAGCGCTCACCTGAGTTCCCCTGGAGAGGAGGGGATGTCTGTTACAAGTGGGGGGGGATATCACAACACACCAGGAGTCAGAGGGGAAGCCAACCTCGACGAAACAGGTAACCAACTATAATGACATCACAAAGCGCTCACCTGAGTTCCCCTGGAGAGGAGGGGATGTCTGTTACAAGCAGGGGGGATATCACAACACACCAGGAGTCACAGGGGAGGCCAACCTCAACCTTGAAACAGGTGACCAACAGAAATGGCATCACAAAGCGCTCACCTGAGTTCCCCTGGAGAGTAGGGGATGTCTGTTACAAGCAGGGGGGATATCACAACACAACAGGAGTCAGAGGGGAAGCCAACCTCCCCGAAACAGGTAACCAACTGAAATGACATCACAAAGCGCTCACCTGAGTTCCCCTGGAGTGGAGGGGATGTCTGTTACAAGCAGGGGGGATATCACAACACACCAGGAGTCACAGGGGAAGCCAACCTTCACCTTAAAACAGGTGACCAACCGAAATGACATAACAAAACGCTCACCTGAGTTCCCCTAGAGAGCAGGGGATTTCTGTTACAAGCAGGGGGGATATCACAAAGCGCTCACCTGAGTACCCCTGGAGAGGACGGGATGTCTGTTATAAGCAGGGGGGATACCACAACACACAAGGAGTCACAGGGGAAGCCAACCTCAACCTTGAAAAAGGTGACCAACTGAAATGACATCACAAAGCGCTCACCTGAGTTCACCAGGAGAGGAGGGAATGTCTGTTACAGGCAGGAGGGATATCACAAAGCGCTCACTTGAGTTCCCCTGGAGAGGACGGGATGTCTGTAACAAGCAGGGCGGATATCACAACACACCAGGAGTCACAGGGGAAGCCAACCTCCACCTTGAAACAGGTGACCAACTGAAATTGCATCACAAAGCGCTCACCTGAGTTACACTAGAGCTGAGGGGATGTCTGTTAAAAGCAGGGGGGATATTACAACACACCAGGAGTCACAGGGGCAGCCAACCTCAACCTTGAAACAGGTTACCAACTGAAATGACATCACAAAGCGCTCACCTGAGTTCACCTGGAGAGGTGGGGATGTCTGTTACGAGCAGGGGGGATATCACAAAGCGCTCACTTGAGTTCCCCTGGAGAGGACGGGATGTTTGTTATAAGCAGGGGGGATACCACAACACACCAGGAGTCACAGGGGAAGCCAACCTCAACATTGAAACAGGTGACCAACTGAAATGACATCACAAAGCGCTCACATGAGTTCCCCTGGAGAGGAGGGGATGTCTGTTACAAGCAGGGGGGATATCGCAACACACCAGGAGTCACAGCAGAAGCCAACCTCCATCTTGAAACAGGTGACCAACTGAAATGACATCACAAAGCGCTCACCTGAGTTCCCCTGGAGAGGAGGGGATGTCTGTTACAAACAGGAGGGATATCACAACACACCAGGAGTCACAGGGGAAGCCAACCTCAACCTTGAAACAGGTGACCAACTGAAATGACATCACAAAGCGCTCACCTGAGTTCCCCTGGAGAGGAGGGGATGTCTGTTACAAGCAGGGGGGATATCACAACACACCAGGAGTCACAGGGGAAGCCAACATCAACCTTGAAAAAGGTGACCAACTGAAATGACATCACCAAGCGCTCACCTGAGTTCACCAGGAGAGGAGGAATTGTCTGTTACAGGCAGGAGGGATATCACAAAGCGCTCACTTGAGTTCCCCTGGAGTGGACGGGATGTCCGTTACAAGCAGGGGGGATATCACAAAGCGCTCACCTGAGTTCCCATGGAGAGGAGGAGATGTCTGTTACAAGCAGGGGGGATATCACAACACACCAGGAGTCACAGGGGAAGCCAACCTCAACCTTGAAAAAGGTGACCAACTGAAATGACATCACAAAGCGCTCACCTGAGTTCCCCTGGAGAGGAGGGGATGTCTGTTACAAGTGGGGGGGGATATCACAACACACCAGGAGTCAGAGGGGAAGCCAACCTCGACGAAACAGGTAACCAACTATAATGACATCACAAAGCGCTCACCTGAGTTCCCCTGGAGAGGAGGGGATGTCTGTTACAAGCAGGGGGGATATCACAACACACCAGGAGTCACAGGGGAGGCCAACCTCAACCTTGAAACAGGTGACCAACAGAAATGGCATCACAAAGCGCTCACCTGAGTTCCCCTGGAGAGTAGGGGATGTCTGTTACAAGCGGGGGGGTTATCACAACACAACAGGAGTCAGAGGGGAAGCCAACCTCCCCGAAACAGGTAACCAACTGAAATGACATCACAAAGCGCTCACCTGAGTTCCCCTGGAGTGGAGGGGATGTCTGTTACAAGCAGGGGGGATATCACAACACACCAGGAGTCACAGGGGAAGCCAACCTTCACCTTGAAACAGGTGACCAACCGAAATGACATAACAAAACGCTCACCTGGGTTCCCCTAGAGAGCAGGGGATTTCTGTTACAAGCAGGGGGGATATCACAAAGCGCTCACCTGAGTACCCCTGGAGAGGAAGGGATGTCTGTTATAAGCAGGGGGGATACCACAACACACAAGGAGTCACAGGGGAAGCCAACCTCAACCTTGAAAAAGGTGACCAACTGAAATGACATCACAAAGCGCTCACCTGAGTTCACCAGGAGAGGAGGGAATGTCTGTTACAGGCAGGAGGGATATCACAAAGCGCTCACTTGAGTTCCCCTGGAGAGGACGGGATGTCTGTAACAAGCAGGGCGGATATCACAACAAACCAGGAGTCACAGGGGAAGCCAACCTCCACCTTGAAACAGGTGACCAACTGAAATTGCATCACAAAGCGCTCACCTGAGTTACACTAGAGCTGAGGGGATGTCTGTTAAAAGCAGGGGGGATATTACCACACACCAGGAGTCACCGGGGCTGCCAACCTCAACCTTGAAACAGGTGACCAACTGAAATGACATCAGCAAGCGCTCACCTGAGTTCACCAGGAGAGGAGGAATTGTCTGTTACAGGCAGGAGGGATATCACAAAGCGCTCACTTGAGTTCCCCTGGAGTGGACGGGATTTCTGTTACAAGCAGGGGGGATATAACAAAGCGCTCACCTGAGTACCCCTGGAGAGGACGGGATGTCTGTTATAAGCAGGGGGGATACCACAACACACAAGGAGTCACAGGGGAAGCCAACCTCAACCTTGAAAAAGGTGACCAACTGAAATGACATCACAAAGTGCTCAATTGAGTTCACCAGGAGAGGAGGGAATGTCTGTTACAGGCAGGAGGGATATCACAAAGCGCTCACTTGAGTTCCCCTGGAGAGGACGGGATGTCTGTAACAAGCAGGGCGGATATCACAACACACCAGGAGTCACAGGGGAAGCCAACCTCCACCTTGAAACAGGTGACCAACTGAAATTGCATCACAAAGCGCTCACCTGAGTTACACTAGAGCTGAGGGGATGTCTGTTAAAAGCAGGGGGGATATTACAACACACCAGGAGTCACAGGGGCAGCCAACCTCAACCTTGAAACAGGTGACCAACTGAAATGACATCACAAAGCGCTCACCTGAGTTCACCTGGAGAGGTGGGGATGTCTGTTACAAGCAGGGGGGATATCACAAAGCGCTCACTTGAGTTCCCCTGGAGAGGACGGGATGTTTGTTATAAGCAGGGGGTATACCACAACACACCAGGAGTCACAGGGGAAGCCAACCTCCACCTTGAAACAGGTGACCAACAGAAATGGCAACACAAAGCGCTCACCTGAGTTCTCCTGGAGAGGAGGGGATGTCTGTTACAAGCGGGGGGGATATCACAACACACCAGGAGTCACAGGGGAAGCCACCCTCCACCTTGAAACAGGTGACCAACAGAAATGGCATCACAAAGTGCTCACCTGAGTTCACCAGGAGAGGAGGGAATGTCTGTTACAGGCAGGAGGGATATCACAAAGCACTCACTTGAGTTCCCCTGGAGAGGACGGGATGTTTGTTATAAGCAGGGGGGATACCACAACACACCAGGAGTCACAGGGGAAGCCAACCTCCACCTTGAAACAGGTGACCAACAGAAATGGCAACACAAAGCGCTCACCTGAGTTCCCCTGGAGAGGAGGGGATGTCTGTTACAAGCGGGGGGGATATCACAACACACCAGGAGTCAGAGGGGAAGCCAACATCCACGAAACAGGTAACCAACTGAAAAGAAATCAGATAGCGCTCACCTGAGATTCACTGGAGAGGAGGGGATGTCTGTTACAAGCAGGGGGGATATCACAAAGCGCTCACCTGAGTTCCCCTGGAGAGGAGGGGATGTCTGTTACAAGCAGGGGGGATATCACAACACACCAGGAGTCACAGGGGAAGCCAACCTCCACCTTGAAACAGGTGACCAACTGAAAAGACATCACAAAGCGCCAACCTCCAGCTACAAACTGGACACCTGTTGAAATGACTTCACAAAGATCTTACCTGAGTTCCCCTAGAGACAAGGGGTTCATCAGTTAGTGGCAGGGAGTGTATCAGAACACATTAAGAGTAACAGGGGAAGGCCACCTCTAGCTGGAATTTGGAGACATCACAACACACCAGGACTCACAGTTATAAGCAGGGGGGATATCACAACACACCAGGAGTCACAGCGGATGCCAACCTCCACCTTGAAACAGGTGACCAACTGAAATGACATAACAAAATGCTCACCTGAGTTCCCATGGAGAGGAGGAGATGTCTGTTACAAGCAGGGGGGATATCACAACACACCAGGAGTCACAGGGGAAGCCAACCTTCACCTTGAAACAGGTGACCAACAGAAATGGCATCACAAAGCGCTTACCTGAGTTCCCCTGGAGAGGAGGGGATGTCTGTTACAAGCGGGGGGAATATCACAACACACCAGGAGTCACAGGGGAAGGCAACCTCCACCTTGAAACAGGTGACCAACTGAAATGACATCACAAAGTGCTCACCTGAGTTCTCCAGGAGAGGAGGGAATGTCTGTTACAGGCAGGAGGGATATCACAAAGCACTCACTTGAGTTCCCCTGGAGAGGACATCACAAAGTGCTCACCTGAGTTCACCTGGAGAGGTGGGGATGTCTGTTACAAGCAGGGGGGATATCACAAAGCGCTCACCTGAGTTCCCCTGGAGAGGAGGGGATGTCTGTTATAAGCAGGGGGGATATCACAACACACCAGGAGTCACAGGGGAAGCCACCCTCCACCTTGAAACAGGTGACCAACAGAAATGGCATCACAAAGTGCTCACCTGAGTTCACCAGGAGAGGAGGGAATGTCTGTTACAGGCAGGAGGGATATCACAAAGCACTCACTTGAGTTCCCCTGGAGAGGACGGGATGTCTGTTATAAGCAGGGGGGATACCACAACACACCAGGAGTCACAGGGGAAGCCAACCTCCACCTTGAAACAGGTGACCAACTGAAATGGCATCACAAAGCGCTCACCTGAGTTCCACTAGAGATGAGGGGATGTCTGTTACAAGCAGGGGGGATATCACAACACACCAGGAGTCACAGGGGAAGCCAACCTCCACCTTGAAACACGTGACCAACTGAAATGACATCACAAAGCGCGCACCTGAGTTCCCCTAGAGATGAGGGAATGTCTGTTATAAGCATGGGGGATATCACAACACACCAGGAGTCACAGGGGAGGCCAACCTCAACCTTGAAACAGGTGACCAACTGAAATGACATCACAAAGCGCTCACCTGAGTTCCCATAGAGATGAGGGGATGTCTGTTACAAGTAGGGGGGATATCACAAAGTGCTCACCTGAGTTCCCCTGGAGAGGAGGGGATGTCTGTTACAAGCAGGGGGGATATCACAACACACCAGGAGTCACAGGGAAAGCCAACCTCTACCTTGAAACAGGTGACCAACTGAAATGACATCACAAAGCGCTCACCTGAGTTCCCGTAGAGATGAGGGGATGTCTGTTACAAGTAGGGGGGATATCACAACACGACAGGATTCACAGGGGAAGACAATCTCCACCTTGAAACAGGTGACCAACTGAAATGACATCACAAAGCGCTGACCTGAGTACCCCTGGAGAGCAGGGGATCTCTGTTACAAGCAGGGGGGATATCACAAAGCGCTAACCTTAGTTCCCCTGGAGAGGAGGGGATGTCTGTTACAAGTAGGGGGGATATCACAAAGCGCTCACCTGAGTTCCCCTGGAGAGGAGGGGATGTCTGTTACACGCAGGGGGGATATCACAACACACCAGGAATCACAGGGGAAGCCAATCTCCACCTTGAAACAGGTGACCGACTGAAATGACAACACAAAGCGCTCACCTGAGTTCCCCTGGAGAGGAGGGGATGTCTGTTACAAGTAGGGGGGATATCACAACACACCAGGAGTCACAGGGGAAGCCAACCTCAACCTTGAAACAGGTGACCAACTGAAATGACATCACAAAGCGCTGACTTGACTTTCCCTTGAGAGGAGGGGATGTCCGTTACAAGCAGGGGGGATATCACAACACACCAGGAGTCACAGGGGAAGCCAACCTCCACCTTGAAACAGGTGACTAACTGAAATGACATCACAAAGCGCTCACCTGAGTTCCCATAGAGATGAGGGGATGTCTGTTACAAGTAGGGGGGATATCACAAAGCACTCACCTGAGTTCCCCTGGAGAGGAGGGGATGTCTGTTAGAAGCAGGGGGGATATCACAACACACCAGGAGTCACAGGGAAAGCCAACCTCTACCTTGAAACAGGTGACCAACTGAAATGACATCACAAAGCGCTCACCTGAGTTCCCGTAGAGATGAGGGGATGTCTGTTACAAGTAGGGGGGATATCACAACACGACAGGATTCACAGGGGAAGACAATCTCCACCTTGAAACAGGTGACCAACTGAAATGACATCACAAAGCGCTGACCTGAGTACCCCTGGAGAGCAGGGGATCTCTGTTACAAGCAGGGGGGATATCACAAAGCGCTAACCTTAGTTCCCCTGGAGAGGAGGGGATGTCTGTTACAAGTAGGGGGGATATCACAAAGCGCTCACCTGAGTTCCCCTGGAGAGGAGGGGATGTCTGTTACACGCAGGGGGGATATCACAACACACCAGGAATCACAGGGGAAGCCAATCTCCACCTTGAAACAGGTGACCGACTGAAATGACAACACAAAGCGCTCACCTGAGTTCCCCTGGAGAGGAGGGGATGTCTGTTACAAGTAGGGGGGATATCACAACACACCAGGAGTCACAGGGGAAGCCAACCTCAACCTTGAAACAGGTGACCAACTGAAATGACATCACAAAGCGCTGACTTGACTTTCCCTTGAGAGGAGGGGATGTCCGTTACAAGCAGGGGGGATATCACAACACACCAGGAGTCACAGGGGAAGCCAACCTCCACCTTGAAACAGGTGACTAACTGAAATGACATCACAAAGCGCTCACCTGAGTTCCCATAGAGATGAGGGGATGTCTGTTACAAGTAGGGGGGATATCACAAAGCACTCACCTGAGTTCCCCTGGAGAGGAGGGGATGTCTGTTAGAAGCAGGGGGGATATCACAACACAACAGGAGTCACAGGGGAAGCCAACCTCCACCTTGAAACAGGTGACCAACTGAAATGACATCACAAAGCGCTCACCTTAGTTCCCCTGGAGAGGAGGGGATGTCTGTTACAAGCAGGGGGGATATCACAAAGCGCTCACCTTAGTTCCCCTGGAGAGGAGGGGATGTCTGTTACAAGTAGGGGGGATATCACAAAGCGCTCACCTGAGTTCCCCTGGAGAGGAGGGGATGTCTGTTAAAAGCAGGGGGGATATCACAACACACCAGGAGTCACAGGGGAAGCCACCCTCCACCTTGAAACAGGTGACCAACAGAAATGGCATCACAAAGTGCTCACCTGAGTTCACCAGGAGAGGAGGGAATGTCTGTTACAGGCAGGAGGGATATCACAAAGCACTCACTTGAGTTCCCCTGGAGAGGACGGGATGTTTGTTATAAGCAGGGGGGATACCACAACACACCAGGAGTCACAGGGGAAGCCAACCTCCACCTTGAAACAGGTGACCAACAGAAATGGCAACACAAAGCGCTCACCTGAGTTCCCCTGGAGAGGAGGGGATGTCTGTTACAAGCGGGGGGGATATCACAACACACCAGGAGTCAGAGGGGAAGCCAACATCCACGAAACAGGTAACCAACTGAAAAGAAATCAGAAAGCGCTCACCTGAGATTCACTGGAGAGGAGGGGATGTCTGTTACAAGCAGGGGGGATATCACAAAGCGCTCACCTGAGTTCCCCTGGAGAGGAGGGGATGTCTGTTACAAGCGGGGGGAATATCACAACACACCAGGAGTCACAGGGGAAGGAAACCTCCACCTTGAAACAGGTGACCAACTGAAATGACATCACAAAGTGCTCACCTGAGTTCTCCAGGAGAGGAGGGAATGTCTGTTACAGGCAGGAGGGATATCACAAAGCACTCACTTGAGTTCCCCTGGAGAGGACATCACAAAGTGCTCACCTGAGTTCACCTGGAGAGGTGGGGATGTCTGTTACAAGCAGGGGGGATATCACAAAGCGCTCACCTGAGTTCCCCTGGAGAGGAGGGGATGTCTGTTATAAGCAGGGGGGATATCACAACACACCAGGAGTCACAGGGGAAGCCACCCTCCACCTTGAAACAGGTGACCAACAGAAATGGCATCACAAAGTGCTCACCTGAGTTCACCAGGAGAGGAGGGAATGTCTGTTACAGGCAGGAGGGATATCACAAAGCACTCACTTGAGTTCCCCTGGAGAGGACGGGATGTCTGTTATAAGCAGGGGGGATACCACAACACACCAGGAGTCACAGGGGAAGCCAACCTCCACCTTGAAACAGGTGACCAACTGAAATGGCATCACAAAGCGCTCACCTGAGTTCCACTAGAGATGAGGGGATGTCTGTTACAAGCAGGGGGGACATCACAACACACCAGGAGTCACAGGGGAAGCCAACCTCCACCTTGAAACAGGTGACCAACTGAAATGACATCACAAAGCGCGCACCTGAGTTCCCCTAGAGATGAGGGAATGTCTGTTATAAGCATGGGGGATATCACAACACACCAGGAGTCACAGGGGAGGCCAACCTCAACCTTGAAACAGGTGACCAACTGAAATGACATAACAAAATGCTCACATGAGTTCTCCTGGAGAGCAGGGGATGTCTGTTAAAAGCAGGGGGGATATCACAACACACCAGGAGTCACAGGGGAGGCCAACCTCAACCTTGAAACAGGTGACCAACTGAAATGACATAACAAAATGCTCACATGAGTTCTCCTGGAGAGCAGGGGATGTCTGTTAAAAGCAGGGGGGATATCACAACACACCAGGAGTCACAGGGGAGGCCAACCTCAACCTTGAAACAGGTGACCAACTGAAATGACATCACAAAGCGCTCACCTGAGTTCCCATAGAGATGAGGGGATGTCTGTTACAAGTAGGGGGGATATCACAAAGCGCTCACCTGAGTTCCCCTGGAGAGGAGGGGATGTCTGTTACAAGCAGGGGGGATATCACAACACACCAGGAGTCACAGGGAAAGCCAACCTCTACCTTGAAACAGGTGACCAACTGAAATGACATCACAAAGCGCTGACCTGAGTACCCCTGGAGAGCAGGGGATCTCTGTTACAAGCAGGGGGGATATCACAAAGCGCTAACCTTAGTTCCCCTGGAGAGGAGGGGATGTCTGTTACAAGTAGGGGGGATATCACAAAGCGCTCACCTGAGTTCCCCTGGAGCGGAGGGGATGTCTTTTACACGCAGGGGGGATATCACAACACACCAGGAGTCACAGGGGAGGCCAACCTCAACCTTGAAACAGGTGACCAACTGAAATGACATCACAAAGCGCTGACTTGACTTTCCCTTGAGAGGAGGGGATGTCCGTTACAAGCAGGGGGGATATCACAACACACCCGGAGTCACAGGGGAAGCCAACCTCCACCTTGAAACAGGTGACTAACTGAAATGACATCACAAAGCGCTCACCTGAGTTCCCATAGAGATGAGGGGATGTCTGTTACAAGTAGGGGGGATATCACAAAGCACTCACCTGAGTTCCCCTGGAGAGGAGGGGATGTCTGTTAGAAGCAGGGGGGATATCACAACACACCAGGAGTCACAGGGGAAGCCAACCTCCACCTTGAAACAGGTGACCAACTGAAATGACATCACAAAGCGCTCACCTTAGTTCCCCTGGAGAGGAGGGGATGTCTGTTACAAGTAGGGGGGATATCACAAAGCGCTCACCTGAGTTCCCCTGGAGAGGAGGGGATGTCTGTTAAAAGCAGGGGGGATATCACAACACACCAGGAGTCACAGGGGAAGCCACCCTCCACCTTGAAACAGGTGACCAACAGATATGGCATCACAAAGTGCTCACCTGAGTTCACCAGGAGAGGAGGGAATGTCTGTTACAGGCAGGAGGGATATCACAAAGCACTCACTTGAGTTCCCCTGGAGAGGACGGGATGTCTGTTATATGCAGGGGGGATACCACAAAACACCATGAGTCACAGGGGAAGCCAACCTCCACCTTGAAACAGGTGACCAACTGAAATGGCATCACAAAGCGCTCACCTGAGTTCCCCTAGAGATGAGGGGATGTCTGTTACAAGCAGGGGGGATATCACAACACACCAGGAGTCACAGGGGAAGCCAACCTCCACCTTGAAACAGGTGACCAACTTAAATGACATCACAAAGCACTCACCTGAGTTCCCCTGGAGACGAGGGGATGTCTGTTACAAGTAGGGGGGATATCACAAAGCGCTCACCGGAGTTCCCCTGGAGAGGAGGGGATGTCTGTTAAAAGCAGGGGGGATATCACAACACACCAGGAGTCACAGGGGAGGCCAACCTCAACCTTGAAACAGGTGACCAACTGAAATGACATCACAAAGCGCTGACATGACTTTCCCTTGAGAGGAGGGGATGTCCGTTACAAGCAGGGGGGATATCACAACACACCAGGAGTCACAGGGGAAGGCAGCCTCCACCTTGAAACAGGTGACCCACTGAAAAGTCATCACAAAGCGCTCACCTTAGTTCCCATGGAGAGGAAGGGATGTCTGTTACAAGCAGGGGGGATATCACAAAGCGCTCACCAGAGTTCCCCTGGAGAGCAGGGGATGTCTGTTACAAGTAGGGGCGATATCACAAAGCGCTCACCTGAGTTCCCCTGGAGAGGAGGGGATGTCTGTTAAAAGCAGGGGGGATATCACAACACACCAGGAGTCACAGGGGAAGTAAACCTCCACCTTGAAACAGGTGACCAATTGAAATGACATCACAAAGCGCTCACCTGAGTTCCCGTAGAGATGAAGGGGATGTCTGTTACAAGTAGGGGGGATATCAAAACACGACAGGATTCACAGGGGAAGACAATCTCCACCTTGAAACAGGTGACCAACTGAAATGACATCACAAAGCGCTGACCTGAGTTCCCCTGGAGAACAGGGGATCTCTGTTACAAGCAGGGAGGAAATCACAAAGCGCTCACCTGAGTTCCCCTGGAGAGGAGGGGATGTCTATTACAAGAAGTGGGGATATCAAAACACACCAGGAGTCAGAGGGGAAGCCAACCTCCACCTTGAAACAGGTGACCGACTGAAATGACATCACAAAGCACTCACATGAGTTCCCCTAGAGAGGAGGGGATGTCTGTTACAAGAAGTGGGGTTATCACAACACACCAGGAGTCACAGCGGAAGCCAACTTCCACCATGAAACAGGTGACCAACAGAAATGGCATCACAAAGCGCTCACCTGAGTTCCCCTGGAGAGGAGGGGATGTCTGTTACAAGCGGGGGGGATATCACAACACACCAGGAGTCACAGGGGAAGGCAACCTACACCTTGAAACAGGTGACCAACTGAAATGACATCACAAAGCGCTCACCTGAGTTCCCCTAGAGATGAGGGAATGTCTGTAATAAGCAGGGGGGATATCACAACACACCAGGAGTCACAGCGGATGCCAACCTCCACCTTGAAACAGGTGACCAACTGAAATGACATAACAAAATGCTCACATGAGTTCTCCTGGAGAGCAGGGGATGTCTGTTACAAGTAGGGGGGATATCACAAAGCGCTCACTGGAGTTCCCCTGGAGAGGAGGGGATGTCTGTTAAAAGCAGGGGGGATATCACAACACGACAGGATTCACAGGGGAAGACAATCTCCACCTTGCAACAGGTGACCAACTGAAATGACATCACAAAGCGCTAACCTTAGTTCCCCTGGAGAGGAGGGGATGTCTGTTACAAGCAGGGGGGATATCACAAAGCGCTCACCTGAGTTCCCCTGGAGAGGAGGGGATGTCTGTTACAAGCAGGGGGGATATCACAAAGCGCTCACCTGAGTTCCCCTGGAGAGGAGGGGATATCTGTTAAAAGCAGGGGGGATATCACAACACACCAGGAGTCACAGGGGAGGCCAACCTCAACCTTGAAACAGGTGACCAACTGAAATGACATCACAAAGCGCTCACCTGAGTTCCCGTAGAGATGAAGGGGATGTCTGTTACAAGTAGGGGGGATATCACAACACGACAGGATTCACAGGGGAAGACAATCTCCACCTTGAAACAGGTGACCAACTGAAATGACATCAAAAAGCGCTGACCTGAGTTCCCCTGGAGAGCAGGGGATCTCTGTTACAAGCAGGGGGGAAATCACAAAGCGCTCACCTGAGTTCCCCTGGAGAGGAGGGGATGTCTATTACAAGAAGTGGGGATATCAAAACACACCAGGAGTCAGAGGGGAAGCCAACCACCACCTTGAAACAGGTGACCGACTGAAATGACATCACAAAGCACTCACCTGAATTCCCCTAGAGAGGAGGAGATGTCTGTTACAAGAAGGGGGGTTATCACAACACACCAGGAGTCACAGCGGAAGCCAACCTCCACCATGAAACAGGTGACCAACAGAAATGGCATCACAAAGCGCTCACCTGAGTTCCCCTGGAGAGCAGGGGAAGTCTGTTACAAGCAGGGGGGATATCACAACACACCAGGAGTCACAGGGGAAGGCAACCTCCACCTTGAAACAGGTGACCAACTGAAATGACATCACAAAGCGCTCACCTGAGTTCCCCTAGAGATGAGGGAATGTCTGTAATAAGCAGGAGGGATATCACAACACACCAGGAGTCACAGTGGATGCCAACCTCCACCTTGAAACAGGTGACCAACTGAAATGACATAACAAAATGCTCACATGAGTTCTCCTGGAGAGCAGGGGATGTCTGTTACAAGTAGGGGGGATATCACAAAGCGCTCACTGGAGTTCCCCTGGAGAGGAGGGGATGTCTGTTAAAAGCAGGGGGGATATCACAACACGACAGGATTCACAGGGGAAGACAATCTCCACCTTGCAACAGGTGACCAACTGAAATGACATCACAAAGCGCTAACCTTAGTTCCCCTGGAGAGGAGGGGATGTCTGTTACAAGCAGGGGGGATATCACAAAGCGCTCACCTGAGTTCCCCTGGAGAGGAGGGGATGTCTGTTACAAGCAGGGGGGATATCACAAAGCGCTCACCTGAGTTCCCCTGGAGAGGAGGGGATATCTGTTAAAAGCAGGGGGGATATCACAACACACCAGGAGTCACAGGGGAGGCCAACCTCAACCTTGAAACAGGTGACCAACTGAAATGACATCACAAAGCGCTCACCTGAGTTCCCGTAGAGATGAAGGGGATGTCTGTTACAAGTAGGGGGGATATCACAACACGACAGGATTCACAGGGGAAGACAATCTCCACCTTGAAACAGGTGACCAACTGAAATGACATCAAAAAGCGCTGACCTGAGTTCCCCTGGAGAGCAGGGGATCTCTGTTACAAGCAGGGGGGAAATCACAAAGCGCTCACCTGAGTTCCCCTGGAGAGGAGGGGATGTCTATTACAAGAAGTGGGGATATCAAAACACACCAGGAGTCAGAGGGGAAGCCAACCTCCACCTTGAAACAGGTGACCGACTGAAATGACATCACAAAGCACTCACCTGAATTCCCCTAGAGAGGAGGGGATGTCTGTTACAAGAAGGGGGGTTATCACAACACACCAGGAGTCACAGCGGAAGCCAACCTCCACCATGAAACAGGTGACCAACAGAAATGGCATCACAAAGCGCTCACCTGAGTTCCCCTGGAGAGGAGGGGATGTCTGTTACAAGCGGGGGGGATATCACAACACACCAGGAGTCACAGGGGAAGGCAACCTCCACCTTGAAACAGGTGACCAACTGAAATGACATCACAAAGCGCTCACCTGAGTTCCCCTAGAGATGAGGGAATGTCTGTAATAAGCAGGGGGGATATCACAACACACCAGGAGTCACAGCGGATGCCAACCTCCACCTTGAAACAAGTGACCAACTGAAATGACATAACAAAATGCTCACATGAGTTCTCCTGGAGAGCAGGGGATGTCTGTTACAAGTAGGGGGGATATCACAAAGCGCTCACTGGAGTTCCCCTGGAGAGGAGGGGATGTCTGTTAAAAGCAGGAGGGATATCACAACACGACAGGATTCACAGGGGAAGACAATCTCCACCTTGCAACAGGTGACCAACTGAAATGACATCACAAAGCACTAACCTTAGTTCCCCTGGAGAGGAAGGGATGTCTGTTACAAGCAGGGGGGATATCACAACACACCAGGAGTCACAGGGGAAGCCAACCTCCACCTTGAAACAGGTGACCAACTGAAAAGTCATCACAAAGCGCTTACCTTAGTTCCCCTGGAGAGGAGGGGATGTCTGTTAGAAGCAGGGGGGATATCACAACACACCAGGAGTCACAGGGGAAGCCAACCTCCACCTTGAAACAGGTGACCAACTGAAAAGTCATCACAAAGCGCTTACCTTAGTTCCCCTGGAGAGGAAGGGATGTCTGTTACAAGCAGGGGGGATATAACAAAGCGCTCACCTTAGTTCCCCTGGAGAGGAGGGGATGTCTGTTACAAGTAGGGGAGATATCACAAAGCGCTCACCTGAGTTCCCCTGGAGAGGAGGGGATGTCTGTTAAAAGCAGGGGGGATATCACAACACACCAGGAGTAACAGGGGAAGTAAACCTCCACCTTGAAACAGGTGACCAACTGAAATGACATCACAAAGCGCTCACCTGAGTTCCCGTAGAGATGAGGGGATGTCTGTTACAAGTAGGGGGGATATCACAACACGACAGGATTCATAGGGGAAGACAATCTTCACCTTGCAACAGGTGACCAACTGAAATGACATCACAAAGCGCTAACCTTAGTTCCCCTGGAGAGGAGGGGATGTCTGTTACAAGCAGGGGGGATATCACAAAGCGCTCACCTGAGTTCCCCTGGAGAGGAGGGGATGTCTGTTACAAGCAGGGGGGATATCACAAAGCGCTCACCTCAGTTCCCCTGGAGAGGAGGGGATATCTGTTAAAAGCAGGGAGGATATCACAACACACCAGGAGTCACAGGGGAGGCCAACCTCAACCTTGAAACAGGTGACCAACTGAAATGACATCACAAAGCGCTGACTTGACTTTCCCTTGAGAGGAGGGGATGTCCGTTACAAGCAGGGGGGATATCACAACACACCAGGAGTCACAGGGGAAGCCAACCTCCACCTTGAAACAGGTGACCAACTGAAATGACATCACAAAGCGCTCACCTGAATTCCCATACAGATGAGGGGATGTCTGTTACAAGTAGGGGGGATATCACAAAGCACTCACCTGTGTTCCCCTGGAGAGGAGGGGATGTCTGTTAGAAGCAGGGGGGATATCACAACACACCAGGAGTCACAGGGGAAGCCAACCTCCACCTTGAAACAGGTGACCAACTGAAAAGTCATCACAAAGCGCTCACCTTAGTTCCCCTGGAGAGGAAGGGATGTCTGTTACAAGCAGGGGGGATATCACAAAGCGCTCACCTTAGTTCCCCTGGAGAGGAGGGGATGTCCGTTACAAGTAGGGGAGATATCACAAAGCGCTCACCTGAGTTCCCCTGGAGAGGAGGGGATGTCTGTTAAAAGCAGGGGGGATATCACAACACACCAGGAGTAACAGGGGAAGTAAACCTCCACCTTGAAACAGGTGACCAACTGAAATGACATCACAAAGCGCTGACCTGAGTTCCCCTGGAGAGCAGGGGATCTCTGTTACAAGCAGGGGGGAAATCACAAAGCGCTCACCTGAGTTCCCCTGGAGAGGAGGGGATGTCTATTACAAGAAGTGGGGATATCAAAACACACCAGGAGTCAGAGGGGAAGCCAACCTCCACCTTGAAACAGGTGACCAACTGAAATGACATCACAAAGCACTCACCTGAGTTCCCCTAGAGAGGAGGGGATGTCTGTTACAAGCGGGTGGGATATCACAACACACCAGGAGTCACAGCGGAAGCCAACCTCCACCATAAAACAGGTGACCAACAGAAATGGCATCACAAAGCGCTCACCTGAGTTCCCCTGGAGAGGAGGGGATGTCTGTTACAAGCGGGTGGGATATCACAACACACCAGGAGTCACAGGGGAAGGCAACCTCCACCTTGAAACAGGTGACCAACTGAAATGACATCACAAAGCTCTCACCTGAGTTCCCCTGGTGAGGAGGGGATGTCTGTTACAAGCAGGGGGGATATCATAACACACCAGGAGTCACAGCGGAGGCCAACCTCAACCTTGAAACAGGTGACCAACTGAAATGACATCACAAAGCGCTGACTTGACTTTCCCTGGAGAGGAGGGGATGTCTGTTACAAACAGAGGGGATATCACAAAGCACTCACCTTAGTTCCCCTGCAGAGGAGGGGATGTCTGTTACAAACAGAGGGGATATCTCAAAGCGCTCACCTTAGTTCCCCTGGAGAGGAGGGGATGTCTGTTACAAACAGGGGGGATATCACAAAGCGCTCACCTTAGTTCCCCTGGAGAGGAGGGGATGTCTTTTACAAGCAGGGGGGATATCACAAAGCGCTCACCTTAGTTCCCCTGGAGCGGAGGGGATGTCTGTTACATACAGGGGGGATATCACAACACACCAGGAGTCACAGGGGAAGCCAACCTCCACCTTGAAACAGGTGACCAACTGAAATGACTTCACGAAGCGCTCACCTGAGTTCCCCTAGAGATGAAGGGATGTCTGTTACAAGCAGGGGGGATATCACAACACACCAGGAGTCACAGGGGAGGCCAACCTCAACCTTGAAACAGGTGACCAACTTAAATGACATCACAAAGCGCTCACCTGAGTTCCCCTGGAGAGGAGGGGATGGCTGTTATAAGCAGGGGGGATATCACAACACACCAAGAGTCACAGGGGAAGCCAACCTCCACCTTGAAACAGGTGACCAACTGAAATGACATCACAAAGCGCTCACCTGAGTTCCCCAAGAGATGAGGGAATGTCTGTAATAAGCAGGGGGGATATCACAACACACCAGGAGTCACAGCGGATGCCAACCTCCACCTTGAAACAGGTGACAAACTGAAATGACATAACAAAATGCTCACATGAGTTCTCCTGGAGAGCAGGGGATGTCTGTTACAAGTAGGGGGGATATCACAAAGCGCTCACTGGAGTTCCCCTGGAGAGGAGGGGATGTCTGTTAAAAGCAGGGGGGATATCACAACACGACAGGATTCACAGGGGAAGACAATCTCCACCTTGCAACAGGTGACCAACTGAAATGACATCACAAAGCGCTAACCTTAGTTCCCCTGGAGAGGAGGGGATGTCTGTTACAAGCAGGGGGGATATCACAAAGCGCTCACCTGAGTTCCCCTGGAGAGGAGGGGATGTCTGTTACAAGCAGGGGGGATATCACAAAGCGCTCACCTGAGTTCCCCTGGAGAGGAGGGGATATCTGTTAAAAGCAGGGGGGATATCACAACACACCAGGAGTCACAGGGGAGGCCAACCTCAACCTTGAAACAGGTGACCAACTGAAATGACATCACAAAGCGCTCACCTGAGTTCCCGTAGAGATGAAGGGGATGTCTGTTACAAGTAGGGGGGATATCACAACACGACAGGATTCACAGGGGAAGACAATCTCCACCTTGAAACAGGTGACCAACTGAAATGACATCAAAAAGCGCTGACCTGAGTTCCCCTGGAGAGCAGGGGATCTCTGTTACAAGCAGGGGGGAAATCACAAAGCGCTCACCTGAGTTCCCCTGGAGAGGAGGGGATGTCTATTACAAGAAGTGGGGATATCAAAACACACCAGGAGTCAGAGGGGAAGCCAACCTCCACCTTGAAACAGGTGACCGACTGAAATGACATCACAAAGCACTCACCTGAATTCCCCTAGAGAGGAGGGGATGTCTGTTACAAGAAGGGGGGTTATCACAACACACCAGGAGTCACAGCGGAAGCCAACCTCCACCATGAAACAGGTGACCAACAGAAATGGCATCACAAAGCGCTCACCTGAGTTCCCCTGGAGAGGAGGGGATGTCTGTTACAAGCGGGGGGGATATCACAACACACCAGGAGTCACAGGGGAAGGCAACCTCCACCTTGAAACAGGTGACCAACTGAAATGACATCACAAAGCGCTCACCTGAGTTCCCCTAGAGATGAGGGAATGTCTGTAATAAGCAGGGGGGATATCACAACACACCAGGAGTCACAGCGGATGCCAACCTCCACCTTGAAACAGGTGACCAACTGAAATGACATAACAAAATGCTCACATGAGTTCTCCTGGAGAGCAGGGGATGTCTGTTACAAGTAGGGGGGATATCACAAAGCGCTCACTGGAGTTCCCCTGGAGAGGAGGGGATGTCTGTTAAAAGCAGGGGGGATATCACAACACGACAGGATTCACAGGGGAAGACAATCTCCACCTTGCAACAGGTGACCAACTGAAATGACATCACAAAGCACTAACCTTAGTTCCCCTGGAGAGGAGGGGATGTCTGTTACAAGCAGGGGGGATATCACAAAGCGCTCACCTAAGTTCCCCTGGAGAGGAGGGGATGTCTGTTACAAGCAGGGGGGATATCACAAAGCGCTCACCTCAGTTCCCCTGGAGAGGAGGGGATATCTGTTAAAAGCAGGGAGGATATCACAACACACCAGGAGTCACAGGGGAGGCCAACCTCAACCTTGAAACAGGTGACCAACTGAAATGACATCACAAAGCGCTGACTTGACTTTCCCTTGAGAGGAGGGGATGTCCGTTACAAGCAGGGGGGATATCACAACACACCAGGAGTCACAGGGGAAGCCAACCTCCACCTTGAAACAGGTGACCAACTGAAATGACATCACAAAGCGCTCACCTGAATTCCCATACAGATGAGGGGATGTCTGTTACAAGTAGGGGGGATATCACAAAGCACTCACCTGTGTTCCCCTGGAGAGGAGGGGATGTCTGTTAGAAGCAGGGGGGATATCACAACACACCAGGAGTCACAGGGGAAGACAATCTCCACCTTGCAACAGGTGACCAACTGAAATGACATCACAAAGCGCTAACCTTAGTTCCCCTGGAGAGGAGGGGATGTCTGTTACAAGCAGGGGGGATATCACAAAGCGCTCACCTGAGTTCCCCTGGAGAGGAGGGGATGTCTGTTACAAGCAGGGGGGATATCACAAAGCGCTCACCTGAGTTCCCCTGGAGAGGAGGGGATATCTGTTAAAAGCAGGGGGGATATCACAACACACCAGGAGTCACAGGGGAGGCCAACCTCAACCTTGAAACAGGTGACCAACTGAAATGACATCACAAAGCGCTCACCTGAGTTCCCGTAGAGATGAAGGGGATGTCTGTTACAAGTAGGGGGGATATCACAACATGACAGGATTCACAGGGGAAGACAATCTCCACCTTGAAACAGGTGACCAACTGAAATGACATCAAAAAGCGCTGACCTGAGTTCCCCTGGAGAGCAGGGGATCTCTGTTACAAGCAGGGGGGAAATCACAAAGCGCTCACCTGAGTTCCCCTGGAGAGGAGGGGATGTCTATTACAAGAAGTGGGGATATCAAAACACACCAGGAGTCAGAGGGGAAGCCAACCTCCACCTTGAAACAGGTGACCGACTGAAATGACATCACAAAGCACTCACCTGAATTCCCCTAGAGAGGAGGGGATGTCTGTTACAAGAAGGGGGGTTATCACAACACACCAGGAGTCACAGCGGAAGCCAACCTCCACCATGAAACAGGTGACCAACAGAAATGGCATCACAAAGCGCTCACCTGAGTTCCCCTGGAGAGGAGGGGATGTCTGTTACAAGCGGGGGGGATATCACAACACACCAGGAGTCACAGGGGAAGGCAACCTCCACCTTGAAACAGGTGACCAACTGAAATGACATCACAAAGCGCTCACCTGAGTTCCCCTAGAGATGAGGGAATGTCTGTAATAAGCAGGGGGGATATCACAACACACCAGGAGTCACAGCGGATGCCAACCTCCACCTTGAAACAGGTGACCAACTGAAATGACATAACAAAATGCTCACATGAGTTCTCCTGGAGAGCAGGGGATGTCTGTTACAAGTAGGGGGGATATCACAAAGCGCTCACTGGAGTTCCCCTGGAGAGGAGGGGATGTCTGTTAAAAGCAGGGGGGATATCACAACACGACAGGATTCACAGGGGAAGACAATCTCCACCTTGCAACAGGTGACCAACTGAAATGACATCACAAAGCACTAACCTTAGTTCCCCTGGAGAGGAGGGGATGTCTGTTACAAGCAGGGGGGATATCACAAAGCGCTCACCTAAGTTCCCCTGGAGAGGAGGGGATGTCTGTTACAAGCAGGGGGGATATCACAAAGCGCTCACCTCAGTTCCCCTGGAGAGGAGGGGATATCTGTTAAAAGCAGGGAGGATATCACAACACACCAGGAGTCACAGGGGAGGCCAACCTCAACCTTGAAACAGGTGACCAACTGAAATGACATCACAAAGCGCTGACTTGACTTTCCCTTGAGAGGAGGGGATGTCCGTTACAAGCAGGGGGGATATCACAACACACCAGGAGTCACAGGGGAAGCCAACCTCCACCTTGAAACAGGTGACCAACTGAAATGACATCACAAAGCGCTCACCTGAATTCCCATACAGATGAGGGGATGTCTGTTACAAGTAGGGGGGATATCACAAAGCACTCACCTGTGTTCCCCTGGAGAGGAGGGGATGTCTGTTAGAAGCAGGGGGGATATCACAACACACCAGGAGTCACAGGGGAAGCCAACCTCCACCTTGAAACAGGTGACCAACTGAAAAGTCATCACAAAGCGCTCACCTTAGTTCCCCTGGAGAGGAAGGGATGTCTGTTACAAGCAGGGGGGATATCACAAAGCGCTCACCTTAGTTCCCCTGGAGAGGAGGGGATGTCTGTTACAAGTAGGGGAGATATCACAAAGCGCTCACCTGAGTTCCCCTGGAGAGGAGGGGATGTCTGTTAAAAGCAGGGGGGATATCACAACACACCAGGAGTAACAGGGGAAGTAAACCTCCACCTTGAAACAGGTGACCAACTGAAATGACATCACAAAGCGCTCACCTGAGTTCCCGTAGAGATGAGGGGATGTCTGTTACAAGTAGGGGGGATATCACAACACGACAGGATTCATAGGGGAAGACAATCTTCACCTTGCAACAGGTGACCAACTGAAATGACATCATAAAGCGCTAACCTTAGTTCCCCTGGAGAGGAGGGGATGTCTGTTACAAGCAGGGGGGATATCACAAAGCGCTCACCTGAGTTCCCCTGGAGAGGAGGGGATGTCTGTTACAAGCAGGGGGGATATCACAAAGCGCTCACCTCAGTTCCCCTGGAGAGGAGGGGATATCTGTTAAAAGCAGGGAGGATATCACAACACACCAGGAGTCACAGGGGAGGCCAACCTCAACCTTGAAACAGGTGACCAACTGAAATGACATCACAAAGCGCTGACTTGACTTTCCCTTGAGAGGAGGGGATGTCCGTTACAAGCAGGGGGGATATCACAACACACCAGGAGTCACAGGGGAAGCCAACCTCCACCTTGAAACAGGTGACCAACTGAAATGACATCACAAAGCGCTGACTTGACTTTCCCTTGAGAGGAGGGGATGTCCGTTACAAGCAGGGGGGATATCACAACACACCAGGAGTCACAGGGGAAGCCAACCTCCACCTTGAAACAGGTGACCAACTGAAATGACATCACAAAGCGCTCACCTGAATTCCCATACAGATGAGGGGATGTCTGTTACAAGTAGGGGGGATATCACAAAGCACTCACCTGTGTTCCCCTGGAGAGGAGGGGATGTCTGTTAGAAGCAGGGGGGATATCACAACACACCAGGAGTCACAGGGGAAGCCAACCTCCACCTTGAAACAGGTGACCAACTGAAAAGTCATCACAAAGCGCTCACCTTAGTTCCCCTGGAGAGGAAGGGATGTCTGTTACAAGCAGGGGGGATATCACAAAGCGCTCACCTTAGTTCCCCTGGAGAGGAGGGGATGTCCGTTACAAGTAGGGGAGATATCACAAAGCGCTCACCTGAGTTCCCCTGGAGAGGAGGGGATGTCTGTTAAAAGCAGGGGGGATATCACAACACACCAGGAGTAACAGGGGAAGTAAACCTCCACCTTGAAACAGGTGACCAACTGAAATGACATCACAAAGCGCTGACCTGAGTTCCCCTGGAGAGCAGGGGATCTCTGTTACAAGCAGGGGGGAAATCACAAAGCGCTCACCTGAGTTCCCCTGGAGAGGAGGGGATGTCTGTTACAAGCAGGGGGGATATCACAAAGCGCTCACCTCAGTTCCCCTGGAGAGGAGGGGATATCTGTTAAAAGCAGGGAGGATATCACAACACACCAGGAGTCACAGGGGAGGCCAACCTCAACCTTGAAACAGGTGACCAACTGAAATGACATCACAAAGCGCTGACTTGACTTTCCCTTGAGAGGAGGGGATGTCCGTTACAAGCAGGGGGGATATCACAACACACCAGGAGTCACAGGGGAAGCCAACCTCCACCTTGAAACAGGTGACCAACTGAAATGACATCACAAAGCGCTGACCTGAGTTCCCCTGGAGAGCAGGGGATCTCTGTTACAAGCAGGGGGGAAATCACAAAGCGCTCACCTGAGTTCCCCTGGAGAGGAGGGGATGTCTGTTACAAGCAGGGGGGATATCACAAAGCGCTCACCTCAGTTCCCCTGGAGAGGAGGGGATATCTGTTAAAAGCAGGGAGGATATCACAACACACCAGGAGTCACAGGGGAGGCCAACCTCAACCTTGAAACAGGTGACCAACTGAAATGACATCACAAAGCGCTGACTTGACTTTCCCTTGAGAGGAGGGGATGTCCGTTACAAGCAGGGGGGATATCACAACACACCAGGAGTCACAGGGGAAGCCAACCTCCACCTTGAAACAGGTGACCAACTGAAATGACATCACAAAGCGCTCACCTGAATTCCCATACAGATGAGGGGATGTCTGTTACAAGTAGGGGGGATATCACAAAGCACTCACCTGTGTTCCCCTGGAGAGGAGGGGATGTCTGTTAGAAGCAGGGGGGATATCACAACACACCAGGAGTCACAGGGGAAGCCAACCTCCACCTTGAAACAGGTGACCAACTGAAAAGTCATCACAAAGCGCTCACCTTAGTTCCCCTGGAGAGGAAGGGATGTCTGTTACAAGCAGGGGGGATATCACAAAGCGCTCACCTTAGTTCCCCTGGAGAGGAGGGGATGTCTGTTACAAGTAGGGGAGATATCACAAAGCGCTCACCTGAGTTCCCCTGGAGAGGAGGGGATGTCTGTTAAAAGCAGGGGGGATATCACAACACACCAGGAGTAACAGGGGAAGTAAACCTCCACCTTGAAACAGGTGACCAACTGAAATGACATCACAAAGCGCTCACCTGAGTTCCCGTAGAGATGAGGGGATGTCTGTTACAAGTAGGGGGGATATCACAACACGACAGGATTCATAGGGGAAGACAATCTTCACCTTGCAACAGATGACCAACTGAAATGACATCATAAAGCGCTAACCTTAGTTCCCCTGGAGAGGAGGGGATGTCTGTTACAAGCAGGGGGGATATCACAAAGCGCTCACCTGAGTTCCCCTGGAGAGGAGGGGATGTCTGTTACAAGCAGGGGGGATATCACAAAGCGCTCACCTCAGTTCCCCTGGAGAGGAGGGGATATCTGTTAAAAGCAGGGAGGATATCACAACACACCAGGAGTCACAGGGGAGGCCAACCTCAACCTTGAAACAGGTGACCAACTGAAATGACATCACAAAGCGCTGACTTGACTTTCCCTTGAGAGGAGGGGATGTCCGTTACAAGCAGGGGGGATATCACAACACACCAGGAGTCACAGGGGAAGCCAACCTCCACCTTGAAACAGGTGACCAACTGAAATGACATCACAAAGCGCTGACTTGACTTTCCCTTGAGAGGAGGGGATGTCCGTTACAAGCAGGGGGGATATCACAACACACCAGGAGTCACAGGGGAAGCCAACCTCCACCTTGAAACAGGTGACCAACTGAAATGACATCACAAAGCGCTCACCTGAATTCCCATACAGATGAGGGGATGTCTGTTACAAGTAGGGGGGATATCACAAAGCACTCACCTGTGTTCCCCTGGAGAGGAGGGGATGTCTGTTAGAAGCAGGGGGGATATCACAACACACCAGGAGTCACAGGGGAAGCCAACCTCCACCTTGAAACAGGTGACCAACTGAAAAGTCATCACAAAGCGCTCACCTTAGTTCCCCTGGAGAGGAAGGGATGTCTGTTACAAGCAGGGGGGATATCACAAAGCGCTCACCTTAGTTCCCCTGGAGAGGAGGGGATGTCCGTTACAAGTAGGGGAGATATCACAAAGCGCTCACCTGAGTTCCCCTGGAGAGGAGGGGATGTCTGTTAAAAGCAGGGGGGATATCACAACACACCAGGAGTAACAGGGGAAGTAAACCTCCACCTTGAAACAGGTGACCAACTGAAATGACATCACAAAGCGCTGACCTGAGTTCCCCTGGAGAGCAGGGGATCTCTGTTACAAGCAGGGGGGAAATCACAAAGCGCTCACCTGAGTTCCCCTGGAGAGGAGGGGATGTCTATTACAAGAAGTGGGGATATCAAAACACACCAGGAGTCAGAGGGGAAGCCAACCTCCACCTTGAAACAGGTGACCAACTGAAATGACATCACAAAGCACTCACCTGAGTTCCCCTAGAGAGGAGGGGATGTCTGTTACAAGCGGGTGGGATATCACAACACACCAGGAGTCACAGCGGAAGCCAACCTCCACCATAAAACAGGTGACCAACAGAAATGGCATCACAAAGCGCTCACCTGAGTTCCCCTGGAGAGGAGGGGATGTCTGTTACAAGCGGGTGGGATATCACAACACACCAGGAGTCACAGGGGAAGGCAACCTCCACCTTGAAACAGGTGACCAACTGAAATGACATCACAAAGCTCTCACCTAAGTTCCCCTGGTGAGGAGGGGATGTCTGTTACAAGCAGGGGGGATATCATAACACACCAGGAGTCACAGCGGAGGCCAACCTCAACCTTGAAACAGGTGACCAACTGAAATGACATCACAAAGCGCTGACTTGACTTTCCCTGGAGAGGAGGGGATGTCTGTTACAAACAGAGGGGATATCACAAAGCGCTCACCTTAGTTCCCCTGCAGAGGAGGGGATGTCTGTTACAAGCAGGGGGGATATCTCAAAGCGCTAACCTTAGTTCCCCTGGAGAGGAGGGGATGTCTGTTACAAACAGGGGGGATATCACAAAGCGCTCACCTTAGTTCCCCTGGAGAGGAGGGGATGTCTGTTACAAGCAGGGGGGATATCACAAAGCGCTCACCTTAGTTCCCCTGGAGCGGAGGGGATGTCTGTTACATACAGGGGGGATATCACAACACACCAGGAGTCACAGGGGAAGCCAACCTCCACCTTGAAACAGGTGACCAACTGAAATGACTTCACGAAGCGCTCACCTGAGTTCCCCTAGAGATGAAGGGATGTCTGTTACAAGCAGGGGGGATATCACAACACACCAGGAGTCACAGGGGAGGCCAACCTCAACCTTGAAACAGGTGACCAACTTAAATGACATCACAAAGCGCTCACCTGAGTTCCCCTGGAGAGGAGGGGATGGCTGTTATAAGCAGGGGGGATATCACAACACACCAAGAGTCACAGGGGAAGCCAACCTCCACCTTGAAACAGGTGACCAACTGAAATGACATCACAAAGCGCTCACCTGAGTTCCCCTAGAGATGAGGGAATGTCTGTAATAAGCAGGGGGGATATCACAACACACCAGGAGTCACAGCGGATGCCAACCTCCACCTTGAAACAGGTGACAAACTGAAATGACATAACAAAATGCTCACATGAGTTCTCCTGGAGAGCAGGGGATGTCTGTTACAAGTAGGGGGGATATCACAAAGTGCTCACTGGAGTTCCCCTGGAGAGGAGGGGATGTCTGTTAAAAGCAGGGGGGATATCACAACACGACAGGATTCACAGGGGAAGACAATATCCACCTTGCAACAGGTGACCAACTGAAATGACATCACAAAGCGCTCACCTGAGTTCCCGTAGAGATGAGGGGATGTCTGTTACAAGTAGGGGGGATATCACAACACGACAGGATTCATAGGGGAAGACAATCTCCACCTTGCAACAGGTGACCAATAGAAAGGACATCACAAAGCGCTGACCTGAGTTCCCCTGGAGAGCATGGGATCTCTGTTACAAGCAGGGGGGAAATCACAAAGCGCTCACCTGAGTTCCCCTGGAGAGGAGGGGATGTCTATTACAAGAAGTGGGGATATCAAAACACACCAGGAGTCAGAGGGGAAGCCAACCTCCACCTTGAAACAGGTGACCAACTGAAAAGACATCACAAAGCACTCACCTGAGTTCCCCTAGAGAGGAGGGGATGTCTGTTACAAGCGGGTGGGATATCACAACACACCAGGAGTCACAGCGGAAGCCAACCTCCACCATAAACAGGTGACCAACAGAAATGGCATCACAAAGCGCTCACCTGAGTTCCCCTGGAGAGGAGGGTATGTCTGTTACAAGCGGGTGGGATATCAAAACACACCAGGAGTCACAGGGGAAGGCAACCTCCACCTTGAAACAGGTGACCAACTGAAATGACATCACAAAGCTCTCACCTGAGTTCCCCTGGTGAGGAGGGGATGTCTGTTACAAGCAGGGGGGATATCATAACACACCAGGAGTCACAGCGGAGGCCAACCTCCACCTTGAAACAGGTGACCAATTGAAATGACATCACAAAGCGCTCACCTGAGTTCCCCTAGAGATGAGGGGATGTCTGTTACAAGCAGGAGTGATATCATAACACACCAGGAGTCACAGCGGAGGCCAACCTCAACCTTGAAACAGGTGACCAACTGAAATGACATCACAAAGCGCTGACTTGACTTTCCCTAGAGAGGAGGGGATGTCTGTTACAAGCAGAGGGGATATCACAACACACCAGGAGTCACAGGGGAAGCCAACCTCCACCTTGAAACAGGTGACCAACTGAAATGACATCACAAAGCGCTCACCTGAGTTCCCATAGAGATGAGGGGATGTCTGTTACAAGTAGGGGGGCTATCACAAAGCACTCACCTGAGTTCCCCTGGAGAGGAGGGGATGTCTGTTAGAAGCAGGGGGGATATCACAACACACCAGGAGTCACAGGGGAAGCCAACCTCCACCTTGAAATAGGTGACCAACTGAAATGACATCACAAAGCGCTCACCTGAGTTCCCATAGAGATGAGGGGATGTCTGTTACAAGTAGGGGGGATATCACAAAGCGCTCACCTGAGTTCCCCTGGAGAGGAGGGGATGGCTGTTATAAGCAGGGGGGATATCACAAAGCGCTCACCAGAGTTCCCCTGGAGAGGAGGGGATGTCTGTTACAAGCAGGGGGGATATCACAAAGCGCTCACCTGAGTTCCCATAGAGATGAGGGGATGTCTGTTACAAGTAGGGGGGATATCACAAAGCACTCACCTGAGTTCCCCTGGAGAGGAGGGGATGTCTGTTAGAAGCAGGGGGGATATCACAACACGACAGGATTCACAGGGGAAGACAATATCCACCTTGCAACAGGTGACCAACTGAAATGACATCACAAAGTGCTAACCTTAGTTCCCCTGGAGAGGAGGGGATGTCTGTTACAAGCAGGGGGGATATCACAAAGCGCTCACCTGAGTTCCCCTGGAGAGGAGGGGATGTCTGTTACAAGCAGGGGGGATATCACAAAGCGCTCACCTGAGTTCCCCTGGAGAGGAGGGGATATCTGTTAAAAGCAGGGGGGATATCACAACACACCAGGAGTCACAGGGGAGGCCAACCTCAACCTTGAAACAGGTGACCAACTGAAATGACATCACAAAGCGCTCACCTGAGTTCCCGTAGAGATGAAGGGGATGTCTGTTACAAGTAGGGGGGATATCACAACACGACAGGATTCACAGGGGAAGACAATCTCCACCTTGAAACAGGTGACCAACTGAAATGACATCACAAAGCGCTGACCTGAGTTCCCCTGGAGAGCAGGGGATCTCTGTTATAAGCAGGGGGGAAATCACAAAGCGCTCACCTGAGTTCCCCTGGAGAGGAGGGGATGTCTATTACAAGAAGTGGGGATATCAAAACACAGCAGGAGTCAGAGGGGAAGCCAACCTCCACCTTGAAACAGGTGACCGACTGAAATGACATCACAAAGCACTCACCTGAATTCCCCTAGAGAGGAGGGGATGTCTGTTACAAGAAGGGGGGTTATCACAACACACCAGGATTCACAGCGGAAGCCAACCTCCACCATGAAACAGGTGACCAACTGAAATGACATCACAAAGCGCTAACCTTAGTTCCCCTGGAGAGGAGGGGATGTCTGTTACAAGCAGGGGGGATATCACAAAGCGCTCACCTGAGTTCCCCTGGAGAGGAGGGGATGTCTGTTACAAGCAGGGGGGATATCACAAAGCGCTCACCTCAGTTCCCCTGGAGAGGAGGGGATATCTGTTAAAAGCAGGGAGGATATCACAACACACCAGGAGTCACAGGGGAGGCCAACCTCAACCTTGAAACAGGTGACCAACTGAAATGACATCACAAAGCGCTGACTTGACTTTCCCTTGAGAGGAGGGGATGTCCGTTACAAGCAGGGGGGATATCACAACACACCAGGAGTCACAGGGGAAGCCAACCTCCACCTTGAAACAGGTGACCAACTGAAATGACATCACAAAGCGCTCACCTGAATTCCCATACAGATGAGGGGATGTCTGTTACAAGTAGGGGGGATATCACAAAGCACTCACCTGTGTTCCCCTGGAGAGGAGGGGATGTCTGTTAGAAGCAGGGGGGATATCACAACACACCAGGAGTCACAGGGGAAGCCAACCTCCACCTTGAAACAGGTGACCAACTGAAAAGTCATCACAAAGCGCTCACCTTAGTTCCCCTGGTGAGGAGGGGATGTCTGTTAAAAGCAGGGGGGATATCACAACACACCAGGAGTAACAGGGGAAGTAAACCTCCACCTTGAAACAGGTGACCAACTGAAATGACATCACAAAGCGCTCACCTGAGTTCCCGTAGAGATGAGGGGATGTCTGTTACAAGTAGGGGGGATATCACAACACGACAGGATTCATAGGGGAAGACAATCTCCACCTTGAAACAGGTGACCAATAGAAAGGACATCACAAAGCGCTGACCTGAGTTCCCCTGGAGAGCATGGGATCTCTGTTACAAGCAGGGGGGAAATCACAAAGCGCTCACCTGAGTTCCCCTGGAGAGGAGGGGATGTCTATTACAAGAAGTGGGGATATCAAAACACACCAGGAGTCAGAGGGGAAGCCAACCTCCACCTTGAAACAGGTGACCAACTGAAAAGACATCACAAAGCACTCACCTGAGTTCCCCTAGAGAGGAGGGGATGTCTGTTACAAGCGGGTGGGATATCACAACACACCAGGAGTCACAGCGGAAGCCAACCTCCACCATAAACAGGTGACCAACAGAAATGGCATCACAAAGCGCTCACCTGAGTTCCCCTGGAGAGGAGGGTATGTCTGTTACAAGCGGGTGGGATATCACAACACACCAGGAGTCACAGGGGAAGGCAACCTCCACCTTGAAACAGGTGACCAACTGAAATGACATCACAAAGCTCTCACCTGAGTTCCCCTGGTGAGGAGGGGATGTCTGTTACAAGCAGGGGGGATATCATAACACACCAGGAGTCACAGCGGAGGCCAACCTCCACCTTGAAACAGGTGACCAATTGAAATGACATCACAAAGCGCTCACCTGAGTTCCCCTAGAGATGAGGGGATGTCTGTTACAAGCAGGAGTGATATCATAACACACCAGGAGTCACAGCGGAGGCCAACCTCAACCTTGAAACAGGTGACCAACTGAAATGACATCACAAAGCGCTGACTTGACTTTCCCTAGAGAGGAGGGGATGTCTGTTACAAGCAGAGGGGATATCACAACACACCAGGAGTCACAGGGGAAGCCAACCTCCACCTTGAAACAGGTGACCAACTGAAATGACATCACAAAGCGCTCACCTGAGTTCCCATAGAGATGAGGGGATGTCTGTTACAAGTAGGGGGGCTATCACAAAGCACTCACCTGAGTTCCCCTGGAGAGGAGGGGATGTCTGTTAGAAGCAGGGGGGATATCACAACACACCAGGAGTCACAGGGGAAGCCAACCTCCACCTTGAAATAGGTGACCAACTGAAATGACATCACAAAGCGCTCACCTGAGTTCCCATAGAGATGAGGGGATGTCTGTTACAAGTAGGGGGGATATCACAAAGCGCTCACCTGAGTTCCCCTGGAGAGGAGGGGATGTCTGTTACAAGCAGGGGGGATATCACAAAGCGCTCACCTGAGTTCCCATAGAGATGAGGGGATGTCTGTTACAAGTAGGGGGGATATCACAAAGCACTCACCTGAGTTCCCCTGGAGAGGAGGGGATGTCTGTTAGAAGCAGGGGGGATATCACAAAGCGCTCACCTGAGTTCCCCTGGAGAGGAGGGGATGGCTGTTACAAGCAGGGGGGATATCACAAAGCGCTCACCTTAGTTCCCCTGGAGAGGAGGGGATGTCTGTTACAAGTAGGGGGGATATCACAAAGCGCTCACCAGAGATCCCCTGGAGAGGAGGGGATGTCTGTTACAAGCAGGGGGGATATCACAAAGCGCTCACCTGAGTTCCCCTGGAGAGGAGGGGATGGCTGTTACAAGTAGGGGGGATATCACAAAGCACTCACCTGAGTTCCCCTGGAGAGGAGGGGATGTCTGTTAGAAGCAGGGGGGATATCACAACACACCAGGAGTCACAGGGGAAGCCAACCTCCACCTTGAAACAGGTGACCAACTGAAATGACATAACAAAGCACTCACCTTAGTTCCTCTGGAGAGGAGGGGATGTCTGTTACAAGTAGGGGGGATATCACAAAGCGGTCACCAGAGTTCCCCTGGAGAGGAGGGGATGTCTGTTACAAGCAGGGGGGATATCACAAAGCGCTCACCTGAGTTCCCCTGGAGAGGAGGGGATGGCTGTTATAAGCAGGGGGGATATCACAACACACCAGGAGTCACAGGGGAAGCCAACCTCCACCTTGAAACAGGTGACCAACTGAAATGACATCACAAAGCGCTCACCTGAGTTCCCATAGAGATGAGGGGATGTCTGTTACAAGTAGGGGGGATATCACAAAGCACTCACCTTAGTTCCCCTGGAGAGGAGGGGATGTCTGTTAGAAGCAGGGGGGATATCACAACACACCAGGAGTCACAGGGGAAGCCAACCTCCACCTTGAAACAGGTGACCAACTGAAATGACATAACAAAGCGCTCACCTTAGTTCCCCTGGAGAGGAGGGGATGTCCGTTACAAGCAGGGGGGATATCACAAAGCGCTCACCTTAGTTCCCCTGGAGAGGAGGGGATGTCTGTTACAAGTAGGGGGGATATCACAAAGCGCTCACCTGCGTTCCCCTGGAGAGGAGGGGATGTCTGTTAAAAGCAGGGGGGATATCACAACACACCAGGAGTCACAGGGGAAGCCAACCTCCACCTTGAAACAGGTGACCAACTGAAATGACATAACAAAGCGCTCACCTTAGTTCCCCTGGAGAGGAGGGGATGTCCGTTACAAGCAGGGGGGATATCACAAAGCGCTCACCTTAGTTCCCCTGGAGAGGAGGGGATGTCTGTTAAAAGCAGGGGGGATATCACAACACACCAGGAGTCACAGGGGAAGCCACCCTCCACCTTGAAACAGGTGACCAACAGAAATGGCATCACAAAGTGCTCACCTGCGTTCACCAGGAGAGGAGGGAATGTCTGTTACAGGCAGGAGGGATATCACAAAGCACTCACTTGAGTTCCCCTGGAGAGGACGGGATGTCTGTTATAAGCAGGGGGGATACCACAACACACCAGGAGTCACAGGGGAAGCCAACCTCCACCTTGAAACAGGTGACCAACTGAAATGGCATCACAAAGCGCTCACCTGAGTTCCACTAGAGATGAGGGGATGTCTGTTACAAGCAGGGGGGATATCACAACACACCAGGAGTCACAGGGGAGGCCAACCTCAACCTTGAAACAGGTGACCAACTGAAATGACATCAAAAAGCGCTGACTTGACTTTCCCTTGAGAGGAGGGGATGTCCGTTACAAGCAGGCGGGATATCACAACACACCAGAAGTCACAGGGGAAGCCAACCTCCACCTTGAAACAGGTGACCAACTGAAATGACATCACAAAGCGCTCACCTGAGTTCCCATAGAGATGAGGGGATGTCTGTTACAAGTAGGGGGGATATCACAAAGCACTCACCTGAATTCCCCTGGAGAGGAGGGGATGTCTGTTATAAGCAGGGGGGATAACACAACACACCAGGAGTCACAGGGGAAGCCAACCTCCACCTTGAAACAGGTGACCAACTGAAATGACATCACAAAGCGCTCACCTTAGTTCCCCTGGAGAGGAGGGGATGTCTGGTACAAGCAGGGGGATATGACAAAGCGCTCACCTTAGTTCCCCTGGAGAGGAGGGGATGTCTGTTACAAGTAGGGGGGATATCACAAAGCGCTCACCTGAGTTCCCCTGGAGAGGAGGGGATGTCTGTTAAAAGCAGGGGGGATATCAAACACACCAGGAGTCACAGCGGAAGCCAACCTCCACCATGAAACAGGTGACCAACTGAAATGACATCACAAAGCGCTCACCTGAGTTCCCGTAGAGATGAGGGGATGTCTGTTACAAGTAGGGGGGATATCACAACACGACAGGATTCACAGGGGAAGACAATCTCCACCTTGAAACAGGTGACCAACTGAAATGACATCACAAAGCGCTGACCTGAGTTCCCCTGGAGAGCAGGGGATCTCTGTTACAAGCAGGGGGGAAATCACAAAGCGCTCACCTGAGTTCCCCTGGAGAGGAGGGGATGTCTATTACAAGAAGTGGGGATATCAAAACACACCAGGAGTCAGAGGGGAAGCCAACCTCCACCTTGAAACAGGTGAACAACTGAAATGACATCACAAAGCACTCACCTGAGTTCCCCTAGAGAGGAGGGGATGTCTGTTACAATAAGGGGGGTTATCACAACACACCAGGAGTCACAGCGGAAGCCAACCTCCACCATGAAACAGGTGACCAACAGAAATGGCATCACAAAGCGCTCACCTGAGTTCCCCTGGAGAGGAGGGGATGTCTGTTACAAGCGGGGGGGATATCACAACACACCAGGAGTCACAGGGGAAGGCAACCTCCACCTTGAAACAGGTGACCAACTGAAATGACATCACAAAGCGCTCACCTGAGTTCCCCTGGTGAGGAGGGGATGTCTGTTAGAAGCAGGGGGGATATCACAACACACCAGGAGTCAACCTCCACCTTGAAACAGGTGACCAACTGAAATGACATCACAAAGCGCTGACCTGAGTTCCCCTGGAGAGCAGGGGATCTCTGTTACAAGCAGGGGGGAAATCACAAAGCGCTCACCTGAGTTCCCCTGGAGAGGAGGGGATGTCTATTACAAGAAGTGGGGATATCAAAACACACCAGGAGTCAGAGGGGAAGCCAACCTCCACCTTGAAACAGGTGAACAACTGAAATGACATCACAAAGCACTCACCTGAGTTCCCCTAGAGAGGAGGGGATGTCTGTTACAATAAGGGGGGTTATCACAACACACCAGGAGTCACAGCGGAAGCCAACCTCCACCATGAAACAGGTGACCAACAGAAATGGCATCACAAAGCGCTCACCTGAGTTCCCCTGGAGAGGAGGGGATGTCTGTTACAAGCGGGGGGGATATCACAACACACCAGGAGTCACAGGGGAAGGCAACCTCCACCTTGAAACAGGTGACCAACTGAAATGACATCACAAAGCGCTCACCTGAGTTCCCCTGGTGAGGAGGGGATGTCTGTTAGAAGCAGGGGGGATATCACAACACACCAGGAGTCAACCTCCACCTTGAAACAGGTGACCAACTGAAATGACATCGCAAAGCGCTCACCTGAGTTCCCCTAGAGATGAGGGGATGTCTGTTACAAGCAGGAGGGATATCACAACACACCAGGAGTCACAGCGGAGGCCAACCTCAACCTTGAAACAGGTGACCAACTGAAATGACATCACAAAGCGCTGACTTGACTTTCCCTAGAGAGGAGGGGATGTCTGTTATAAGCAGGGGGGATATCACAAAGCGCTCACCTGAGTTCCCCTGGAGCGGAGGGGATGTCTGTTACATACAGAGGGGATATCAGAACACACCAAGAGTCACAGGGGAAGCCAACCTCCACCTTGAAACAGGTGACCAACTGAATAGACATCACAAAGCGCTCACCTGAGTTCCCCTATAGATGAGGGGATGTCTTTTACAAGCAGGAGGGATATCACAACACACCAGGAGTCACAGGGGAGGCCAACCTCAACCTTGAAACAGGTGACCAACTGAAATGACATAACAAAGCGCTGACTTGACTTTCCCTAGAGAGGAGGGGATGTCTGTTACAAGCAGAGGGGAATATCACAACACACCGGGAGTCACAGGGGAAGCCAACCTCCACCTTGAAACAGGTGACCAACTGAAATGACATCACAAAGCGCTCACCTGAGTTCCCCTGGAGAGGAGGGGATGTCTCTTACAAGCAGGGGGGATATCACAAAGCTCTCACCTGAGTTCCCCTGGAGAGGAGGGGATGTCTGTTACAAGCAGGGGGGATATCACAACACACCAGGAGTCACAGGGGAAGCCAACCTCCACCTTGAAAGTGGTGACCAACTGAAATGACATCACAAAGCGCTCACCTTAGTTCCCCTGGAGAGGAGGGGATGTCTGGTACAAGCAGGGGGGATATCACAACACACCAGGAGTCACAGCAGAAGCCAACCTCCACCATGAAACAGGTGACCAACTGAAATGACATCACAAAGCTGTCAGGCGCACAGGAAACTCACAACAAAACTTATTCCAAAGAAAAGAGTTTTATTGATTAGCACTATACGCATTGGACTGAAAATCAAATCTGACCAGAGGCCAGATTTGCCCCAGCTTATCAATACATTTCTCCCGCCCAAAACTTGACAGTTCCCAAGGAGGGGGGTAGGAGAGAAAAGACATGTGTGTTAAAACAACAGGATTCCATTCTCCCAGCCTTGAGAGAGGTGACAACAACCCTGTGAGCCCACAACAAGATAAAGGTTAACATAACATCACTACTCTACTTTATAGCTTACAAATTACAAGGCCAGGGCAAGCAGGCGCCAGGCCCAATCTAGCAGTATAACTGACATGGAGGAACTCAGGCTAATTTATGACAGAGATTCTACAATCCTGACATCCCTCCGCATTAAAACTATCTCACTCCCCCACCTAGCCGGCATCCACCGGGCGAGGACAATCAGGGAATGCTCGATGGAAAGCCCGGAGAAGGCGGGGTGCCTTCACATTCCCAGCCTCAACCCACTCCTTGTCCCCAGAGGGAAAATCTTTCCAATCGACCAAATACTGGAGGCGACCCTTATGCATACGAGAGTCTAAAATTTGGTTAACTTCATAGTGGGTGTCTTTGTCGATGTATATCGGCACAGGCGTAGCTGGAGGAGGGTGCCATTCATCCGGGACGGGAGCTCTCCGCAGCAGGCTGGAATGAAAAACCGGATGCACATTCCTATAAGTCTTTGGTAAAGCAAGTTCCACAGTTACAGCATTTATTAGTTTAACCACTTTAAATGGGCCCACATATTTTGGGCCAAGCTTCTTGGATTTTTGTTGACACCGCAAATTCTTTGTGGACAAATAGGCCAGATCTCCCACTTTCCATTCTGGTGCAGGTACCCTTTTTTTATCTGCCTGGGCTTTATAGGCTTGTTTCGCTCCTTTGAGGCTGGCAATTATATCCGGCCACCCTGCACTGATGGTTGCTGCCCACTTATTAATGTCAGGGGCTTCGGTGGAGCTAAGTTCCCAAGTGGGTGCTGCCACTAAATCAGTCCCATACACCACCTTGAAGGGGGATACCCCCGTTGAGGCGTGGGCCCCATTGTTATAGGCAAATTCAGCGAGTGGCAATAAGGAAACCCAGTCATCTTGCTGATGATTGATAAAGCAGCGCAAGTATTGCTCCAAGATCTGGTTGACTCTCTCGGTCTGGCCATTTGACTCGGGGTGATAGCCTGAGGTGAGAGCTTGTTCTATGCCTAACAACTTCAGGAGCTCCCGCCAGAACTTGGCAACGAACTGGGGGCCCCGATCCGTCAGAACACGTGTCGGGATCCCGTGCAGATGTACCACGTGATTGATAAACATTGAAGCCAATTTGGCTGCAGTAGGCAAGGACGTGCACGGGATAAAATGAGCCTGCTTTGAAAAAGCGTCCACTACCACCCAAATGACGGTTTTCCCTTGACTGGGAGGTAAGTCCGTAATAAAATCCATAGTGACATCCGTCCAAGGCCGAGAGGGGGTGGGCTGGGGCTGCAACAGCCCTTTTTTCTTTCCTCCCGCAGGTTTTGAGGCGACACAAATGGGGCACCCCTGCACATACTTTTCCACATCCTTGCGCAGAGAGGGCCACCAATACTGTCTCCTGACCAGGTGCAGAGTTTTCACAAACCCGAAATGTCCAGCTGTTTTCGCATCGTGACAAAGTTTTAAAACCTCTCCCCTGGCCGCAGCCGGGACAAAAAGCCTCTCGCCTTTGAAAAAGAGCCCCCCCTTCTCAGTCAGATCGGGGCGGAGGGAACAAAATTCCGAGTCCTGTGACAACTCCTTCTGGACCCAACCCCCTGGAATGGGCGTTACAGACTTCGTGTGGCTGCGCGTCACCGCGGCCATCCCCAGTTGGGCGGGGGTAAAAACTGTATCCACCAATGGGTCTCGTTTGCTGTTGTACTGGGGCAGGCGCGACAAGGCGTCTGCCAGAAAGTTCATTTTGCCAGGTAGATGTTTAAGGGAGAAGTTAAAACGAGCGAAAAACTCCGCCCATCTCATCTGCTTTGCCGAAAGCGAGCGGGGCTGCTTGAGTGCCTGGAGGTTTTTATGATCCGTCCAGACCACAAATGGCACTGTGGATCCCTCTAACCAATGCCTCCAAGTGGAAAGAGCCAATTTGACTGCAGCCGCTTCCTTCTCCCAAATGGCCCAGTTTCGTTCCGCCCCAGAAAATTTCTTTGAAAGATAGGCCAGCGGGTGCAATTTCCCATCCTCCCCCTCTTGGAGGATCACGGCCCCCATTGCCACGTCCGAGGAATCTACTTGCACGGTGAATTGCCTAGTTGGGTCAGCATGGGCCAGCACCGGTTCGGACGTAAACAACAATTTCAGTCGGTCAAACGCGTCCTGGCATGGGGGAGTCCAATGGAGAGGCGCCCCCGGACGGTTCGCTGTCTTTCCCCCTTGTTTGGTTTTCAACAAATCCGTAAGAGGCAACGCCACTTTGGCAAAATTGGGGATAAAGGTTCTATAAAAATTAGCAAACCCCAAGAAACTTTGTAATTGCCTCCTAGTACGAGGGGGTTCCCACGCCAACAGGTCCCGCACTTTGCCCGGGTCCATTTCAATCCCAGCCTGGGAGACCCGGAAGCCCAGAAACTCCACCGCATCTTGGTGGAACTCGCATTTTGACAGTTTGGCAAACAACTGGTGCTCCCGCAAGCGGCGGAGCACTTCACGGACCAGGTTAGCATGACTCTCAACATTTTCTGAATACACAAGAATATCATCAATATAAACCAACACCCCTTGGTACAATAAATCATGCATAATTTCATTAATCATATTCATGAACACGCCCGGAGCGCCGGCGAGGCCGAACGGCATTACGGTGTACTCAAACTGCCCCAGGGGAGTGTTAAAGGCTGTCAAATATTCGTGTCCCTTCTTTATTCGGACCCGGTAATAGGCCTCCCTTAAATCCAGTTTCGTGAAGATTCGCGCCTTCCCCAAGTGGCCCAATAAGTCCTTTATCAGGGGGAGCGGGTAGGCGTTGCATGTGGAGACTGCGTTCAAACCCCGGTAGTCGGTGCACAAGCGCAGTGAACCGTCTTTCTTTTTCACAAAGAGGACCGGGGCCGCCAAGGACGATGTGGCCGGTCTAATAAAGCCCCTCGCCAAGTTTTTATCCAAAAATTCCCTGAGCTCCGCCATTTCCCGCGGGCTCATGGAATAAAGTTTGGCTTTGGGGAGGGGTTCCCCCTTCTTCAATTCAATAGCACAGTCAGTTTTACGATGGGGGGGGAGTTGGTTGCACTCCACCTCCGCGAACACATCAGCAAAGTCCCGATACTCGGGAGGGAGCGCTGCCCCCCCGGATCCCAATGCGGCCACAACCCCCGAGCTCGGGGGGCTCCGCGGCCGAGCGTGCTGCTCGCAAGCAGGAGAGGTGAATTCCACAGTCCCTTCTTTCCATTTCACTAGGGGGTCATGTTCCTTCAGCCAATCCAATCCCAACACGCAAGGGAAGGCAGAGTGAGGGGCTAACAAAGGTTGGATTTGCTCCCAATGTTTTTTTATGTCCAAGTCCATTGGGCGCGTTTTTGCCGTGGCTTCCCCTCCGGGGGCACATTTCCCATCTAATTGGGTGATTGGCAAGGGTTCTCTCAGCGGCACCTTTCCCACCCCCAAAGTCTCGACCAGCGCCGGGCTCACTAAGGATTGGGTGCACCCCGAGTCCACGATACATCGGACACCCACTGTTTTCCCCGACTTGGGGTTGGAGAGATTGGCGGGTAAGAGCAGCAAGGGGGAATCACTCACCGCGCGTTTGCCCCTGTTGGCGGCCTGCTGGCGGGGCGCCTTTACAGCAGACCGTCCTCGTTTCCCGACTGCGCCTCAGCTTGATCCTCGTCCTCCAGCCCGCTACTTTCCTCCGAGTCGTCCACTGCCGGTACGGCAGCCACTGGCACCAGAAGAGACTTGGCACTTTTCTTCGGAGCGGCTTTCTTGGCGGGCTGAGCTTTCGGTGGGGGGCTGCTCGCGGCCCTCGGGGTCGATCCCGCTTTTGACGGGCATTGTGCGAGAAAATGCCCCGCTTGGCCGCAGCCCAAGCACAGCCCTTTCGCCATGCGCCGGGTGCGCTCAGTCGGCTCCAGCTTCGCTCGGGGCTTGACTTTCGCCGGGGTGGAAGTCTTCGCCACGGTTTTACCTGCCAGGACCTGAACCATCGAGGCCCGCTCCAATCAATTTTCCATCTCTCCAGCCAATTGGACCCACCCGTCGACTGTAAGCGGGTCTTCCAAAAGGAGGCATTTGTCAGCCAGAGTAGGATTGAGGCCCCCCACAAACGCCAGTACGCGTTGGGGTTCGGTCCAGTCCGGCACCGAAGACGCCAGCTCCTTAAATTCCCTGGCATACTCAACCACTGACAATTTTCCTTGCCGGTGAGCTCTGAGTTTCTTCTCTGCGGTCTCCCGTTCGAACGGCTCCACGTACATCTGGCGCATGGCCCGCAGGAAATGGTTGTAGTTACGGATGGCTTGGGGATGGTAACGGTACAAGTCCACGAACCATTTGGCAGCCTTGCCTTCTAGGGCTTCCCCCACAAAGCGCACCCGCTCGGCGTCGTCATGGAAAGTAAAACCCATGTCCATCATGTAGGCCTGGAGATGCACCAGGAACGTAGGAAAATCTGCGGGGTTCCCCGAAAACTTAGCCTTGAATTTATAGGTGCTCCGCATCTCCACTCCACGGAGGTGGGGGGGTAGGCGTCCTGGGCCCCAATCCGCTGGCGCCGGGGCTGGGACCAGGGGTCTTGCACCACGGCCGATGCCTCGTCCTCTTCCCGCCGCCGCTCTCGCTCGATCTGCCACCCTCGCCGCCTCTGCTGCCCGCGCGGCCGCCGCCGCTGCTTCTCGTGCCGCTGCTGCTGCTGCCGCCTCGGCTCCCGCAACGTCCGCCGCCGCCGCCGCCGCTGCGGCCGCCGCCGCTGCTTCATCGTCTCCATCCGCGCCGTCGCCTCCGGCTCCGTCGCCGCCAGCGCCGCCCGCGTCCTCTCGCTCCTCGTCTTCGTTTTCCCTTTCCCTCTGCGCTCTCGCTCGAGCCGCCGCCTCCGCCTCGATCTCCAGCTGCGCTCTGGCCCTGGCCACCGCTTCAGCATCCGCTGCTGCTTGCGTATCCGCCATGCCGTGCTCCCGCAGGGCAAGCCCACCGCTCGCTCTGCGCCCGCTGGTATCGTGCGCACCACCACCGAGCACTTCCTTCAACAGGCGTTGTGTCCGGCGTTTCTCCTCCGGATCCAGCCGACCCGAAAGGTCCTGCAGCCAGTTGGTCACCCTGTCCAGCTTGTACTGCAAGTCCTGCGTCTCACCCACAGGCTCCAGTCCGTAGCTAGGCAGTGCCAGGTGCTCCGGCCACAATTCGTCCCCAGTAGGGCGGTCGTACTTTGACAATCGCCTACGCTGGGTGACGTGTCGTTCCAAAAATTCCTCGGGCCCCGGGGTTGTCCCCGAGACTGCCCTCAGCATGCCCGAGCTGTACGGCCCTGCACCAGCGCCGTCGCCCTGGGAAAGGTCCCAATCCAGGCCCTCTCCCTGCTCAGAAAAAGTATGTCCCTCGCCCTACATTTTTGCAGGTGAAAGGAGTTGTGAGATTTGACTTGATGTCAGGCGCACAGGAAACTCACAACAAAACTTATTCCAAAGAAAAGAGTTTTATTGATTAGCACTATACGCATTGGACTGAAAGTCAAATCTGACCAGAGGCCAGATTTGCCCCAGCTTATCAATACATTTCTCCCGCCCAAAACTTGACAGTTCCCAAGGAGGGGGGTAGGAGAGAAAAGACATGTGTGTTAAAACAACAGGATTCCATTCTCCCAGCCTTGAGAGAGGTGACAACAACCCTGTGAGCCCACAACAAGATAAAGGTTAACATAACATCACTACTCTACTTTATAGCTTACAAACTACAAGGCCAGGGCAAGCAGGCGCCAGGCCCAATCAAGCAGTATAACTGACATGGAGGAACTCAGGCTAATTTATGACAGAGATTCTACAATCCTGACAAAAGCGCTCACCTGAGTTAACTTGGAGAAGAGGGGATGTCTGTTACAAGCAGGGGGGATATCACAACACACCTGGAGTCACAGGGGAAGCCAACCTCCACCTTGAAACAGGTGACCGACTGAAATGACATCACAAAGCGCTCACCTGAGTTCCCCTGGGGAGGAGGGGATGTCTGTTACAACCAGGGGATGTTTGTTACAATCAGGGGGGATGAAATGACATCATAAAGCGCTCACCTGAGTTCCCCTAGTGATGAGGGGATATTTGTTACAAGCAAGGGGGATATCACAACACACCAGGATTCACAGGGGAAGCCAATCTCCACCTTGAAACAGGTGACCAACTGAAATGACATCACAAAGCGCTCACCCGAGTTCCCCTGGAGAGCAGGGGAGGTCTGTTACAAGCAGGGGGGATATCACAAAGCGCTCACCTGAGTTCCCCTGGAGAGGAGGGGATGTCTGTTACAAGCAGGGGGGATATCACAACACACCAGGAGTCACAGGGGAAGCCAACCTCCACCTTGAAACAGGTGACCAACTGTAATGACATCACAAAGCCCTCACCTGAGTTCCCCTGAAGAGGAGGAGATGTCTGTTACAAGCAGGGGGGAAATCACAAAGCGCTCACCTGAGTTCCCCTGGAGAGGAGGGGATATCTGTTACAAGCAGGGGGGATATCACAACACACCAGAAGTCACAGGGGCAGCCAACCTCCACCTTGAAACAGGTGACCAACTGAAATGACTCACTCACTCACTTCCCCTGGAGATGAGGACATGTCTCTTAATGTCATGGCGGATAATATAGAATCATAGAATCATAGAATCATAGAGTTGGAAGGGGCCATACAGGCCATCTAGTCCAACCCCCTGCTCAACGCAGGATTAGCCCTAAGCATCCCAAAGCATCCAAGAAAAATGTGTATCCAACCTTTGCTTGAAGACTTCCAGTGAGCGGGAGCTCACCACCTCCTTAGGAAGCCTATTCCACTGCTGAACTACTCTGACTGTGAAAAACTTTTTCCTGATATCTAGCCTATATCGTTGTACTTGAAGTTTAAACCCATTACTGCGTGTCCTCTACTCTGCAGCCAGCAGAAACAGCATCCTGCCCTCCTCCAAGTGACAACCTTTCAAATACTTAAAGAGGGCTATCATGTCTCCTCTCAACCTCCTTTTCTCCAGGCTGAACATTCCCAAGTCCCTCAACCTATCTTCATAGGGCTTGGTCCCTTGGCCCCAGATCATCTTCGTCGCTCTCCTCTGTACCCTTTCAATTTTATCTACGTCCTTCTTGAAGTGAGGCCTCCAGAACTGCACACAGTACTCCAGGTGTGGTCTGACCAGTGCCGTATACAATGGGACTATGACATCTTGTGATTTTGATGTGATGCCTCTGTTGATACAGCCCAAAATGGCATTTGCCTTTTTTACCGCTGCATCACACTGCCTGCTCATGTTTAGTTTACAATCCACAAGTACCCCAAGGTCTCGTTCACACACAGTGCTACCTAGAAGCGTATCCCCCATCCAGTAGGCATGCTTTTCATTTTTCTGACCCAGATGCAGAACTTTACACTTATCTTTATTGAATTGCATCTTGTTCTCATTTGCCCATTTTTCCATTGTGTTCAGATCATGTTGAACTCTGTCTCTATCTTCCGGAGTATTTGCCAGTCCTCCCAATTTGGTGTCATCTGCAAACTTGATGAGTAGTCCCTCCACCCCCTCATCTAGATCATTAATAAATATGTTAAAAAGTACCGGGCCGAGCACCGAGCCCTGAGGTACCCCGCTACTCACCTCTCTCCAGTCTGATGAAACACCATTGACAACAACTCTTTGAGTGCGGTTCTCTAACCAATTCCCTATCCACCTAACTATCTGAAAATCCAGATTGCAGTCCTTCAACTTATACATCAGAACATCATGGGGAATCTTGTCAAAAGCTTTACTAAAATCCAAGTAAATGACATCAACCGAATTTCCCCGATCCAGCAAACCTGTTACTTGGTCAAAAAAAGAAACTAGGTTGGTCTGGCAGGACCTGTTGGAGACAAATCCATGCTGACTTCCTTGGATCACCAAATTGTCCTCCAGATGTTTGCATATCGCTCCCTTTAATATCTGCTCCATTATCTTCCCCACAACAGAGGTCAGACTCACTGGTCTGTAGTTTCCTGGGTCATCCTTCCTCCCTTTTTTGTAGATCGTAATAACGTTTGCTCTTTTCCAGTCCTCCGGGACATCTCCAGTCCTTAAAGAGGTTCCAAAGATGATGGACAAGGGCTGTGCAAGTTCTCTGGAAAGTTCTTTGAGCACTCTCGGGTGCATTTCATCTGGACCAGGGGATTTGAACTCATCCAGTGCAGCTAAATGCCTCTCGACAACCTCTCTATCCATGTTAACCTGCCACCCAGACACTATCCTTTGGCTACAGCCATCTCTAGATGTGCCTAAACACTTTGACCTGTGGGAAAAAACTGATGTAAAATAGGCACTAAGCCTTTCTGCTTTCTCTGCATCTTTCGTTAGAGTTTGTCCATCTGCACCCAACAGTGGGCCTATTGCCTCCTTGACTTTACGTTTGCTCCTCACATAACTGAAAAATCTTTTCTTGTTACAATGGGCTTCCCTGGCCAATCTTAGCTCACTCTCAGCTTTGGCCTTTCTGATGATTGATCTATAGTGCCTAGTAACCTGTAGGTACTCTTCTTTAGAGCTCTGTCCTTCCTTCCATTTCCTGAACATTTTCCTTTTCTTTCTTAGTTCCTCTTGAAGTTCTCTGTTCATCCAAATAGGCTTCTTAGAGCTCCTGCAGTGTTTTCGTATTTCTGGAATAGTCATTGATTAAGCATGCAATAGCTCTTGTTTGAGTAGCGCCCACCCTTCACATGCTCCCTTCCCTTCCAGAATTCTCGTCCATGGTATGACACTCATCATGTCTCTGAGTTTATTAAAATTTGCCCTACGAAAATCCAACATCCGCGTCTGGCTACAAGCTTCCTTGGCTCCCCATCTCAAAAGGAATTCTATGAGGACATGGTCACTTCCCCCTAGGGTCCCCACCTCCTTCACCTCATCCACCAACTCTTGCCTGTTGGTCAGTATTAAGTCCAGTATGGCTGAACCTCTTGTGGGTTCATCTACCATTTGATAAATGAAATTGTCAGCCAGGCAGGTCAGAAACTTGCATGACTGAGGACGCTTCGCAGAGTTAGTTTCCCAGCACACATCTGGGAAATTGAAGTCACCCATGATGACAAGGTCCTGCCGTTTGGATATTTTCTCAAGCTGCTCACAAAGTGCAGCATCCACATCCTCTCGTTGGTCAGGCGGTCAGTAGCAGACACCAACCACCACACTGTTTGTTTTCCCCTCGCTTATTTTCACCCAGATGCTTTCCACTGCAGATATGCTTTCCTTCACTAGCATTTCCTGACAGGTAAGCCCTTTCCTCACATACAGTGCCACTCCTCCACCTCTTCGATCTATTCTGTTTTTTCTGAACAGTTCATATCCATCCACCATTACATTCCAGTCATGAGAATCATTCCACCAAGTTATAATATAACACACTAGAAGTCAGAGTCAAAGCCATCCTCCAACTAGAACCTTAAGACCTACTGAAATGACATCACAAAGCGCTCACCTGAGTTCCCCTGGAGAGGAGGGGATGTCTGTTACAAGCAGGGGGGATATCACACCAGAAGTCACAGGGGCAGCCAACCTCCACCTTGAAACAGGTGACCAACTGAAATGACTCACTCACTCACTTCCCCTGGAGATGAGGAAATGTCTCTTAATGTCATGAGGAAATGTCTCTTAATGTCATGGCGGATAATATAACACACAGGGCGGATAATATAACACACTAGAAGTTAGAGTCAAAGCCATCCTCCAACTAGAACCTTAAGACCTACTGAAATGACATCACAAAGCGCTCAACTCTATTCCCAGGGAGACAAAGGAATGTCTCTTACTGGCATGGCGGAACACATAACACACTAGACCATAGGGGAAGCCAAGCTCCAGCTGGAATCTTGTGACGTACTACAATGACATCACAAAGTACTTACCTCAGTTATTGTGATATCACAAAAGACCAGGAGTCACAGCGGAAGCCAACCTCCACCATGAAACAGGTGACCAACTGAAATGACATCACAAAGCGCTCACCTGAGTTAACTTGGAGAAGAGGGGATGTCTGTTACAAGCAGGGGGGATATCCCAACATACCTGGAGTCACAGGGGAATCCAACCTCCACCTTGAAACAGGTGACCGACTGAAATGACATCACAAAGCGCTCACCTGAGTTCCCCTGGAGAGGAGGGGATGTCTGTTACAAGCAGGGGGGATATCACAAAGCTCTCACCTGAGTTCCCCTGGAGAGGAGGGGATGTCTGTTACAAGCAGGGGGGATATCACAACACACCAGGAGTCACAGCGAAAGCCAACCTCCACCATGAAACAGGTGACCAACTGAAATGACATCACAAAGCGCTCACTTGAGTTAACTTGGAGAAGAGGGGATGTCTGTTACAAGCAGGGGGGATATCACAACACACCTGGAGTCACAGGGGAAGCCAACCTCCACCTTGAAACAGGTGACCGACTGAAATGACATCACAAAGCGCTGACCTGAGTTCCCCTGGAGAGGAGGGGATGTCTGTTACAAGCAGGGGGGATATCACAACACACCAGGAGTCACAGGGGAAGCCAACCTCAACCTTGAAACAGGTGACCAACTGAAATGACATCACAAAGCGCTCACCTGAGTTCCCCTGGGGAGGAGGGGATGTCTGTTACAATCAGGGGGGATATCATAACATACCAGGAGTCACAAGGGAAGCCAACCTCTAGCTGGAGCTAGGTGGGGTTCCCCTCTGACCCCTAGTGTGTTGTGTTATCCCCCATGCCAGAAGGGACATTCCCTAAGCTCCAGGGAAACTGAGGGAACTAATGTCTCTTAATGTCATGGGGAATAACATAACACACCACAAGTCAGAGTCTAAGCTATCCTCCACCTAGAAGAGAACTACTAAAATGACATCACAAATCGCTCACCTCAGTTCCCCTGGAGATGAGGGAACGTCTCTTAATGTCATGGGGGATAATATAAGACACTGGAAGTAAGTGTCGAAGCCCTCGTCCAGGTAGAATCTTGAGATCTACTGAAATGACATCACAAAGAGCTTATCTAAGTTCCCCTGGAGATGAGGACATGTCTCTTACTGTCATGCGGGATAACATAACACGTTAGAAGTCAGAGGGGAAGCCAAGCTCCATCTAGAAGCTTGAGACCTATTAAAATGGCATCACAAAGCGCCAACCTCCAGCTAGAAACTGGACACCTATTGAAATGACATCACAAAGAGCTTACCTGAGTTCCCCTGGAGTCATGGGGCTGTCAGTTAGTGCCAGGGGATATATCAGAACACACTAGGAGCCAGCGGGGAAGCCCACCTCTAGCTAAAATCTGGAGACCGAATACAATGACATCACAAAGCGCCAACCTCTGGAGACCTAGTGTAATGACATCAAACCTTCTCTCTGGGGAGTCGACTGAAGATGGCGCCGTTATTGCTGGACTTCTATCCAGCTCTTAAGCCATGCCGAGGGTCAGGAGCATCTGCACCTGGCTGACCTGAGCAGATACGCAAATCTGCTCGCCGGTCGCCCCAGGAACCGGGAACGGCATCCTGAGGGTCCTACAGATCCGTGGGGAGGTAGGGAGACCGAGCTCTCCGGATCTACAGCGGCGTGTGCTCAAGGTCACGATGGCGCCCTTGTCGCAAACAACTTTCTAAGCTTGAAACGACCAGCTGACCCTACATTCTTCCCAGACCATCTTTTACCAGACTGACAGGAGCTGAAGCTTACAACAGTAAGGATTGAAAGCTTTCTGGCTTTTCCTTTTCTTTTCCCACAAGCTCTTCCCCCCTCCCTCCTCAACCAATTTACAAGTGAATTCCCTCTTTTGTCGAGTGAGAGACTCCCAGCTAATTATACCCACTAACCAAACAAAGAGAGAGCTTTGAAGTTTTGTTGGTGAAAGTTCAGTGGGGGATACAGCTGACTTGATACGGAGATTGACAAACTGATAATTTGGGATCGCTCGTGCTCCCGCGAGACCTCACGAGACTTTCTGTTTATAGTTTGTGACTGCCTAGAACTATGGAAGAATTAACTAAGGCACAGCTTTTCCATTTGTTATGCGAAGGAAACTCAAAGATACTGAAAGCAGTCAATAAGCTGGAAAAGGAAGTCCGTGGGATTAAGGGGGAGCTTTTGGATGGATGAGCCTCTTGTGGCGCAGAGTGGTAAGGCAGCCGTCTGAAAGCTTTGCCCATAAGGCTGGGAGTTCAATCCCAGCAGCCGGCTCAAGGTTGACTCAGCCTTCCATCCTTCCGAGGTCGGTAAAATGAGTACCCAGCTTGCTGGGGGGTAAACGGTCATGACTGGGGAAGGCACTGGCAAACCACCCCGTATTGAGTCTGCCATGAAAACGCTAGAGGGCGTCACCCCAAGGGTCAGACATGACTCGGTGCTTGCACAGGGGATACCTTTACCTTTACCTTTGGATGGAGCCGATGGTCTGGAGAGAGCAGCTGATGACGCAGCTCAGCCAACAATAAATCAAACGAAAATTCAATGTTTGGAAGTTAATCAACAGGAGGGGGAGAGAGCTAGGGATGTAAAAACTCAAAGTACCTTTGAAGAACTTGGGAAAACAGATTTAAGGAAGGAAAGCACCGAAAACCTGGAAGTCTATTTAGAGCAGGAAGTGATTTGGACCAGCAAAATAAATAAAAAGAGTCTATTCAAAAGCGACAGCACTCAGGAAGCTATCAGGAGATATTTCTGAGCGACCAGAGGAAGAGATCCAGATAGATAAAGTATACAGAGCCTACTCAAAGGCGACTGCAAGCAAGAATCAAGTAAGAGACTTCTTTGGCCCTGACAGAAGGACAATCAGAAACACTCTACTATGGAAAAAAACACAATTTCATTTTCTGCGACCACCTGAAGGATGAGTACAGTGGAGTATTCTCCTGGTCTCCTGTGGGGAAGACAGCAGCAGTTACTTTTAGGACAGGACCAATATATGAAGGGAACTGACTTTATATCATCTAAGGCAATAATAGAATATATCCTTATAATAGATTTTACTCTCATATGTATCAACAACTACTCTGCTAAGAAAGATGGTAATAACTTCTAGATCAGGATCAATATGTGATGGGAACTGAATATGTATGCCAATATGTATGCTAAAAGAGGATGACAAACTATACTTCATAGGTAAACAAGACGGCAGCAGTAACTCTTAGGTCAGGGTCAATTTATGAAGGGGATTGACCTGTTACAAGCAGGGGGGAAATCACAAAGCGCTCACCTGAGTTCCCCTGCAGAGGAGGGGATGTCTGTTACAAGCAGGGGGGATATCACAAAGCGCTCACCTGAGTTCCCCTGGAGAGGACGGGATGTCTGTTACAAGCAGGGGGGATATCACAAAACACCAGAAGTCACAGGGGCAGCCAACCTCCACCTTGAAACAGGTGACCAACTGAAATGACTCACTCACTCACTTCCCCTGGAGATGAGGACATGTCTCTTAATGTCACGTGGGATAACATAACACACTAGAAGTCAGAGTCGAAACATCCTCCAGCTAGAATATTGAGACCTAGTGAAATGACATCACAAAACACTCACCTCAGTTCCTCTGGAGAGGAGGGAATGTCTCTTACTGGCATGGGGGTTAACATACCACACTAGAAGTCAGAGGGGAAGCCAAGCTGAATCTAAGAATCTTGAGACTCACTATAATGACATATCACTCTTAGTGTGTTCTGATATCCCCCCTGCCACTAACTAACAACTCCTTGTCTCCAGGGGAACTCCGGTAAGCTCTTTGTTAGGTTGGCGCTTTTTGATGTCATTTTAGTAGGTCTTAAGGTTCTAGCTGGAGATTGGCTTCCCCTCTGACTTCTAATGTGTTATGTTATCCCCCATGCCAGAAGAGAAATTCCCTCATCTCCAGGGGAACTGAGGTGAGTGCTTTGTGATATTCCCCCTGCTTGTAACAGACATCTCCTCCTCTTCAGGGGAACTGAGGTGAGTGCATTGAGATGTCATTTCACTAGGTCTCCAAATTCCAGCTAGAGGTGGGCTTCCCCTGTTACTCTTAATGTGTTCTGATATACTCCCTGCCACTAACTGATGAACCCCTTGTCTCTAGGGGAACTCAGGTAAGATCTTTGTGATGTCATTTCGACAGGTGTCCAGTTTCTAGCTGGAGGTTGGCGCTTTGTGATGGCATTTTAGTAGGTCTCCAGATTCTAACTGGAGCTTGGCTTGCCCTCTGAGTTCCAGTGTGTTATGTTATCCCCCATGCCAGAAGAGACATTCGCTCATCTCCAGGGGAACTCAGGTGAGCGCTTTGTGATGTCATTTCAGTTGGTCATCAGTTTCAAGGTGGAGGTTGTCTTCCCCTGTGACTCCTGGTATGTTATGATATCCCCCCTGCTTGTAACAGACATCCCCTCGTCTCCAGGTGTACTCTGGTGAGCGCTTTGTGATGTCATTTCAGTAGGTCACCTGTTTCAAGGTGGAGGTTGGCTTGCCAGTGTGTTAAGTTATCCCCCATGCCAGAAGAGACATTCCCTCATCTCCAGGGAAACTGAGGTGAGTGCTTTGTGATGTCATTGTAGTACGTCACAAGATTCCAGCTGGAGCTTGGCTTCCCCTCTGGTCTAGTGTGTTATGTGTTCCGCCATGCCTGTAAGAGACATTCGTCCGTCTCCAGGGGAACTGAGATTTGTGCTTGCTTTATTTATTTATTTATTTATTTATCTAACATACTTATATATCGCCTTCTCCGGAGGCTCAGGGCGGTTTACATCATAACTGAGAACAATAGATAAAACAGTCTGTAAAACATGTATAACTGATAACTAATAATTGTAACCAAATAACAGCACAATATAACTGTATCATAATATAGTAATACAAATACAAACAGGTCCAGGGCTTATTGATGGGATTCTGAGGGGGGGGAGTCACAGGGGAAGCCAACCTCCACCCTGAAACAGGTGACCAACTAAAATGACATCACAAAGCGCTCACCTGAGTTCCCCTGGAGAGGAGGGGATGTCTGTTACAAGCAGGGGGGATATCACAACACACCCGGAGTCACAGGGGAAGCCAACCTCCACCTTGAAACAGGTGACCAACTGAAATGACATCACAAAGCGCTCACCTGTTCCCCTGGAGAGGAGGGGATGTCTGTTACAAGCAGGGGGGATATCAAAACACACCAGAAGTCACAGGGGAAGCCAACCTCCACCTTGAAACAGGTGACCACCTGAAATGGGATCACAAAGTGCTCACCTGAGTTCCCCTGGAGAGGAGGGGATGTCTTTTACAAGCAGGGGGGATATCACCAGGAATCACAGGGGAAGCCAACCTCTAGATAGAATCTGGAGACCTAGTGAAATGACATCACAAAGTGCTTACCTCAAACCCCCAATGAGGAGGCAATGTCTTTACTGGCAGGGGAGATATCATAAGAAACTAAGAGGGAAAGCCCACCTCCAGCTAAAAACTATAGACCTACTAAAATGACATCACAAAGCACTCACCTCAGTTCCCCTGGATTTGAGGGAATAACAGAACACACTAGAAGTCAGAGGGGAAGCCAAGCTCCACCTAGAACCTTGAGACCTACTGAAATGACACCACAAAGCGCTTACCTCAGTTCCCCCAGTGAGGAGAGGATGGCCTTTACTGGCAGTGGGATATCATAGCACTTTAGAAATCAGAGGGGATCCTACGGGCTGCATGTGGGGGAGTACAGAATCGAACCCAGCCTGCCAGATTAGAAGTCTACCCTCCTAACCACTACAGCAAACTGGCTCTCAAGGGGATGTCAGTTTCTGGAAGGAAGGATATCACAACACATTTGGAGTCAGAGGGGAAGCCAACCTCCAGCTAGAAACTGGAGACCTATTAAAATGACATCATAAAGAAGTAACCTGAGTTCCCCCGGAGTGAGGGGATGTCTGTTACTGGCAGGGAGGATGATCACAATACACTAGGTGTAAGAGTGGAATCCAACCTCCCGATAGAAACTGGACACCTTCTGAAATGACACCACAAAGAGCTTACCTGACTTCCCCTGGAGACAAGGAGATGTCAGTTAGTGGCAGGGGGCATATCATAACACACTAAGTCAGAGGGGAAGCCCACCTCCAGCTGGAATCTTGACACCTTCTAAAATGACATCACAAAGCACTCACCTTAGTTCCCCTGGAGACGAGGGAATCTCTCTTACGGGCATGGGGGATAACATAACACACTGGAAGTCAGAGGGCAAGCCCACCTCCAGCTGGATTCCTTAGACCTACTGAAATGACATCACAAAGTGCTTACACAAAGCGTTCACCCAGCGAGGAGGGGATAGTTGTTACCTGCAGGGGATATCATAAAACACTCGAAGTCAGAGGGGAAGCCTACCTCCAGCTGGATTCCTTAGACCTACTGAAATGACATCACAAAGCGCTTACACAAAGCGTTCACCCAGCGAGGAGGGGATGGTTGTTACCTGCAGGGGGATATCATAAAACACTCGAAGTCAGAGGGGAAGCCTACCTCCAGCTGGATTCCTTAGACCTACTGAAATGACATCACAAAGCGCTCACCTCTGTTTCCCTGGAGAGGAGGGGATGCCTGTTAGTGGCAGGAGAGATATCATCAGACTCTAGGAGTCAGAAGGGAAGCCCACCTACAGCTGGAATCTTGATAGCTTCTAAAATGACATCACAAAGCACTCACTTCAGTTCCCCTGAGGACACGGAAATGTCTCTTACTGGCATGGGGGAATAACATAACACACTAGAAATCAGAGAGGGCACCAACCTCTAGCTACAAACTTTAGAACTTCTGAAATGATATAACAAAGCGCTTACCTCAGTTCATCCAGTGACAAAGGGATGCTTATTACTGGCAGGGGGATATAGAATCATGGAACCACAGAATCATAGAGTTGGAAGGGGCCATACAGGCCATCTAGTCCAACCCCCTGCTCAACGCAGGATTAGCCCAAAGCATCCTAAAGCATCCAAGAATGTCATAACACACTAAGAGTCAGAGGGGAAGCCAACCTCCACCTTGAAACAGGTGACCAACTGAAATGATATCACAAAGCGCTCGCCTCTGTTGCCCTGGAGAGAAGGGGATGCCTGTTAATGGCAGACAGGACATCACAACACACCAGGAGTCAGAGGGGAAGCAAACCTACAGCTAGAAACTGGAGACCTACTGAAATGACATCACAAAGAGCTCACCTGAGTTCCTGTGGAGACAGAAAGAAGAAGAAGAGTTGGTTCTTATATGCCGCTTTTCTCTACCCGAAGGAGGCTCAAAGCGGCTTACAGTCGCCTTCCCTTTCCTCTCCCCACAACAGACACCCTGTGAGGTGGGTGAGGCTGAGAGAGCCCTGATATCACTGCTTGGTCAGAACAGTTTCATCAGTGCCATGGCAATACTCAGGTCACCCAATTAGCTGCATGTGAGGAGTACAGAATCATACCCGGCATGCCAGATTATAACTCTGCACTCGTAACCACTATAGCAAACTGGCTTTCAAGGGGGTGTCAGTCACTTGAAGGAAGGGTATCACAACACACTAGTAGTCAGAGGGGAAGCAAACCTCTAGACAGAAACTGGACACCTATTGAAATGACATCACAAAGAGCGTACCTGACTTCCCTGGACACAAGGGGATGTCAGTTAGTGGCAGTGTGGATATCAGAACACACTAGGAGTCTGAAGGGACGTTCACGTCCAAGTAAAAACTAGAGACCTATTAAAACGACATCACAAAGGCCTCACCTCTATTGCACTGGAGACGAGGGAATGTCTCTTCTGGCATGGGGGATAACATAACACACTAGAAGTCAGAGGGGAAACCATCTTCCAGCTGGAATCTTGAGATCTACTGAAATGAGTCATAGAATCATAGAGTTGGAAGGGGCCATACAGGCCATCTAGTCCAACCCGCTGCTCAATGAAGGATCAGCCCAAAGCATCCTAAAGCATCCAAGAAAAGTGTGTCTCCAACCTTTGCTTGAAGACTTCCAATAAGGGGGAGCTCACCACCTCCTTAGGCAGCCTATTCCACTGCTGAACTACTCTGACTGTGAAAAACTTTTTCCTGATATCTAGCCTATATCGTTGTACTTGTAGTTCAAACCCATTACTGTGTGTCCTTTCCTCTGCAGCCAATGGGAACAGCATCCTGCCCTCCTCCAAATGGCCACTTTTCAAATACTTAAAGAGGGCTATCATGTCTCCTCTCAACCTCCTTTTCTCCAGGCTGAACATTCCCAAGTCCCTCAACCTATCTTCATAGGGCTTGGTCCCTTGGCCGCAAATCATCCTTGTCGCTCTCCTCTGTACCCTTTCAATTTTATCTACGCCCTTCTTGAAGTGAGGCCTCCAGAACTGCACACAGTACTCCAGGTGTGGTCTGACCAGTGCCGTATACAATGGGACTATGACATCTTGTGATTTTGATGTGATGCCCCTGTTGATACAGTCCAAAATGGCATTTGCCTTTTTTACCGCTGCATCACCCTGCCTGCTCATGTTTAGATTACAATCCACAAGTACCCCAAGGTCTCGTTCACACACTGTGTTACCTAGAAGCGTATCCCCCATCCAGTAGGCATGCTTTTCATTTTTCTGACCCAGATGCAGAACTTTACACTTATCTTTATTAAATTGCATCTTTATTAAATTGCAACTGAAATGAAATCACAAAGCGCTCACCTGCGTTCCCCTGGAGAGGAGGGGATGTCTGTTACAAGCAGGGGGGATATCAAAATACACCAGGAGTCACAGGGGAGGCCAACCTCAAGCTAGAATCCTTAGACCTACTAAAATGACAACACAAAGCGCATACTTCCAGCTAGAAACTGGACGCCTCCTGAAATGTCATCACAAAGAGCTTACCTGAGTTCCCCTGGAGACAAGAGGATCTCAGTTAGTGGCAGGGGGGATATCTGAACAAATTAGGAGTCCGAAGGGACACCCACATCCAGCTAAAAACTAGAGACCTATTAAAATGACATCACAAAGAGCCTGCCCCTGTTGCCCTGGAGAGGAGGGGATGCCTGTTAGTGGCAGGGGAGATATCATAACACACTAGGAGTCAGAGGAGAAGCCGTCCTCCAGCTGGAATCTTGACACCTCCTAAAATGACATCACAAAGCTCCTCAGTTTCCCTGGACATGAGGGAATGTCTCTTACTGGCACGGGGGATAAATAACACACTAGAAATCAGAGGGGAAGCCAAGCTCCACCTAGAATCTTGAGACCTACTGAAATGACATCAGAAAGCACTTACCTCAGTTCCCCCAGTGAGGAGGAGATGGCTGTTACTTTCAGGGGGATATCATAACACACTAGGAGTCTGAGGGGAAGCCAACCTCCACCTAGAAAATGGAGACCTTCTGAAATGATATCACAAAGTGCTCATCTTATTGGGGGGGGGGGGTTGGGGGGATATCTCAACACACTAGGAAGAGGGGAAGCCCATCTCTAGCTAAATACTGGAGACCTACTCAAATGAGATCACAAAGAATTCACCTAAGACAGGGGTAGTCAAACTGCGGCCCTCCAGATGTCCATGGACTACAATTCCTGGGAATTGTAGTCCATGGACATCTGGAGGGCCGCAGTTTGACTACCCCTGACCTAAGATCTCCTTCAAACAAGGGTATGTCAGTTACTGCTTGTTGGGATGTCACAACACATTAGGAGTCAGAGGAGAAGCCCACGTTCAGCTGGAAACTGGAGAAGTACTCAAATGACTTCACAAAGAACTGAGTTCGTCTGGAGACGAGGGGATGACAGTTATTGGTTCAGAGGATATCAGAATACACTAGGAGTCAGAGGGGAAACCCTCCTCCAGCTAAATACGGGAGACATTAAAAATGACATCACCAAGAGCTCACCTGAATTCCCCCGGAGAGTAGAGAATGTCACTTACCGGCTGGTGGGGATATCACAACACAATAGTAGTCAGAGGAGAAGCCCACCTCCACCTAGAAAATGGAGACCTACTCAAATGAGTTGACAAATAACTCACCTGAGGTGCCCTGGAAGAAAAAGGAAGGTTAGTTACTGGTTGGGGAGATATCACAACAAACTTGGAGTCAGAGGAGAAGACCACCTCCAGCTAGAAACCGGAGACCAACTCAAATGACATCACAAAGAACTGACTTGTGTACCTCTGTATACAAGGGGATGACAATTACTGAGTGGGGGGATATCACAAAGCACTAGGTGTCAGACAGGACACCCTCCTCCAGCTAAATACTGGAGACCTACTAAAATGATGTAACCAAGAGATCCTCTGAGTTCCCCCGGAGAGTAGAGGATGTCACTTACCGGCTGGGGGGATATCTCAACACAGTAGGATTCAGAGGGGAAGCCTACCTCCAGCTAAAAATTGGAGACCTACTAAACTGACATCACAAAGTGCTCATTTAAGTTCCCCCAGAAAGGATGGGATGTCAGATATCGGCAGGGGAGATATCACAACACACTAGGGTGGAGTCTGCACTTACTTTGTTTATTCCATTGTCAATCCTGTTGAATTCAGATCAATTTGAACTCAGGGCTTCCTCTTTCCCCCCTCCCCCCATTGAAACAGAAAAGTGTTCTGCACGTGATTAGGGTAGTTCAGAAAGGGGGAGCCAAGCACAACCTATTTCTTTCTTTTCTTGAAAGGGGGGGAGAGAGGATCGAATAAGGCAGAGGAGGGAGAAAAAAATCCAAGACCGACAGAAATTGAAAGAAATTAGGGGCTTCTCCTTTAAGGCAAGCTTGTCACATGAGCAGCTTTGGTCAATCAGGGGTTCTCTACCACAGAACAGAGCCCAGATGCAAAACAGACTGCTTTCTCAATCCGAATCTTGAAATATTGAGCATTAAAAGCACTGTAAGATATCGCACAATAAAGGTAGGGTCACTCTGGATCAATCCTGCTTGTTGCAAAAGGAGAATTTAAATCGCCCAAAATCAAAACGGAAATTGCATTCTGTGTAGACGGCAGGGACTGAATTGACCTGGGATTGGAATAAAAGCTCTGTGCAGTTTACACCCAGGAGTCAGAGGGGAAGCTAACCTCCAGCTGCAAACTGGAGACCTTCTTCAACGACATCACAAAGAGTTCACCTCAGTTCCCCTGGAGAGGAGGGGATGTCTGTTACTGGCTGGGGGTATCACAATGCATTAGAAGTCAGAGGGGAAGCCAACCTCCAGCTAGAAATTGGAGAGTTTCTGCAATGACATCAGAAAGAGTTCACCTCAGTTCCCCTGGAGAGGAGGGGATGTCAATTACTCGCTGTGGGGACATCACAACACACTAGCGGTCAGAGGGGAAGCCAACCTCTAGCTAGAATCTGAAGACCTACTAAAATGACACCACAAAGAGCTCACTGGAGTTCCCCTGGAGAGGAGGGGATGCCTATTACTGAGGGGGGATCTCACAACACACCAGGAGTCAGACAGGAAGTACACCTTCAGCCTTTTGAGTGAGGTCAGGCTGAGAATGTGTGCCTTGCCCAAGGTCGTCCATCAAGGTTCCCTGGCAGAGTCGGCATTTCACCTTGAGTCTCCCAGATTCACACACAGCAGCAAAAAATGTTTCTGGTTTTATGGAATCAGAGTCCAAGTGCACCTTTACATCCAAGAAAGCTTTATTCAAGGCGGGAGCTTTCGAGTTCATACACAGAGTGCACATTTAAGAATAAACCTTTGCTGGTCTTCCTAGGGGCTACTGGACTCCGATTTTCTTGTGCTACTTCAGACCCGCATGGCGACCCACTTGAATCTATGGTTTTATGGAGTGCATGTAGCAAATTCTCCATTTCCAGAGATCCGTCAGAACAGAACTAACTGTTTGGAGCACATACATGCAGAACAACAATGAACCAAAGAACAAACATTTCAGATAAGATTTGGGTAAAGATGTCTGTCTGCTGACATGGGAAGCATTTACAATGCAACAGAAAAGTAGGTGGATGAATAAGAGTTTTCCAAACACTTGCAGGGGAGCAGAGATTCTAAAGGAAAACATTACCCCCTGCTGGTAAAAAGGATAATTACATACCAAACTCCTTGAAGATTTCCATAAAGGCCTGAAGAACAAAATCTTGGCATTTCTCAGGCCTAGCTCATCTTAGACTGTCAGCAGTTTGGGTTGGGTGTTTCATCTCTTTTTTAGAATGAGGCTTGCCTGAGCCAGCAGCTGACCCACAGCAACCCTATGTTCAGGCCTGCCTGAGTTATGAAATTTTAACTCTCTTTTTCATACCCACCATCGACATGACTGGCCTTTCCCCTTTGGTGGTCATCAGATCTTCTCAAATGTTTCTGAAACTGACTGGCCAATAGGGCTGTCAGCGTCCAGGTGGTGGCTGGAGATCTCCTGGGATTACAACTGACCTCCAGGCTTCCCTGGAGAACACGGCTGCTGTGGAAGGCAGACTGGACAAGATTACAGCCCCCTGAAGGCGAACTTGAGAGGCTTCTCTCCCTGGGATTGGCTTGATTCTATTTGGCTTTTGATTCTGGTGCCCCAAATGGCTGATCTGCAGACAAAAGCCTCTCTGGGGGGTAAGATGTTTGTCAGGCTGTGCACGGCGGGGCACTTCAAACCATCTCCCCCAGACACAGCCCAAGCTGTTCTGGCAAAGGGGCTTCTCCCCCTGGATCAGCACTTTTGTGCGCGAGAATCAAAAGCCAAATCAAAAGGCTTTTGCAAATCTCATCCCAAATCAAATTAGAGGTGCATGGCTTGGCTAAAGAGTTTTTTAATTTTATTTTATTTATTTTTAACGTTGGAGAACAAGCTTTTATTAAAGTTGGCATAGAAAAAAATAGAACAGAAAGAGTAAGAAAAAAAACACATTTACAATTATAATTATGCCTTGCCATTTCCTAATACAATTAATAACTAACTACCTAAGTAATTGATATAATATCTCCAGAGTCCTTGAAATTCCTCGGCAGGATGATTGTTCATTGGACTTGTTAGCTTCGCCATTCTAGCCAGCTCCTGGTTTCTTGAACAAATCCAAAACGTTTGGAGTATCTTGATGTTTCCACAGCCTTGCTACTACCAACCTTGCCACATTTGTCTCATTAAATAGGAAGTCACCGGCTTTTCGAGAAAGATTATCCGGTAACACACTCAGTCACATAAAATCAGAACAAAATGGGAATTTAACTTTAAGCATCTCTTCTAAAATATCATGAATCTTTTCCAAAATGTTTGCATTTTTTTACACGTCCACCACATATGATAGGAAAAAATGACTTTTTCTTTATATTTCCAACATTTTATATCCACGTTCCCTGATATTTTACCCAGCAGCTAAAAAGTCAAATACCTGAAAAACACCTTATACCAATTTTCCCTTAACTGGTGACATTTTGTCCATTTCATTTTTATTCCACAGTAATTCCCATTCCTCTCTAAAGGAATAATGCGATTCAGATTCATCATCCATTTCACCATAGTGTGTCTAACTTGTTCAAACTCAGTATCATACTTCAACAACAGTTTATATAATTGACCCTGTGAGGTTCCGCCTGCAATGATATCTTTTCAAAATCAGTCAGGGTTAATCAGGTAGCAATTGAAATTCAGTCTTATACCTGGAAACAACTTGATAATATTCCAACCAAGTGATGTCAATACCTTCTTTAATAAGTATGTCATAAAATTTTAGCTTTCCTGTAGTTGTTAAAATATCTTTATGCCTGAAACAGCCTAGCCTGTTTTGTTGTCCTTTGACAAAATAGACGACAATAGGTGATTTCAGCAACGACATGTTGTAAAGCTCTGTCTATACTTTTCCCAAATGGGAAATAGGTTCTTTCAGTGCTTACAAAGATGTCTCTTGGTTGTATTTCCTTCCTTAGGTCTGTTTTCCCAAATTCTTCCAAAACGCCTTTGATTTTTACGTTCCTAGCTTTAGATTCTACTTCTAGGACTTCGGATTTGTCTTGTGCCACTCTCCCCCGCTCCTGTTGATTAGCTTCCAGATATTGGATTCTTGTTTGGTGTGTTGCCAGCTGAGTTGTGTTTTCATCAGCTATTTTTTTCAAACTGTCGATTCTGTCTGAGAGCTCTTTCTTGGTATCTTGAATCTCCTTTTCAACCTTTTTGACTACTTTCAGTATCTCTGAATTGCCCTTGCATAATAAATGAAACATCTGTGCATTTGTTAGGTTTTCCATTGTTGTAAACAACTCCACAGAATGCAGAGTCACAGATCACAGACAGGGCATCTTGCGAGAGTTTGGGCGATCAGGAATTATCAGTTAGTCTATCTCCGTATTCTGTCAACTTTTCCCGCTGGGCTCTCCTTAATAAATTCTTAAGTTCTTTCTTTTGTTTGTTTTAATGAGTGTATTTAGCTGGTTTACCTCCCGTCCAAAGAAAGAATTCTCTTGCAGATTGGTTAGGGGGAAGAAGGGGGGCTAGTGCCTGGCTTTAAAGAAGAGGAAAGCAAACAGAGAACTCACAGTCTTTGCATTGTTGATTCGCAAGTATTCTGCTCTTTTCAAGCTGATTAGAGGTGATCTGGGAGAAATGCAGGATTTTATGCGGCTGGTCGTTTCAAGATTAGAAAGTTATTTTCGACAAGGACGCCATTATGGCCCCAAGCACAAGCAGCGGTAATCCGGAGAACTTAGTCTCCGCGGATCTATAGGACCCACAGGATGCCGTTCCCGGTTCCTGGGGCGACCAGTGAGCAAGATTTGCGCATCCTGCTCAGGTCTGCCAGGTGCTTCTGCTCCTGGCCTTCTGCTTGGCTTGGGAGCTCATTACGGAACAGGCTAGCACAGCGCCATCTTCAGTCATCTCCTCTCTAGCTCTCTTATTGTTCCAAATAAATTTATTGAAAGTACTTTGCCATCTACCAATGATCTTATCACTTATTTGAATTGGAATAACCTGAAAAAGAAAATTCAATTTTGGCAGAGCATACATTTTAACCACAGCCATACAAGCTTACTATGAAAGATTTAATTTAGACCATTTTAACAAACCCTCATGAATCCTCTTCCATAATAAAGCATAAATATCTGTCCCTCTTAATAAAACAGTAAAGAAGGTTGGGCTGGGCTGAGTCCGTGATCAAAACTCCCGGATTGGCCCCTTGGCCCCGGACTGACAAGTGGAGGGGCCAATCGGAAGGCGCAAAGGACAGACCAGAGTTCCAGGGCAATCTGGAGACATGGCTGCCAGTCTGCTCCTGACCACCGCAGGGCTGCCAAGGGGGATGAGAACGGAGGCTTGGACAGGCTGTGCCAGCCCTTTTCGCCCCAAGGCTGTCCTAACTGTCATGTCTAACTACAAATTGCCTCAGAGCCCCGACAGAGCTGGCAGGAGGCTGCAGAGTGCCCCCCTCCCCCCCTTCAGGCCTGCTGCGAAGGAGCCTCTGACAGGCCCTGACTGAGGGGAGGGAGGCCTTTCCAAGAGCAACGCAGGGGAGCCTGAGGGCCTTCCTTTTGAGGGGGGGGGGACTTTCCCCTTCTGCCAAACAGTTGCCTGGCAGGGAGGCCACAGAAAAGCCCCTTCTCACTTAAAATACTGCTCTGCTCGGGGGTTAGACACAGCCAAACCATGTGTCTTTCTTCTTTGCAACTCTCTACAGATTTGAGACCTACTGTTTTTTTTGTCTCCTGTTTCATCTGCACAGCAATCTGTGTGGGAGGCCTTAAATGTTTCTTCTCAACCACAACCCTGTCCAAAGTAGCCCTTTCTGCCTGGGATCTTTATACTCTGTAGGTGAGCTGTAATTCCAGGAGCTCTCCAGGCCCCAGCTGGAGATTGGCTATCCCTGGGTTAGAAATATTCCTGGAGATTTGGAGGTGGCCTCAGAGTACAGCCTTCAAAGGAGCCATTTCTGCCTGCAGTTGGTAGGGAGTGGTGCAGGAGTGTCCCTCCTGGCCTATGGGTTATGGCCAGTCCTTACCAGCAACTGTTTGTATTCTGGGGCACAGACAGGCAGACCAGCATCAGTCCTGTGAGTCTGGAAAGTGCAGGAAGACCTAAATAAATATTTACAGCCTTTGGGTAGTAAACAATACGGTACAAAAATCTGTTCTCCTTCTAAGGAGCAACCATGAAAGAAGCATGTGGACACATAACATTTTATCAACACAAAAAATGGAAAAGAAGGAACAGGGTAGACACCTGTGTACTGTGATTACCCCATGTGTATTAGGGCAGAGGGGCATTTCGGTGACTGTGGCTTAATTCACACAAAAAGGGAAATGACACAGAACTGGGAGGAATTGGTTGCCATGTAATCTTCCCTTAAGAAGAGTCTCCAGTCTGATTTTCCCTTCACATATCTGAGGACATGGCTCTGGAAAGCTCATCTGTAACCACTATGCCACAATTCCCAAAGGTCAATCCTCTCCCACACTCAACGAACATTCCACACCACAGGTTCTTGACACCCATCTCTCCACACCCATGCCCTCATTTGCCACCACGCCACCACAACCTCCCACACAACACACACAATCAACCCCATGCCCTTGCGGACTGGACAACTCCTCCCCTTCTTCTTCCCACTGCCAAGCTCTAGCGCCCGTTGTATTCTTGGAAGAAAGAGGCTCCCTGCCTGGCTCCTCTCCCCCCCCTTCAAGAAAAGAAAGAGGCTTGGCTCCCCCCCCCCCTTCTGAACTACCCTAACCACGTGCAGAACACTTTTCTGTTTCAATGGGGGGAGGGGAGGAAGACCCGAGTTCAAATCAATCTGAATTCAACACGGTTGACAATGGAATAAACAAAGTAAGTGTAGACTCTGCCCTGGTCAGCTGTCAGACAATTCTCCAGATTCACTAGAGTCTTCCTCACTACTGCTGCTCCTGCCCCCTAGTTCCAATAAAGAAAGAAACAAATGGCATAAAAATATATAAAACAAAAACAGAAACTAAACCAAAAACAAAAGGAACTAAGGGGGATGGGGAAAACTTCCATGCAAGTTTGCCATTCTTTCTACATAAAATTATTTAATCCAGTTCTAAACAGGAATATCTATCTATCTATCATCTATCTCTCTAACTTTCTACCTACCAACATACATATACAACTATAAAAAGCAACAGCAAAAGGTCTTCATCCAATTAAAGGACATTCTTAAATGAGGTATATTTGGGACATTTCATCATCAAATCAAATACTTTATAAAACCATTCCAAATTATCATAAAGTCCTTTTTCTTTCTTCCCCTCTGAAGTAATCTAATTTTATTTGTTTCTCAAGGGCTACTATATTTCTTATTTCTACACGCCGCCTCTCTAAGCCCTACAGCCTTCTTCCAGCATTGGCTAATAGCCAATCTAGCCACAACTACAAGATAATTAATCAGCATTTTGGGTTTAAATTGGGAGTTTCAATTAAGATACATGCTGAGAGGCCCAACTCCACAGTAGGTGTTATTTGTCCCTTGGTGGTTTTAAATACTTATTTCCAGAATTTGGCTATAATTGGACAGGCCCACCACATTTTCATTAAATATCCCTAATTCACCACAACCTCTACAACCATTTTATTCTCTATTTTCATTTCATTATGTGGCCTAACCTGACTGGAGTACAATATCATCTTTCAGAGAGCTTTAATGCATGTTCTTGTAAACGTCTTACAACTGATTTAAGAGGGAACTGTTGAAACATTTTATTCCAATCATTGTCATTGAGGTTAGTAAATTCTATTTCCATGAAATGTGCCATGAAATGTAATGTCAGAAACCAGAGATATAAACTTTACGAAAGCACAGGCGAACACAACTAACCATACACAAAATGCTCAAAATACCAACGTGCTTCAAACATTTACAGTATTTCCTTTCTTTAACAGCCTTTGCTAACTGACACCTCTTGCTCTGGATTATTGCATCAAAATCTGGAGTCAACGTCTGTGCTGCAGCAATCTTAAGTATGCTGCTGAGGTGTTTATCTGTAAACTGAGAACATACTTTTGATTTATTGACATTCATTACAGAAAAGAGCTGTTTACAGACATATCCTGTCCCAAACATAGACAGAATTTTGGAAGCAAAAGCCTTAATCCAGGTGTAATTTGGATCCAAACATGGGGAACGTTTGCTAATGTCAACTTCAGAAAACTTATACTTCATTACAGCATCATACTGCAGACCCATTATTTCCATCTGGAACTCTTCTGGAACCTTACAGATATCAACAGAAAATGGATTCCAAAATCTGTGTAAATTTGTGAAATCAGAGCATCTTTCTTGGAATTCATTTTTTAGTTTAGAAAGTTTTCTCGCATACTTCTCCATGGATATATGATCACTCGCAGAGATTTCATGGTGGGAAATTATGCTAAATGGTTTTGCCAAAGGTGCTTTTCCCAAAGCTGAAGCTTCATTTCAAAGGCACAAATGCTGTCATAAAACTTTTTGTTTTGTTTTTTGTTTCGACCATGCATCTCTGTGTTGAGACATTTCAAGTGTTCTGCAATATCCACCATAAAAGTAAGATCTTGAAGCCATTAGTTATCCTGTAATTCAGGGACAGCCTTCGCTTTCTTATCCATAAATATCTGGATTTTGCTTTGTAGTTCATAGAAGCATCTCAGTGCAGCTCCATGATGTAACCACGCCATCTCAGCGTGATACGGCACCCCACGTCTCATCATGCTTTCCTCCAGAAGACTATTAAAATTGACCACGGTTGAGAGCTCTGGCTTGAATAAAACTGAGGTTTTATGACTACATTCATCACATTATCCATCTCCAATATTTTATTGCACAGAGCTTCTGGGTGCAAACTGCAATAAAAATTGAAAAGATGATGTTGTGGGTTTGCAACTACCAATTTTTGTTTTGAGTTTTGCAGTGATATAGATTATATAGATTTGTGGAACACAATTGAGAACACAAATACAGATTTGTGGAACACACTTTAGACACAGTCTGTCTATGGTTTATTTTTAGGTCAGGCAGAATGTATCTTGAGTTCATTGTGGCACTATGTGTATAGTTATTTCTTTGTCTCTCAAAACCTTGAGTTTGTCAAAAGCAGATAGCTCCTGAATGTAGCATCCCTCCATATAAAGGAATGTATTATTTGAAACAAAGAGCGAGAAAATTGTAATAAGATATATAGCCATCCGTGATAGGTCAGATTGTACGCCCTTCGTCGTTGACCTGATTGGTCAAAGGGACAGTGAGGGACTGAGCGTCAGGATACCTCATGATGACGTATCAAGGTCTTAAAAATGAGCTGCACTGATGCAGACTTCAGAGAATGCACCAATTAGCTTTCTCTCCATGCTTGCAAACATGTATCCTAAATAAATCCTCTTGCTGCTTAGCTGTCTTTGTTGTGGTCTTGTAAATTTTACACTGTATGATCCATAACAATTTGGTGTCAGAAGTGGGATCCGCTTTTGGATCATTTTGACTCTCTGGCTGAGGAACTTAGTGGTCTCAATTTCGGGGAGGCGCCCTAGTCTTCTTTTGACTAGCCCTGGATGAGTTCCATTGCTTCGCAGCCAGTCAGTCAAGAACCCAGCAGCAACAGGCAAGGATTTCTTGGTGAGTAGATTGGTTAAATAAGAACACTGCTCCAATAATATATTTGGGTGTGATTTTTAACGGGCATCTGACTGGCATGTAAGAAGCATTAGGCTGCCAGCCGTGGGACTGTGGTCCCGAAAGACTCAGATGACAGGCTCTGGAAGTACACCAAAGATATTGTTGGGTGGTTTTTTCAACGGGCGTCTGACTGGCTACTAAGAAGCATTAGGCTGCCAGCCGTGGGACTGCGGTCCCGAAAGACTCAGACGACAGGCTCTGGAAGGAAACAATGTACAATGGGGAGTAAGACATCTAATAATAGGTTTTCTGTGGGGGACGCCCCGTCTGCTGGCAGTCAGACTGCGCAAGAGTCCCAGTCTTTCTGCGAACAGTCAGATAAGAATTCCTAAGGATGGTCCAGTGGGACAGGTGTGTGAAATATGGGATAATAAATTTAAAGGAGATGGATCCATGAAACTGTGGCCAGAATATGCTTTGAAAAATAATTATAAGTGCCCCCTTTGGGCTCTTGTTATCTTTTGTATGTTTGTTATCTTTTGTATGTTTATTTGTTTGAAGGAGGAGGGTCACTGGAGGCAGGGGAGGGAATCCCTTCTGTTCTGCTATGGAGTGAAATAATGCAGAGTGGAAAATGTAAAATGGCCATCTCTTGTATGGCAGTAAGAAACAAAATAGTCAAACCCTCTTCTCCCTCCAAGCAGAATAATAAAACATGGGATCCGCTCATTTGTTCTCCTCCCCCTCCCTATCAACCCCCTCGTCCCGATGGTCCTGTGCGTGAGGAAGAGGATCCAGGGAGGGGAAGTTGATCCTGGTTTTCTCCCCACTCTGGACCCTACAGGGAGAAGTAACCCTTCCTCTGCACGCATCATTGGGCTGGCAGAGCTTAGGGATCTTTATGATCAAACTGAATATTGGGGAGATGGAACAATGCAGGCAGCCTTGGGACAGCCAGCTATTGATGTGGAGGCTTCTGCCCCAAAATTAAACGTGGCTGCCGAGTTCCCTCTCCGCCAGGTTCCGCAAGGAAATAACCAGATTGGCTATGTTGAGGTGCCCCTTACTTCTGCTGATATTCGGGGAATGAGGGGGCATCCTCCAAAATTCAGGAGGACCCAGAAGAATTTAGATTGGCTTTTGGGACCTTCCTTTTTCACACCTACTGAAATTCAACATTTTGGCAGAGATGGTTAATAGTGGCATAGAATAGGCTAGGAAAGTTTGGATTGAAAGAGGAGCAAGGCAACCAAGGAGTCTGGTAAATAAAGGTAATGAAAAGGAGAAATTAAAGTACAGTTGATGATATAAACAGTACAAGAGTTACTGTACTGGTAAAGGAGTGTGGAAGGGACAAAATGAAAGGGTTTTGGCTGGGAAAGCATGAGACAGAGTACGGACTTGTCCCAAGCAAAGCAGGCTAAAAGAGAAAGTGAGAGAAAAGCGAAAGAGGGGTGGCGGAATCAGAGATCGGTATGTTCTGTTGCTTTTATGTTTTTTTCGGGTTCATAAATATCTAGGCAGGCTAAAAGGAGTATACCCTGGACAGGATTTAAAATCCATAATTGGTAAGTGAGAAAAAAATATATATTTGTATTGAAATATGGAAAAATTGATAGGTTTTCTTTCTGCTAACATATCACCCTTTGTGATTCCTGTAGTATTACAAGAAACCAAATGAAATAATGTATTGATGTGTTAAAGGTGTTATTAATTGAGCAATGTTTATTCTAACTCTGCCTCTACATGATAAGTCTTGAAGTTATTCATAGCATCATGTTATTAAGAAAGTTTTTTGCTTTTATGAGAATCTCTGGTTAGAGAACAAGTGTGCTCTATATTGAATGTAATAAATATGTGTATTTCCATTGGTAAGAACTAAATGTGTTTTTATTTTGGGTGCAAAGAGATAATTTTATGTGTGTGCTAAATGAAAGGCGGCTGGGAGACGAGATTGTTCTCCCCCTCCTCTCACAGTTCTTGTTTGCCCTTTGTTAGTTTCCATATATAAGTCAGTGGGTTTTATGGGAGTTTCTTAAATCTCCAAAGAGTTGGCTTCCATAAGATATGAGAAACCCTAATTTTGTAAATGGAGTAAAAATTATTAGGCTCAGTGAAGCCAAAATAGGCTTTCTTTCCCCCTCTCTGTTTTAGTCCAGCGATGGAATGGAATCTCAAGGTTTTTGTGTCTAGGAGACGCATTTTAAAATCTGACAAGGGGGAGAGAACGGGGGATTGAAAAATGGTCTTTGCAATGAAACTTCTTTTTTTATTAGAAAGTAAAATGTTCGGGGTTTTAAAATTGAATCATCTGCTTTGAACTATGTCTGTTCAGGTTTGGTTTGTTTATGTTTGACAACTAAGAAGTGAAGGTGTCTGTATATTGTAAATTAGGTTGGATATAACCAAAAGCAACTTGTTTTTAGATAAATTTTGTAATGTGAAAGTTTCTTTTTTATTGTTTTAAAATAATCCTGGGCGGGAGATAACAACCAGGGGCTTATCACGTCACAGGAATTCTTTTTTTGGTCACCCAACCCTCCCCCTTTCTCTGGTAGAAAAAAAAGAGAGAGAAAGTTAAAAGTTCTGCCCAAGAGAGGGGGGAGAGAAGGGGGAATATCAGCGTTTTTCAGAAGCACATTAGCTCTGGCATGGGCTAAAATAACCTATGGTCTTTATGGGTTTAAATATAAGTTTTGATTAAGTGAAAGCTGAGCACAATATAAATGGGAGCAAATGAAACTGTGATCTAAAGGTTTTTAAGTTTTCACCCTATGAGAACTGTTTTAGACTGAAGTCTTTTAATGTAATGCTCTTTAAATAAATGCTTAGTCTCAAAACAGGGACTTTATTTGTATAAGCCTCCATCTTCCTCTGACATTTTAAACTGGACATTACCCTGTTGTGGGAAAGTTGTGGGGAAATGGCAGAGGAAATTTGGAAGTACCGGGAAAATGTCTAAATGCTGTTAAAAGGATGTTGGGTCTTGGTAAACTGAGTGATATTGGTTGAAGGGTTTGTAAAGCTGGAAAACTAGCAGAGGGAAATGGAAAGAGGTTTGTGGGAGTCAAGATGTTAATATTGAGGGTTGGAGGCAACCCTGGACAGTGTAGATTTCTGGGAGAATGAAATAAATTGTTCGTTCTTGCTGATACCTGACTGTTCTTTGGTGCTGATTGGAAGAGATTTATTGAGTAAATTACATGCTTATATATTTTTACTAAAGGGGGTATAGATGGGTTATTGTATGTAGATAAGAAAGTTTGAGAAGAAGAAGACAAGGAAGGCCAGTGAGAGAAAAGGAAAATGGTTAGAATTGTATGCTATTGAAGAGAGGATTGGGCTTGTTACCAGGTATATAGGAACTTGGGCTCGTAACATTTGGATAGAAAGAGCCTCATAATTTTATTTTATAATGTTCCAATATTGATCATTGTATAAAAGAAATACAGGTAATGTATAGACTGGTATAGAATCTCAGAGCTAAGGTAATATTAATTTGTCAGATCCATATATTTTTCAAACCACCTGCCTGGAAACCAAAATCCCAGGAGGGCGTTTTTCTCATTCTCTCTTACACAATCTTGTTTCAAGAAACTGTTTGCTTTCAGATGGAAACACCTAATAAACAGGTATCAAGATTTACAACAGGTAGACCGTGTTGTCCCAAGGATTTGTTGATTTTCAATTTATTTTTGAGCAGATGTTTACAGAAACAGGACCCATGGAAAAAGGTTTTGTCTACAAAATATGTGATTCCAGCATTCAAGCAACTGTAAGTTTGTTTTAAAAAATTGTGAAACAAAAGAGATTTTGCGATTTTAAAGGAAAGGCCAGACTGCTTTATGTTAAGTGTGTTACAGAAACACAAGAAAACCTTGTGAGGAATCCAGAAGAAATCAAAACCTTAAAAAAACTGAAACAAGAGATTTATAACAAGCACCAACCCGGGGCCCGCCAGATTTTTTAATTGTTTGTCTATAAACACCAAAGCAAAGCTGCAGTACTTTAGACTCAGCCATGGAAAGGTAAGGCACAACCTATTGTTTACTTTTCCAAGCAGATGGACACACTAGACCTGCTGTTCCTCCTAGTGCAAGAGATCAGGCTGGTGTGATGGGATTGCCTGGATCAGCTGGCAAACATGGTGTTCCCAGAGGCTATGGTTTCCCTGGCTCAGATGTCATTGCTGGACTCAAGGATCCCCCTGGTGAACATGGATCTCTTGGCCCTGCTGGTTCCAAAGGATCTCCCGGTGAAGCTGGATGCCCAGGTGAACCTGGTCTCCCTGGAGCCAAGGATCTGACTGGTAATCCTGGCAGCCCTAGTTCTGATGGTAAGACTAGACCTGCTAGTCAAGATAAACCTCATGGCTAGAGGATGGCCTCAAGATTCAAGGGCCATTGCAGTTACCTTGATGGAGGGGGCTCAAAAGTATCTTGGAACAGCCCCTCCATGTCTACTGTCCACATGGCAATGATTAATCAATTCGAGACTGTTGGACTATGAAAGTATCTTGCTGTAACAACTGGCTAAACCCAGCCACAGTGTTTTCCTTGGAGACAGAACTGACCCCTGATTAAGATAGTATAGGATTGATGTGAACACCAAGGTCGGGCTGGATCTAAAGAAATGGAGAGTGGATCACAAACTATGATGTTGTCACAAGCAATGACATTCTGGAAGTCAACCCTCTCCCACCTGCATGATCAGCTGAGACCGCAGAGGTTTAGGCTCTCATATAAGCCTTACACCTGAGAAAAAGGTAAGAAAAAAAATATTTATATAGACTCAAAGTATGGACATGGGTTAATAAGTTCAAATGAAAACTTATAGCAAAAGGGGTCCCTCACATCAAATGAGGCTGAATTAACGTATCAAGATTTTGTTAAAAGTTATTCCAGGCTATGGAACACCTTGAAGAAGTGGCCATGATCTGAGTAAGGGCCAACACCAGGCACCAGACTGAAAAAGGCCAAAAGAAACCAGAATGCAAGGCAACAAAATGATTTTAAGTGCCTTAAATTAGGCATAAAGTGTACCTCACTAATATAAAGAAAGATTAATAAAACAGGAGGAGAGAGAAATTGGATGGTGTTTGGATCTAGACACTGGCTGGTAAAAATTATACCTATAAGGTATGTGTTTGTTTTGTTTTATTCTGCTCTGAGTTCTTCAAGTCTATACATAAAAAGAAACAGTAATTTAGGATCTGGTTAGATATATTATATTGGAACAGAGGTGAGATAATAGATAAATAGTATAAAACGTTTTAGGTGTTAATAAATCTGCTGAAAGACTAACTCTGTTAAAAATGTAAACTTTAATAATTTCTTGACTTGTTTTGTCAATAGCTTCATTTCCCAGAAAGCAGAGTGGGCCGAACTATTCCTCAGTCATCTCTTGTGAGGGGATGTTTGGATTGAAGCTAAATGTTTGGATTGAAGTTAAATGTGGCAAAAACATTCTAACAAGGGAGTTGGATTGGATGATCCATGAGGTCCTATCTAATTATGTGATTTTATGATTTTATTGTTCTGTGATTTTATGATTTTATGTTAATAAATCAAAGGGAAAATGAGTAACATTTCCCTTAGAAGAACTGATAAGAGTTTTCCATAGCTCTTGTCAGCTTAGGTGTGTGAGCGTGAAAAACAATTGAAAATTACTAGGGGATTTGTCAAGAATTCTTTAAAGACCTAGGACACAGTTAATTATAAATTGGCTTTTGCCCTATGACTTTCCAGTTTATTTCTTAACCAGGTAACCAAGTATGGATGAAGTCCTGAGAAACCAGATTATTAAAACTGATGATGAAGTGGAAATTCCTTTCCAAATATTGTTGAATGGTGATAATGAGTGTCAAAATAGATTCCAGAGACAATGGGTCCATTTTTCCGTATGTGAGCTGCTGCAATATCTTTTGAGGCTGAAGAACAAATTGCTGCCTAATAAAAACTTTAACGCATGTGCTAGTGCAAACTTGGGATGGCAGGAATTATAAACAACAGAAACCACCCATCTCCAGAACTACCTTTCAGTCAAGTAACACAGAACTCATGAGGAGTCATCAAGGGGATGATCCTATTTGGGACCCAGAGACTTATTATGTTATCTTTGCAGGAGCTTTTAAAAATTGTTTATTATTTCTTTATGGGCTATAGTTGATTTAGGAGGGTACCTTCTGTTCTTTCTATTTTGGGGAAATCTAGAAAGACTACAAGAGAGACCCAGCTATTTACGCTTATTGGGGAAGGGTTGTTTTTCTTTCTTTAAACACTAATCTTCACCAGAAGTGGAAGGTAAGATTTTATGTTTACAGGAACATATACAATGAAAGCAAACAAATTAGAAATTTGTTTTACCCTAGATGGTACTTTTTGGGATATCTGATACTATTTTCCGTAAGATTACAAGCGAATCAACCAGATCCTATCAATCCTTTTGTATATAACACTATCAGTGTACCTCCCCCTTTAGTGAATAATAGAACACTATATTCTAGATTCCAGGGAAATTTCCAGATTTTCTGTTACAACCCAGACATCAAGCCCCAAAAGGTATTGGCTTGAGATACGCAAAACTCATCAATGGGGAACACTGATTAACAGAACTATAATTACCTGGATGCCCCTGTTTCTAACTTGAATGGAGGTGGATGAATATGTAAAGAATTAACATGGGAATTGACATACATACACAATGATAAATATATGGGCGATGCAAAAGGTTGGGTAAAACATACAAAGAGATATGTATATAAAAACAATTATTTTGTACTTTCTTGGGATACACCTCTCTGGTGGGACAGATGATCTGGGGCCAAGGGACCAAGCCCTATGAAGATAGGTTAAGGGACTTGGGAATGTTCAGCCTGGAGAAAAGGAGGTTGAGAGGGGACATGATAGACCTCTTTAAGTATCTGAAAGGTTGTCACTTGGAGGAGGGCAGGATGCTGTTTCCGTTGGCTGCAGAGGAGAGGACACGTAGTAATGGGTTTAAACTACAAGTACAACGATATAGGCTAGATATCAGGAAAAAATTCTCACAGTTAAGAGTAGTTCAGCAGTGGAATAGGCTGCCTAAGGAGGTGGTGAACTCCCCCTCACTGGCAGTCTTCAAGCAAAGGTTAGATACACACTTTTCTTGGATGCTTTAGGATGATTTGGACTGATCCTGCGTTGAGCAGGGGGTTGAACTAGATGGCCTGTATAGCCCCTTCCAACTTTATGATTCTATGATTTTATGAATATTGAATTTAAAGGCCTGAAAAGAGTAATCCAAAGTCTAATATAGACAAAACTCAATGCATGGGCCACTTAAACTGCAAAAGTTTTAAACCTAATAACATAAAAGCAAATTAAGTTTAACAGAGCAATTTATCAAAATCGCTTGGCTTTAAATTATTTGCTTGCTGCAAATGTGTGTGGTGGTGGTGTGTGTAGAATAATCTCCAGACAAATAGAGGCCAAAATATTAGCCCTGTAAGAATACAAGCCACTCTCTAACACAAATTCAACTGAAGGAGAAACCATGATAGAAGAAAAATGTTAATGTGTTCCACAAAGAAGAGTTAAAAAAATTAAAAGGGGGGAATTGATATAGATTATATAGATTTGTGGAACACAATTGAGAACACAAATACAGATTTGTGGAACACACTTTAGACACAGTCTGTCTATGGTTTATTTTTAGGTCAGGCAGAATGTATCTTGAGTTCATTGTGGCACTATGTGTATAGTTATTTCTTTGTCTCTCAAAACCTTGAGTTTGTCAAAAGCAGATAGCTCCTGAATGTAGCATCCCTCCATATAAAGGAATGTATTATTTGAAACAAAGAGCGAGAAAATTGTAATAAGATATATAGCCATCCGTGATAGGTCAGATTGTACGCCCTTCGTCGTTGACCTGATTGGTCAAAGGGACAGTGAGGGACTGAGCGTCAGGATACCTCATGATGACGTATCAAGGTCTTAAAAATGAGCTGCACTGATGCAGACTTCAGAGAATGCACCAATTAGCTTTCTCTCCATGCTTGCAAACATGTATCCTAAATAAATCCTCTTGCTGCTTAGCTGTCTTTGTTGTGGTCTTGTAAATTTTACACTGTATGATCCATAACAGCAGCAACTCCAGCTCCCCCACCCTCCCTGTGGTCCTCTATCTGTGACTGGACTCACTGCTTTTGTCTAATCCAGAGCTCATTGGCTGTGGCTGTGTCTTTCATTGGAATGATTTCTACAAGTTTTTCTGTAGCGTGCATTTCTTAACATTACAAATAGAGACTGCAAGCGAAATCTGTGCTTTCATCCATTGCAACCGAAAATGCTCTGCTTTTTCTGTAAGTTGCCTGTTAAGATTCTCAGACAAATCATAAATTTGCACTGCAACTGTGTTTCTCAAGAGACTTACATTTGCAAAAGACTGCTGCTGATCTGGACAGAGCATTTCCGCAGCCATGACCATATACTTTTAAACAGATTCCCTTTCTGAGAAGGGTTTTGATGACACAGCTAGTTCATGTGTGATCCTATAGCTTGCCTCAACTGCAGCTTCCCTCATTTGGTATGGCTTTTTGAAAATGGATTGCTGTTTTTTCAATGAATACAGTTCAGAAAGTTTTCCCTTTGCTTTTCTCTTCTTGGCTACTGCCATGATTGCCAGTGTCTTTCAAAATCAATCACAAAGGTGAAGCTGCAAGAGAAAGGCATACCAATTCATAGTAGCCAGGCTTTTCCAATTTAGCTATGACACCGCTTTGGCCTTTAGATTTCCACAAGCATTTTATGTGCATTTCGTTTCCACCTTTTTTTTTGGGGGGGGGGGGATCATTTTCTTTTGATACCACTTTTACCCCAAAGTTTTGCCCAGAAACCAAAATCGTCACCTTTTTCCTCATGTGTAATCTTCCCCTTTGATTAGAAGCACATTAACAAATTCTGAGCAGCAGCATATTCACGTTCCTCATTTTTTGGACGCAGCGGCTAAAAGAACTGAAGCAAATGTTGCTATTGCCAGAGTGATCTCAGGGTCCTTTAGCACTAAACAAGGGAGCCCGTTTCCCAGGCATAAGGGGATGATCGACCAACACGTTTTTGTTTTGTTTTTTAATTTAGGAGGATGCAAAAAAAAAACACCCCTACCTATGATATACGACAAAACTGTGATTTAGAAAAAATATATTCATAAAATTTACATTCAACATGTAAGGTATTATTATTATTATTATTATCATTATTATTATTATTATTATTATTATTATTATTAAAACATATTAACTGCCACTCCCAGACGCCCTCTAGGTAGCCTAACCCCGCCCATTCGCTCCCAGCCCACCAATCCAGAGCCAGCACCCACTGCCCTCCGCCCCCTGGGCGCTGCAGGCCGCACTGCCCCCTAGTGGGCCTGACAGGCCGGAGAGGACTAGCCTCCTTCAGGAGGAGAAGCGCTGATTGGTGGGTCAGGCACACTCGGGGCGGGGCAGGCTGGGCGCGAGCCGCCTGCTAGGCAAGCCTCCTCCCAGGCTCGGGGGCGGAGCCACGCTCAGAAGGGCCGGATCCCTCCTTTGCGCAGGCGCACTCTTCGGAAGCAAGCCCGCCTTTCTTCCCCTCCGCCTCGTTGGCAGCCACTTCCGCCCCCCGCTTCATTCCGCTTCCGGGGACGAGGGGAGGAGCGGGCGCCGCCGCCGCCGCCGCCGCCGCCGCTCGGGGACCAGCCGCCGTCATGTCGGGCAGCGGGAGCGCCGCCGCCGCCGCCCCCCCCGCGGCCGCCTCCCCGCCCGCCCAGCCGCCCCCGCCGCCGCCCCCTCCGCCGCCGCCCCCGCCGCAGCCCCAGCCGCCCCCGCCTCCCCCGGGCACCGCCGCCCCCCCCGCCGCCGCCGCCGAGCCGGAGCTGGTCGCGCTCATCCTCAACCGCCTCAAGAGCCAGGGCCTCTTCGACCAGTTCCGCCGGGACTGCCTGGCCGACGTCGACACCAAGGTGCGCGGGGAAGCGGGAGGCCGCTGCGCCTGGCCTACCTCGCAGGGGGGTGGCTCGGAGGGCGGGAGCTGTCGGGGGGGAAGGGGGGAGCCGGGACGTCACTAGGCCGCTGGGGACGGCGAAAGGAACCCGAAGGGCGGCGGGTGGTCTCGCGCGGCGGGCGTTTGCGAAGAGCCTCCCGACTTCAGCCGCCTTCAGCCCTCGGGCCCCCTCCCGCCTCGCGCGGCCTTAGGAGCGGCCCGGCTCGCCCGGTGCCATGGCTCTGGTTGTCACGCAAGCCGAGGCGTCCCTGCATGGACTCAATAAGCGGGGGGAGAAGAGTTGCCGCTCCCTGACCCTGGCCGGAGGATCCCCCCAACCCTCCCCCCTTTCTAATATCCAACTTGGACAAAAGTTCTGGAGAACTCAGAAGTTTGCACCTTGCGTGACTTTTGTTTTGAAGGTCCTGCGTGGCTTTTGTTTTGGGGGGGGCTGCCCCTTTTCTGTGCAGTCCGTCTTGCGTGGAGAGGTAGCAGTCATGTGAGCCTCCATGTGCAGACTCAGGTGGTACAGCCCCTAGACCAGGGGTAGTCAAACTGCCGCCCTCCAGATGTCCGTGGACCACAATTCCCATGAGCCCCTGCCAGCGTTCGCGAAAGCGAACGCTGGCAGGGGCTCATGGGAATTGTGGTCCACGGACATCTGGAGGGCGGCAGTTTGACTACCCCTGCCCTAGACACTAATTGATCACATGGTAACCTGAGCTGTTGTGAAATCCCCTTATTATACATATCATATAATAATGCAGTCTGTTGGGTCCAATAACGCTTGAGGTTCCATTCTCCTTCCGTCTGCAGCTTTGGGAGGCACAGATATGTAGGACTGAAGGAGGAGGGAGACACCAGCCTACCATGCTAGATCAGTCAAATCACCTTGACAGTGCAGTGATAGATACCACAGCCAGATCCCCCCCCCCCCCTCATATCCATGCGGCTTTCATTCTGCTTTATTGAGAGGTATATTATGAAAAAGACCAAACTTACAAGCGCTGGGCAAGTTTGAAGGGATGCAAGTTCCAGTTTGATTTCGACTTATGCTAAAGAGTTTGTTTGCTTGTTTTTAAGAACTGCCTTGATCATTCAGACCAAGGTCCGGCCAAATTCCAGCCTCCTTGAGCTAGTTGGGCTTCACCTGTTTTCCTCATTGGCTAATGGAGACATACAAGTTCCATTTCATTGTCATGACTAAATGACCAGTGTTTCATCAGTCATATTTTTGCAATCAAATCCAACAAGTACAACCTTATAGGAATTTCTGTTAATTCAGAATAATCCAGACTCGATTTTCTAGAACAGTTTAATCTAAATTCAGTTGTCTTGCGCTTTTACAACTTAAACCTGAACGGATAGGCTTTATTGAGTATCTGTAAACTATTTCTGTATGAATGTGATGTCAGTGATGTACAGTTTCCTGGAGTTATGAAGCCATGGGAAACAAACCCCCACTTTTTGTTTCTGGGGGGGAAATTGAAAGGGAAGTTGATGACATAAGCTCAGACTTGATGAATATTGTTTATCTTATTACATTAACAAAAAATTCATAGTGGAACAGATTTATATGCTCTTTTCTGCAAAACAAAGATAAAGAAACACGTTGATGCAGAAGGAAATGAATCTTTAATAATTGTACAGCCCCTACATGTTTTGTATGCAGCTTTGAGGGAGTTTTTCAGAATCTTTTTTTCATTTTAAAAGATTCTCCCTTACAATGCTGCACTCTTCTTTTTCATCTTCATTTTGCTTTGATGTGCCCCCCCCCCTTTCTGCAGGTAAAATTGCAAATGCACCCAAGTACTAAAAAAAGAGCATCAGACTGGCACACTCTCTGCTGCCCTAGCACTTGTTTTTGCTATCCAGGAGTTGAGGAGAAATAAAAGTTGAAAATAGGAAGCACAGAAAGGAAAAAGTGATAACTGGGCAGAAACAAATTTATATAACTATATTGTAAGCCGTGATAGAAAAGAGTGGGAAAGAGTGACAAGTGGAGTACCCCAAGGATCTGTCCTGGGGCCTGTGTTGTTCAACATATTTATAAATGATTTGGATGAGGGATTAGAGGGGATACTTATTAAATTTGCAGATGATACTAAACTGGGAGGGGTAGCAAACACAACTGAAGACAGCAACAGAATACAGGATGATCTTGATAGGCTCAAGAAGTGGGCTAAACTGAATAAAATGAAGTTCAATAGGGACAAAAACTAAATACACCAATATAAGATGGGGGAGACTTGTCTTGGCAGTAGCATGTGCGAAAAGGATCTAGGAGTCTTAGTAGGCCATACATTGAACATGAGTCAGCAGTGTGACTCGGTGGCCTAAAACGCAAATGGGATTTTGGACTGTATCAAATGGAGTATCGTGTCCAGATCACGGGAGGTGATGGTACCGCTTTACTCTGCTCTGGTTCGGCCTCACTTGGTCCTGTGTTCAGTTTTGGGCACCCCAGTTGGAGAGGGATGTAGACAAACTGGAGTGAGTCCAGAAGAGGGCCACAAAGACCAAGACGTAGGAAGAAAGGTTGGGGGAGCTTGGTCTGTTTAGCCTGGAGAGGAGACAACTGAAAGGGTATCTGATGACCAAGTATTTAAAAGGCTGCCATATGGAGCATGGAGCAGAGTTGTTCTCTCTTGCCCCAGAGGGACGGACCAAAACCAATGGGATGAAATTAATTCAAAACCATCTAAACATCCGGAAGAAGTTCCTGACAGTGTGGTTTCTTGGAACAGGCTTCCTTGGGAGGTGGTGGGTTCTCCATCTTTGGAAATGTTTAAGAGGCTAGATAGCCATCTGACAGAGAGGCTGATTCTGTGAAGGCTCAAGGGGGTGGCAGGTGACAGTGGATGAGCGATAGGGATGTGAGTGCCCTGCATAGTGCAGGGGGTTGGACTAGATGACCCAGGAGGTCCCTTCCAACTCTATGATTCTATGAGCAGCAGACCCAGTGCTCTCATGTCCATGTCCCTTCTGCTGCCAAGCTGCTGCCTGAGGATGTGAGGCAGGCAGGCTCTGGTTCTCATCCCCATCTAGCAAACAGTTAATTTACTGGCTGGCCTCTCACAAATCACTTGTTTTCCATTCCTGCCTCACTCAAGAGGTAAACTTCATTACTTCATAACTTCATTTATCTACTGAATTGTATTTTTATTGGCATATTGTACTGTATTTATGGCAATATTGCATTACTAGAAATTAAGCCCGCTGTAGAAAAAATACAGCAGGCGCTAGCGGGCAGTGGGTGGTTGCGGGAGGAGCCTCCCGAGACCTTGGCCCCCTGGGAGGGAAGGAAGGCAGGCAGGCATAGAGAAAGGGAGAAAGAGAGAGAGAGGGAGTGAGAGAGAAGGGGAGAAAGAACAGTAAACATTGGGAAGAAGAATGTAGGAAAGGAGGGCAATGGGTGGGTGAAGGGATAGATAGAAGGGAGAAAGAAAGAGAGAGAGAAAGAAAGAGAAAGAAAGAAAGAAAGAAAGAAAGAAAGAAAGAGGCAGAAAGGGGAGAGACAAATAGAGGAAGGCAGGCAGGAAGGGAGGTAGGTGGAATGGGATGGGAGGAGGGGGTGAAGGGTCTGTGGAGGGATTGGGGGGAAGTCACTAGGGGGGCAAATTGGGAGGGGGTGGGGGAAGAGTGTGGTGGCTGAGTGGGTGTCTGGGTGTGTCGGGTCAGGGAATCTGGGGGAGCGTGGGGGCGACTTGTGGGCGGAAGAGCACAGTAGGTGGGTGGCTGGATGGGTGGCTGGGCATGTGGGGGGAAGTGTCGGCGGAGCGGTGGCGACTTATGGGGGGGCGCCAGAAGAGTGTGGTGGCTGGGTGGGTGTCTGGTTGTGTTGGGTCAGGGAATCGGGGGGGGGGAAGCGCGGGGGCGACTTTTGGGGGCAGCAGAAGAGTGCGGTAGATGGGTGGCTGGGCGTGTGGGGGCAGCGAAACGTGGGCGGAGCGGTGGCGGATCGCAGGGGTGACTTGTGGGGGGCAGTCAGGAGAAGGTCAGGTGGGGTGCATGTGGGGGGGGGAAGCGGAAGCGGGACGTGGCCCCCCGAGGGGCGAATGGCATGGTAGGCCATGTGTCTGTTTACCCGGCTGAGCGGGTCTCCTCCGATTCGTCGTGGGGCTGACTCGGGCAGGCGGCTTCCAGGCAGCTGGCGAAGTTCGTTGGTGGCAAAGGGACAGGCCCAGCGCGTCAGTGACGCGGTGGACAGGCCCCGAAGGATCCCGGGCCCGGGCTGCCTCCAGGTGCGAGCTTCCCCCCCCCCCCCACCTCCACCAGGCTGCTCATGGCTGGCGGCAGGCTGGCGCAGTGCCAGTCAGCAAGGTAATGGCAGCATAGGGGGAAGGCGGCGGAAGTTGGGGCGTGGGTGGGTTGGGAGGTGCTGCACGCCTTCCGAATCATCAGCTTGGTGTTGCACACCTCCCAACTCGTCAGCTCAGCCCCTTAGGCCCTCCGCTTGTCATTCTGGGAGGAAGGGACCAATGGGTGCCCTTCCCCATTCCAGACAGGGCTCACCCCAAGGGCACTTAGCGTTTTATTAATACCGCTCCTGTGGAGCGGCTACAGATTTTAGGGGGACTAGTTCTCTGAGCAGCCTTCCCCAGTGATTGCTTGGGGGCAGCACTGTGAGGAATCTGCTGCAGAACTGCTTTAGGGGTTATGCAGAAAAGAAGCACTTTGACCCAAGTATTATTATTTAGTTTCTATCCAGAATGTGCCCTTCTGTTTCCCACTCAGTGGCAGGGAGTATCACATTGTTCCTTTTGAAGATGGATCAAGATGGTAGCTGTTTCAGTCCGTCCTGCAGCACCTTAAAGACTAACAGAATTTGTGGCAGGGGAGGAGATTTCATGAGTCGCTGCTCACACAGGGTGCTCACAAGTGGTCTTACCCTGACACAAATTTTGTAGACTTGAAGGTACCACTGGTGCTCTTGCTCTTTTCTGTTGTTCCTTTTTGTTCAATCAAATGTGAAGAAGTAAATTTTGGTAGCTGTGCTGTGCTGTTCATGGTTTCTTCGAGGACTAAAATTGCATTGTTTGGCAAATTCAGTCTGTCTACCTTAGCACATGGAACCACTGCATGTGGTTGAAAGACAGAGGAGCAAATCATGGCCCTGTGTAAACATCTCAATTTTTGTTAGTTAGGAAAAGAAGGAATAAAGAGTGCATAAAAGAAAAATGTAGCTGGAATCAAGGCCCATGGATTCAGAGCCTACAATCCTCCCTGAGCCTTTGAAAAGATGGTGAAAAATACGTGCAAATGTAAATGAATACAAATGACTAAATAAAATTTAAAAGATTCCCCACCCCATAGCAGTTCACAAGTCCCTGATCAGAATAGGTGCAGGGGGGACTTTTCCTGGTTGTTATGAACTTTCAGCTTTATATCCATGGAGTTAAGAGTTAATCATGCAGTTTCTTTCACATGCTGGAGAAATCTGAAGCAGGCTAGATGATTTGAGGACTATTCATGTGTGTAATAATTGACTAATAATGTACATTGTCTTCCTATATTATAAACCATTTGAGAACCTCGGTTTTGGAAGCATTTTACTCATGCTAAAATAAAATACTTCATAAGAATCACACACACACCAATTTCCAGTTTTTCCACCAGAAAAAAATGGAAAACAATTATGGTGGGAGAGAGGTAGAAACTATTCCTGTTTTCCCATTTGTTCGTAGGCCTTCACATTTAGAACCCGTGGTTAGAAAAGAAGCAGACAGGCTTAGCAGGTGAAGCACTGTGTCCTGTTTCCAAAGTTATTTGTCAAAAAGCTATCCTTGATCAAAACCATTTTTTCCTATTGTCCCTTCACCTCTATTCATTGACCCAGTTGTAAGGCATGGATCATACAGTGTACCCAAGCTTGTCAAAGTTAAAATATTATTCTTTGCCTCTCTCCTATCCTCTCCTTTTAGCCGGCTTACCAGAACTTAAGGCAGCGGGTCGACAACTTTGTTTCCAACCACCTAGCAACTCACACATGGAGTCCTCACCTGAACAAAAACCAGCTGCGGAATAACATTAGGCAACAGGTGCTCAAGTAAGTCGCAGTCTTACAGGTCCTATATGTTGTATGAAGAATTGTTATATGAAGAATTGCTCCTCTGATGTAGCTGTATCGAGAGAAACTAGACAGGGTCATTGGGAAAGAGCTCACACTGACTTGGTGGAATTCTGGGTATGCCTTTCCCTGCCAGCCGACCTCCATGCTGCATCTCATTTTGAACAAAATTGCGTTGTGTTTAAAAACAATGGGACTGTCAGAGGTAGGAGTGGGGGAATATTCCTATTTACTTGAAGGTCGACCATGGGTCAGCCAGTTCTCAACAATGTTTGAGGACTCCTCAGAGGAGAAAGGGGCCAGCATAGCCTGGCTGAACGCAACACAAGCCAAAAAAGAGAGAGGAGCAGGTGCAAACATGCCAAAACTTACAGAGTCACTTTCACTCCCCAGCTCTAATCCAGCAGATGAAAGCCAGTTACCTGTTTCCAGCCCTCCACCTGCACCGATAGAGAGGCAAAGGTGCCAGCGTCGAGCAGAGCTGCTGGCTAAAAGTAGTGCTGGCCGTATGTCAGCTACCTACTGAAAATTGTGATACCTTGTTGCAGGATTAAGTCTGAGTAGCTGGTATTTCACTGTAAAGCCTCTTGAGGGACATTGTGGGGTGTGGACACAACGCAAGTTATATGCTGAATACCTCCTTGCTTGATCCTAAAAGCCTTGGCTTGTTGGGCCGGACTGTCATGCTTGCCTGATCTCAGGAATCCTAATCCTCAGACTGAAGTGACCTTTATCTTGTCTCCTTGCTTGGCCTTGGTTGTCTGGAAGAACAATGACGGTTCCTGTAATTTGATAACCACATTGGGCCAGACAATCCCACAGCCACTTGGGCTTATGGAGCTCCTGCAACAATACTTTGGATCGTGCCCAACATATGTTTGCTTTGTTTTTGTGCATTTTTCAAGTCACACAGACACTTTATCAAAGACAGTGGGATTACACACATGTGCATTGATGCTTCCAAGACTAAGAAGTTGAAAAGCAAAACTGTAGCAGTGAAAAAATCACAAATGTTTATTTTAAACTGCTGTATTTTTTTTTTAAATCAGCCTGACATAAGTCTATACATTCAAGTTTATTTCTTCAGTGCAAAGTGACCTTCAGTTGTTGAAATTTATTGAGTGGCAATTTTTAATAATAAAAAAACAACCAAATTTATTTCAACCTTGATATTGCCTTCAACAAATAATAATAGCTACAATTATTTTTATTGCCTGCCACTCCCAAACTAGCTAGCTCTTGGCTGGTTACAAAATTGTTGTTGTTAAGTGCGAAGTCGTGTCCGACCCATCGCGACCCCATGGACAATGATCCTCCAGGCCTTCCTGTCCTCTACCATTCCCCGGAGTCCATTTAGGTTTGCACCTACTGCTTCAGTGACTCCATCCATCCACCTCATTCTCTGTCGTCCCCTTCTTCTTTTGCCCTCGATCACTCCCAGCATTAGGCTCTTCTCCAGGGAGTCCTTCCTTCTCATGAGGTGGCCAAAGTATTTGAGTTTCATCTTCAGGATCTGGCCTTCTAAAGAGCAGTCAGGGCTGATCTCCTCTAGGACTGACCGGTTTGTTCGCCTTGCAGTCCAAGGGACTCGCAAGAGTCTTCTCCAGCACCAGAGTTCAAAAGCCTCAATTCTTTGACGCTCGGCCTTCCTTATGGTCCAACTTTCGCAGCCATACATTGCAACTGGGAATACCATAGCCTTGACTAAACGCACTTTTGTTGGTAGGGTGATGTCTCTGCTTTTTAGGATGCTGTCTAGATTTGCCATAGCTTTCCTCCCTAGGAGCAAGCGTCTTTTAATTTCTTTGCTGCAGTCCCCATCTGCAGTGATCTTGGAGCCGAGGAAAATAAAATCTGTCACTATCTCCATTTCTTCCCCATTTATTTGCCAGGAATTGAGAGGGCCGGCTGCCATGATCTTTGTTTTCTTGATGTTGAGTTTCAAGCCAACTTTTGCACTCTCCTCCTTCACCCGCATCAACAGGCTCTTTAGTTCCTCTTCACTTTCTGCCATTAGAGTGGTATCATCTGCATATCTGAGGTTGTTGATATTTCTCCCTGCAATCTTGATCCCAATTTGTGACTCCTCTAATCCCGCCTTTCTCATGATGTGCTCCGCATACAAGTTAAATAGGCAAGGCGACAGTATACTGCCTTGCCGAACTCCTTTCTCAATTTTGAACCAATCCGTGATTCCATGTTCAGTTCTCACTGTTGCTTCTTGACCTGCATATAAATTTCTCAAGAGACAAATAAGATGCTCTGGTATTCCCATCTCTTTAAGAACTTGCCACAATTTGTTGTGCTCCACACAATCAAAGGCTTTAGCATAGTCAATGAAGCAGAAGTAGATGTTCTTCTGGAACTCCCTAGCTTTTTCCATGATCCAGCGTATGTTGGCAATTTGATCTCTAGTTCCTCTACCTCTTCGAAATCCTGCCTGTACTTCTGGAAGTTCTCGGGGTTACAAAATAAAACCCCCAAAATGAAATCAGATTTAATCACCAAAATCCCCACTGCAGCAAAAATATACTGTAACTCCCTAACCCCCTTTCCCACAGCTCAACAAACCCCCCAACCTGTGCCTCGTAGGGCATTTTAATGGGGAGGTAGCCCAATGTTCTGACTATTCCAGCGAGGGGGCCCCCTGATCTTATCAGCCCTGGCCTCAACCAAATACCTGGTGGATGAGCTCCATCTTGTAGTCCCTACAGAACTGTGGGAGGTCCAACAGGGTCCTCAGCTCCTCCCGGAGCTCATTACACCAGGTCAGGGCCAGGCCTGAAAAGGCCATAGCCCTGGTCAAGGCCAGGCGCACTTCCCACAGGTAAGGGATCACCAACAGGTTTGCACACACAGAGTGAAGAGCCCTGTGGGGGGACATAAGGCAATAGCCGGTCCTTCAGATATGTGGGGCCTGGACCACAGCTGGCCTTAAAGGTCAATACCAGAACCTTGAATTTGATCCAGAACACAACTGGCAACCAGTGTAGCTGCCTCAACATTGGCTGAATGTGCGCCCTCCAAGGTGTTGCTGTGAGGAACCTAGCAACTGCATTCTGTACCAGCAGTAATTTCTGAGTCAAGGATAAAGGAAAGTCCACAGAGCGAGTTATAGAAGTCAAGCCTAGAGGTGACCATTGCATGGATCACCGTGGCTAGGAGCTCTGAGGACAGATAGTGCCCTAGTAGCCTCACTTGGCATAGATAAAAGCAATGCCAGATGAGCTTCTCTGGTGACTTGTGCCTCCATCATTCCCCCCCCCCTGATTCCTGGCCGAGTGCAAAATCTTATGCTGCGCCCCATCCAGGCTGTGAAGACATGCTTCCTGATCCGACCCCTTCCTTCCCAGCCACAAAACCTCCTTTGAGGTGTTGAGTTTTAGACAACTCTGCTCAAACCATCCAGCTATGGCTTTCCAAACATCTGGCGAATGTTTCCAGGTGGGAGTTCAGGCGGCCATCCATCAGGAGGTAGAGCTGGGTGTTATCCACATATTGTTGATGACTGAGCCCAAAGCTCCATATCAGCTGAGCCAGTGGGCACATATAGATTTTGAAAAGTGGGGGAGAGAATCGCCCCCTGTGAGACTCCACAAGGAAGTTGAAAGGGGTGCGACATATCTTCCCCACAGCAATCCTTTGTGCCTGGTTCTGGAAAAAAGAGATCAGCCACTGGAAGGCTGTCCCACATATCCCAGCAGGGCAGTGGGCTAACAACTCATGGCTGACAAGGTCAAATGTGGCTAACAGAACTAACAACACGAGGACAGCCAAATCGCCTTTATCCAGCTCATGCCAGAGATCATCCATCAGAGCAACCAGCACCATCTCGACCATGTGGCTAGGATGGAAGCCAGACTGATATGGGTTGAGAGCGAAGTTTCCTCCAAGAGTATTAAGAGCTGATCTGTGGCGGCCCTTTCAACTACCCTGCCCAGAAGTGCAAGAGTCAAGACTGGTAGTTGTCCAGGTTCTGCTGTTCAAGCGGTAGTTTTTTCCGCAAAGAACTAACCGCCACACCTTTCAGCGCCCCTAGGAACTACCAAGATTACAGGGAGATATCCCTAAGGAGCCCTCCTATCCACTGGCCACCCTATTTGAGTAGCCAAGACAGACTGGGATTGAGGGGGCAAGTGGTCGCCTCACCAAGACCAGCAGTTGTCCACCAGCTAATGAGAGCCACCTGAAACCGTCAAACATTATCCCTCAAGATGACCAAGAGGCCTCCAGTTCCCTTTCTGTATCAAGTATGTCAGGTAGGTCACAGCAGAGCATTGAAACTTTATCCGTGAAAAAGCTTTCTAATGCCTTACAGCTCAGATCCAGTTGACTAAAAGTTTGGCACCTTTCCTCAAGGGCGGTAAGAGACCAAACTACCCTAAACAGTTATGCCAGCTGAGAGCTTGCAGACACAATGGGGGTGGCATAAATCTCCTCTTTCACCATCTTCACCGCTATCTCATCCGCCTTTATAAGTGGGCAGTAGGATGTTCTCAAAACTTCATCACAAGTCTTCTTCCACACTCCCTCTAGCCGTCTCACTTCCTTCTTCCTCTTTCGAAGCTCCCTGGTATACCAGGATGCCTGTTTGAGGCGAAGGTGAAGAGGGCATGAGGGGGTGGTCTCACAAATGGTGGCAGACAGGCAGGACGGCCAGTCCTCCACCAGTACCCCCCATGAGTTGCCAGGAGGCATTGGGTCCTGCAGAGCATTCAGAAAACCAATGACATCCATAAGATCCCATGGGCGGGCTAAAATACACCCACCGCTCAAACAGAAAGGGGGCTGCATCTGAAGCGCAGTGGTCTGACCATGTGACTACTTGTGTTGCTATCGGAGCCACTTCTACCCCGTTGCCAAAGATCAAACCAGGGGTGTAGCTGGCCTGGTGAGTGGGACTGGCCACAAACTGCAAGAACCCCAGTGTCGCCATGGCCAGCACCAGATCTGAGCCAAGTCCTGGAGATGGCGAATCTGCATGGGTGTTGAAGTCCCTCAGGATTATAAGCCTAGAAAACTGCAATGCCCAGGCAGTCACCCGTTCCAGCAGGCTAGACAAGGCAGTTGGTGGTATATTGGGCAAACGGTATACCAACCAGATGGCCAAGTTCTTGATCAAGTTCTACCGGAGACCAACACACTCCACTCCAGGGATCATTGGTGGTGGTAAAGCCCTGTAGGGGTAAGAATCCCAGATAAGGATCCCCCCAAAGAGCCGGGACTGGTGAAGAACCGAAAAGCCAGGTGGAGCCATATCTTTCAGGGTGACTGTCTTGCCCTCTCACACCAAGTGTTTCAGTCATGTACACCAGGTCCACCTCATGCCCTACAAAATAGTCCCACTGGATTGAGGATTTGTTAATTGACCTTGCATTGCACAGTAGTGTTGGCTCCACCCTAGCCACATGGATCACATGATAACCTGAGCTGTTGTGAAATCTCCTTATACGTATCATATAAAAATGCAGTCTGTTGTGTCCAATAACGGCCTCACACTTCTGGGGATGGGACGGAGGTTAGAAGAACAGCGAGTGTTTCCAACTGGACCTGCATATCTCCCCACTCTTATCTTGTCCGTGCTTCTCCTAACATGATACTGCCCTTGGCCTATTATTGTTGGGATCCCCAACCCTAGTGGGGCCCCTCCTCTAGTCTCCCCACACCTCTGCATGCTCGCCTGGAAGAAACCAGCCCCTCTAACTAATCCTACCTAGCCCTGGACTAACAAGCTGTGCTAAACAAGCCCTCTCCCCGTCCTAAACCATCCTCCACCCTTTCCTAACTAACCACAGAACTAAACTAGCTAATTTTGTGGGGGCTGTACCCTAGAACCTGGGGTATTTGGAAGAACCAGAAGTTCAGAGTATTCCAAATCTTCATAAGGGGTCAGAAATGTGTTCAGAACAATGGGGCTGAAACTGATGTTCCATATTGTTTCAATGACTTGCTTTTTGTTTTTTAGCGGAACTTCATCAGAGTGGCTATGTATCTTACTAGCTACACCAGGGGTAGTCAAACTGCGGCCCTCCAGATGTCCATGGACTACAATTCCCAGAAGTCCCTGGGGCTCCTGGGAATTGTAGTCCATGGACTTCTGGAGGGCCGCAGTTTGACTACCCCTGAGCTACACAATGAGTCCATTGACAATATAATGCAACATGCACCAGCTGATGCTTTTGAGGAATGTTATAAAATTAGTGTTGCTTTTTCTGCCTTTATGAGTGAGCAATTTTGGAAGAGAGCTTTCATTGTAAACAGAAGCCATCTAATTTTTGTGGCCATGTAAATATACGTTTTATCCTTGTAAATATACTATTATCATTGACAGTTTTTTCCTCTTGGGAGCTTATTCTTTAAGCACAATAGATCAGAGCAGTGCAAATTCCACCCCCACCCCCAAAAAAATAACAACCATATTCCTGCCTTTTATCACTTTATTTCAGATCTGGAATGTTAGAATCTGGGATTGACAGAATCATTTCTCAAGTCGTGGATCCGAAGATCAACCACATATTCAGGCCACAGGTAGAGAAAGCTGTCCATGAGTTCTTAGCCACGTTGAATCATAAGGAGGACACCAGTCCCAGCACAGCACAATCTGAGGAGAGACCAGATATTTCTCTTACCATGCAAGGTATGACTTTCCATTCCCCTTGGCAAAACTGACACACTGTTGAGTATTTAATACGGGGCTTCCAGCCGGCTGAGTCTGAAAATTCAGTTCTAGGTTTTACCTGTTCTTGATAGATGTGATATGATTGCAGGGGTGCCAAAATGCAGGGTTTCCTTGCTCCCAGACACTAATCAGCAGACTGGCGAGGGGAACTCACACAGAAAAAGAGAGATCCAGCATAATTCCCCACGTGACCTGGATGTCTTCATTTCTGGGATATCAGGGGAAACACTTTGGTATTGGGGCAAAATAATTATTTATTTATTATTTCGACTCATCGCCCGCCACTCTCATAACTGGCTCACGGCAGGTTTACAACAGTCTGTTAAAAAAAACCCATTAAAACACATCCAGACATTCATCCATATCGACTCCTAAAAAACAGACTCCTAAAACAATAAAACCATGGTGGTTAGTAATGCACTAGCCCCTCAGAATCCAATATAGGAGTGGGAGGAAGGAGCGCAGGTCCCATGGCCGGTGATTATGCTCTTAACACTGGGGGCCCCATCAGATCTTCCTTGCCACACCAGCCTCAACCATAGATCTCGTGGAAGAGCTCTGTTTTGCAAGACCTGAAGAACGCTGAGAGCTCCCGCTATGGTAGAAGCCAAATTTCTATGGTAGAAGCCAAATTTCTATGGTAGAGTTTTTGCCCATATACCAGAGCATCATCTCAAGTGGTGTCACTTCCAGATTGTAGTAGGCAGTGACCACTGTACAAAGGCTGGGCCTCCCTGCTGCTCCCACTGCATCCCCCACCCACCTCCTACCAGTTAGGACGGACCCTGGCAACCCTCTGTGAATCTGGTTGGACATATGTTCAGGATTGAGGTGTAGTTAGCCCACTCTGGTCCCAAGGCATTTATTTGGAATCAATTCTAGGTAATTAAAGTGACTATTAAGATCTGCACGTTCAAGGGTAGTGCAATCTCATCAGGTCTCTGAAGCTAATGAGAGTCAGTCCTGGTGAGCCCTTTGATGGGAGGGCACCAAGGAAGTCCAGGGCTGCTGTGGAAAGGCAGGTGTCAGGCGCTGAGAGAACTCACAACTAGCTTCTTAATAATCAGAAAGCTTTATTGAGAAGTACTACACGCATCAAGACTGGCGAAGTCAAATCTGATCTGAGTACAGATTTGCTTCTTCTTATCAATACAATTCTCCCGCCCAAAACTTGAAAGTTCCCAAGGGAGGGGAGAAGGAGAGAAGAGGCACATGCAATTAAAACAGTGATACATTCTCATGGCCTTGACTGGGTGATAGCGAAACCGGGCCCAGCCGAGAGGCCTCAACAAGTGATAAGAGTTACAACAACATATATTTCACTTTTAATAGTTAGCATGATTACAGGACCTGCAGCAATCAGGCGCCAAGCAATATAACTGTCATGGAAGAACTCAGGCTAATTTATGACAGGGATTCTACAATCCTGACAGCAGGCAGTGACAAACTATTTCTGTTTCTGCGTCACTTTGGAAGCGTGGATGGGTTGCTGTATGTCACCTGTGACTTGATATTTCCACCCGCAGTGTAAGTGAAATCAGCTTCTGAGTGAGTGTACTGCAGGACTGGGTACTGTACGTATTAGGGAAGTGCACTTCAGCTCAGCCCCTTAGCAATCACCAAAGCCCGAGGTAGTGCTAGGAGGCAGTGCCGTGGCTGGCCTCCTACACGCCGCCTCGGGCTTTGGTGATCACCGAGGCAGCCGAGACAAAGCGCACATCCCTAGTACGTATGGCTAGCCTCTGGTCCAGGAGTGATTTGACATTAGTGTGAACCTTGTTGAATTGACACACCTCCCAGCAAAGAACGCTGGGGACTACAATTTTATAAGGGTTGGGCGAGTGAAGTGAAGTTGAAGCTGCATGAAAAAGGGGATATGTTGGGTGGTGATCAACGTTAGTTTTGGGCGGGAATGAGCTGATCTAGAACACATTCTGATTTGGCATTGCTCCCTGGTCCAGGATTGTGACAGAACACACAGGCTTTGATGGAGGCCAGAATATCATACATACCTGTATTCAGCTAAAGAACCCAACATGGGGCTGCCCTTAGATTTTGTGTAGACTTCAGGGGGACCAGCTGGCTTGTACAGGTTTTCTCTAAGATATCTGACTCCGGTGGTTTGAGATTTTAAAGGTATCTCGGAATGCCTGCTCCTCTGTGAATCACTGCATAGCTTGGGATCTGCACAGACGAAGCCGTTCCTGGCTTCTCATCTTCAGGAGCTTATTTCTGAGCCAGAAATGGCAGAATTCCACCCTTTGTGGTGTCCTCATGATGAAAACCTTGCTCTTGAAAGGGTTCCCTATGCTCTATTATGTCTGATATTAGTTGATCATTAATGGTTCTCTTATTTAGACTGCAGAATTAAGGTCTGAATTTACTATTTTGTATCTGATTTTAATAGCATAGAGCCTCGGCAAATAATCTGTACCAAAGCACAAGAAATGGACACAGCTGAAACAGGGTTACATGTTTATGGTACTTTCTAGTGCTATCTAACGAAGGGTGAACCCTTTTCCAGGAGATTCAGATCATTTTCAGACAGGCTCTGATGGAGAACAATTTTTATTTTGCATTTCACGAAGGCCAACTCTTTAAACTGCCATCTGTTCTGTTGATGAAATGTTTATTTTTTGCATCTTAAGGTGCAATGTAAACCATTTTTCTTTAGGTTTTGTCATTGGTTGCATTTCTGGGTTGCATACAGTGCCATCTGAACTGTTCAGAGCATTTTGAACTGAGGCAGTTTATTTTTCATGCCCCTACAGGGTGGGTTTTTTGTTGTTTTTATTTTTTAAAACTAAAGCAGTTTTTCGATGTAGCTTGAGATATAGCTCAAAATTGAGTGTGAACACAAAAAAGGTACAAGAAAAAAAGGCCATCTGATATGCAAAATCTAATCCAAGTACGCTCTTTACAAGAATCCCTCTGAAAAGTGCTACCTCTGAAACAATCCCACCTTGTTTTTGCAATCAAACCATTTGGGTGAAAGTGCCCAGAGTCCTGACAGTAAGGAGGGAGCCGAAGGAGAGCCACGGGTAGCAGCAGAGGAAGGATGAGTGTCCTTGAGCGTCATTTCAGCTGGGGAGGGCTGAGGGGATCAGTTTAAACTGTTGTGCATCTCTGGAAGTCCATTTTTCAGGTCACTTTAAGCCCTATTAATTTATTATCATGTACTTGATGGTAAATTCCAGAAACTTGATGAATGTTAACGTTTGCTGGTAGTTTGTGTTGTCAGGCTTGTTTTTTAATCTTAACATGGGTGCCATGACAAACTTCCTGAACACGTATCTCATGAAAACAATACATGTATTTACTGAATAAAGTTGATTGCCTTTGAGAACAATATTTTCCTCTGGTTCTCTACAGATCTTCAATTGTCTGGTGTGTATCAGTATGTACAACTTGCTGACATTTGACTGACCATACATAAAGCGCCTCTTTGGTGATTCATTGGATGTTTAGGTCTTTGATGAGAAGGGGGAATAATCTTCTTTTTCCTGTTGCACCTGAATGTGTTAGTGTGAGGGCAGATTTTTCAGCAACACATTTTGTTTTTCTGTATCTTTCTCAAAGGTGTTCCTGTTGTCACTCCTGGTGCGGGGGTGGCTAGTGACGCCATGTCCATTTTGGAAACCATAACCTCTCTCAACCAAGAGGCCAGTGCTGCCCGGGCTTCCACGGAGGTCACGAATGCCAGGGCGACTGACAGAACTTCAAGAAAACTCTCATCTCAGCAGAGTGTCGACGGTGGGATTGAGCGAGAGCGAAATGCTGAGGATATGCTGGATGGGGAGAAACCCTGGAACTCTGCCGAGGAAGGTGCAGATATGGTAACAAATGGGGAAGAGGTAAATAACTTCTCTTCCAGTGAAGAAAGAAAAACTGTGCCAAAAGAAGCTCCTGGTTTAATCAACCCAAGCAAGGATGGTGGGCAGGAAGGGGACGAGCAGAAAAGCAGGCTGGCGGACAGGAAGACGGAGAGCTCTGAGAAAGGGGAGAGGAAGAAAGAGAAGAAGGAAAAACTGGAGAAGAAGATGGAACACTTGAAAAAGAACGACGACATTCTGAAAGCACGAGAAGAAAAGGGGGCGAAAGAGAAAGAGCCAGAATCGATCAAACATTCAGCTGGGGACAAAAACAGCAGTAAACACAAAGCAAGTGAGAGTACAAAAGACAGTGAGTATGCAACGGTGGGTGGGTGAGGGATGATGAGATTTGGGGCTTGGGGTTTATTTATTTATTTTTATTTATTAAACCTTTATACCGCCGTTCCCTTAGGCCCACGGCGGTTTACAAGATAATAATTGCAATAAAACCAATAGTTAAAACCATTAAAACAAATCCACACTATCAACGTTATCAACGTTAGGCAACAGGCGAGAACTAACTAACCCCACTAACCCCCTCCAAACCGCCCCACATTAGCCAAGGGACCTCAGGTTGCTAATATGGGAGTGAGGCAATCAGATCATTCAGATGAACCCAGGGAGCCCAGATCTAATGTCGGGACTGCCCGACCTGGCCTCAACCATATGCCTGGCGGAGGAGCTCCGTCTTGCAGGCCCTGCGGAAAGCTGTTAACTCCGACAGGGCCCTTAGCTCTTCCGGGAGCTCATTCCACCAGGATGGGGCCAGGGCCAAAAAAGCCCTGTCAATTGGGCCCTCCGATTGTCAGTCTGGGGGAAGGGGCCTATCGGCACCCTTCCTCATCCCGGACAGGGCCTGCCCTCGGCGCCCTTACTGCTTTATTTAATCCGCTCCGCTAGGAGCGGTTAAAGATAATTGTGCCGGGCGTGACTGAGAACGTTGTGCCCCAATTAAATAAATCTTGGCAATTCTGCACTTCAAGAAGCATTGTTCAGGAGAGGGGGGTTCATTTATAATGTAATGGTAAATTTTCAAGTTCAGACATCTGCTTAGCTAATTTATATGCTGTATTGGAGTTATACATTTATAATTCTGTAACATTGCAAGTGGCAACATCTGCAAAATATTAGCAGCACATTTCCACATCCAAACATTGGTAGCTAATACAGTGAACTTGGGGATGGTGAATATTGTGATATAGTTTTTTGTCTATTGTGTTTCTGTTTAGTGCATCTGTTTCTCATTCGTGTCCTTAGTCATTTGGGAAAGCACTACTGCAGACTGTAGCCAGGAAGGGAAATTGGCAAAAAAAGGAAGCGGTATCCAGAAGTAGTAGTGATTTTTCTTTCTTTCCGAACTAGTTTTGGAGGATTCTGATGCAGAGATACTCAGTGATATCACAGTCAGTTCTGTGCACACCAGTGACCTTTCTTCCTTTGAAGAAGAGAGTGAAGAGGAACTTGTGCTTTCGGACAGCACAGAAGAAGGAGAGATTGTTTCTGATGGTAAGTTAAGTTTCAGAGACACACTGGAGTTCTTTGCCAATAGAACCAAGGAGATGTTAAAATACACACCATTTGCTAGGTCTGAATAGCAGTGCTTTATCAGGGTCCAGAGCAAATGTACAAGTTGAACCAGGCCTGGTGATCTCCCCTGTTAGATGTGAGTCAGATCTATCCTGGTCCAGTCCTCTGTGGGTGTATACACCTTCTGTGGGTGTATGTAAAAGTGAGCCCAGGTGTGCTCCTTGAGGTACCCAAGCTAACATTCACTTGGAACACAGAAGCCAAGTAGATGGGATGAAGGGGCTCACGCAAAATCCCTGAAGATATGCATGGCTGTGGTCTGAACTGCAATTGTCCTTAATCAGTTAACCCTGTTGTATTACTGACAATGCCAGTGGAACATTTTAGGATAGTGTATAGCATAGCATAGAGGTTATAGTGCCTGACTGGGATATCGGAAACTCAGGTGGAAGCTTGCTGGGTGACCTTGGGCCAGTCACAAAACCTCAGTCACATAGCCTACCTCACAGGGTTGTAGTAGGGATAAAATGGAGGAGGAGAGAACAATGTGAGCTGCTTTGAGTCTCCCTTGGGGAGAAAGGTAGGGTGTAAATAAAGTAAATAATATTTCACTTTAGCTGTAGTCATGCTTAAGTCTATTCTTCTGTTCATCCACAATGGCTTTTAGATACATCTGTTACTTTGGAATTCACCTTGATGGGTGACTCAATATTTTGCTTGATAAAGTGGCCAAGAAGGAACTAGGCACAAAGTCCACATCAGAAGCTCCATGGTCCATCATTCAGAGGCAAAGTCAGGTTTGTCACAAGGATGGATGCAGAGCAGACATCAATTTCCTGCATTGGATCCTGCACATCTTTTCCCATTGATGCCATCCACTGTTGGGGCAGAGTTAGGAGCCCTGTTGTCCCTGTGAAGCTTTACCTTTTCTCCCTCCACGGTGATTGCAAACCTCTCCAAGCACAAGTGGTCAGCCCATTTTTTAAGAAGTTATTTCCAGGGCTTTACAGTGTCAGTTTTGTTTTTGCAGTCGTATAATCAGGGATGAGTACAACATCTTTTTAGGTCTTTTTAGCTCTAGAAGGATTGATGCTTTAAACGTGTTTGATACTGCTTGACTGGTCAGTGGACCGAATCTTTGTTGCTGTCTGATGCCCGATTAGAAGGCCCCTAAGGGAGGGCCAGAGAAGCAGCATTGCTCTCATGGAATATTGTGCATGTCACAATCAATCTCGTCCTTCATCTGTATTTAAACTTGACTTTTTCTATATTGCCTTTATTCTCTTCCCATTGCTCTAGAAGAAGAAGAGGAGCACAGCCAAATTAAAACAAGACCAGAGGCTGGGGAGCCTAATGATAAAAAGCCAAAATCTGGCCGACATGCTTATGTCCATAAGCCTTACCTTTATTCCAAATACTATAGTGATTCTGATGATGAACGAACTGTAGAGCAACGTCGCCAATCTGTTGTAAGTTTGATTACGTATCATTTATTTATTATTTACAAATGTACATGCCACAAATTTGCCCTCATCAGGGCCTCTGAAGCAGATTATTGTTTTTGTTATTATTGATATTTATTTAGATTTGTATACCACAGGGCAGTGAGCATCATAGTGTAGTACAAAGTTAATATATATATATAATACAAAATTTAAACTATACTAAAAATCTATCACATAAAATTTTCAAATTTACCACAGTATTAAAACATTCAATCATAATTACAGTTGCCCAGTAGAGCTCGTTCCAGTTATTCCCGTGACTGTGTTGTTTGCAATTTTGGAGGGCCCAGTAAATGTTGGAGATCCATGACCCCAACCAAAAGCTTGGCGGAAGAGTTCCATTTTGCTGGCCCTGTGGAACTGTGTGAGTTCTAACAGGGCCCAGATCTCCTCTGGGAGCTCATTCCACCAATGGGGGACCAGGACAGAAAATGTCCTGGCTCTGGTTGAGGCCAGACGTACTTTCTTGGGGCCAGGCTTCATTAGCCATTTGGAGGTAGCCAAACGTAGTGCTCTTCAGGGGATGTAGGCAGTAAGGGTTCCCACGGATGAACCACTGCTTCCTTTAACCCCTCTGGGAATTCTGTTGAGTGGGAGAGGTCAAAGATCTCTCATTGCTCTTTTTAAGGAGCCATGAGGGGCATGCGTCCAGCGGGCATGTGGTTGGCCTCACCGAATACAGCACCTTTTCCACTTCAGTCAGCATGAGCCATCTGAAGCCATCAAAAACAGCTGGCAAAGGCCTCCGAGGGGTCTCTAGTTCTCTTTCTATATCAATCATTGGGGGAAGGAGAAGATCACAGCAGAATACCGAGATTTATCAGCAAAATAGCTCGCCAATGCATCACAACTAATCTCCAATTGACTATTATTTTGGTGCCCTCCTTTCAGGGCTATAAGTGACTGAACTACCCTAAGCAATTGTGCTGGGTGCGAGCTCACTGATGCAATGAAAAGTAATACTCACATTTTACTATTTTCACTGCCATCTCATAGGCTTTCATAAGCATCCTATAAGACAGCGGTCCCCAACCTTCTAGTAGTCGGGGACCGCCTCCGAGGGTTGGAGAGAGCCGGTGGCCCAGCCGCCACCGCCGCTCGCAAACGTGCACGTGCAGTTGTCGCGCATGCGCGTTTTCGCCACTAGGTGGCGCTAACGCGCATGCGCAGAGCTGCCGTGCGTGCATGTTTCCGCCAGCAGGGGGCGCAAACACGCATGCACTGCAGCTCCGCACGTGCACGTATGCGTCGCTGGCGTGCCGGCGACCGTGCCTGCTTCTTCCCCCCCTCTCGCTGCGGGGGGGGAGGAAGGCATGGCTGCTGGCGGCCCGGTACCATGGCCTTTGCGGCCCGGTACCGGGCCGCGGACCGAGGGTTGAGGACCCCTGCTATAAGATGTACTGAGTGCTTCATTTCAGGTTTTCCTCCAAATTCGTCTCAACTCTTGCTTCCTTTCAAGGTGCTCCTCTGTAGGCCAGGGAACATCTGGGAGCAATCTTCTCTATGGCAGCCAGCATCTGGTTGTTCCAGTCACTGACTAATCCATCAAACGAGACGCCAGGAAGCATTTGGCCTTGTAGAGCAGGGGTAGTCAACCTGTGGTCCTCCAGATGTCCATGGACTACAATTCCCATTTTCTGGCAGGGGTTCATGGAAATTGAAGTCCATGAACATCTGGAGGACCACAGGTTGACTACCCCTGCTGTAGAGCATTCAGGAGTCCTCCTGGGTCCATAGGTCTCCACAGCAAGCTGAAATCTGCTTAGTGCGCAACTGAGGCAGGGGTGGCAACTGAAGCCAGACCTTCAGACATAGTGATCTGACCGTTATATGGCACTAGCCACCATCAGTTCCACTTCCAACTTGCACCAAAGATTAAATCTAGGGTGTGGCCTGCTTGATGTGTGGGACCAACAACAAACTGTGAGAGTCCTTGCGTTGCCGTGGAGAAGACCAGCCTCAAACCATTCTCAAAGGATGGTAGCTCAGCATGGACATTAAAGTCCCCCAAAAGTCCAGGGAACAGTAATGTCCAGGCTGCCACCACCTCTAGTAGGGCTGACTGGGCATCTGGTGGAGAGTTGGGCAGACGATATGCCACCCAGATTGGGAAGCTCTCGGCTGAGTCCCACCCAAGGCCAACACATTCAAGGCCTGGCATCACTGGTGCAGGAAGTGCCTTGAAGGGGCAATCCTCCCTGATCAGTATATCCATCCCCCCCCCCCCACATACACACACGTCCTGAAATCTGTGACTGATGGTGGATGGAATACCCAGGTGGTGCCAGTTCCTTCGGGGTGACAGTTTTGGTCTCCCTCACCCAAGTCTCTGTCTCGCACATCAGGTCAACTACTCTATGAAATATGATTGTAGAATGGAAGCGTTGTTTTTAATTGACTTGGCATTGCACACCGTCCATGTCAGAGGCGGGTTATTAACCTTAGCCTCCTCCCCTGCATCAGGAGGGATGGTATGGAGATTAGAAGGGGTTCGAGCATATCCGTATCTGCCCCTTCCCCCTGCATCCTTCTCTTGTATCTCCATGATTGTATTGCCCAACTCCTGCAAAGCATCCATATTTCCTCTCATGGTTACTGCCTTTTCCTTCTTTCCTATACTTATACACTTAATTCTTATGATTTTATACCCTTCCTATGTCCTTCTGCTCCCTAATTGTCACTCGCTGTACACTTCCCCCTCTTACAGCTTTCCACTTCCTAACCCGTTAAAAACATCTTTTTATTTTATTTAACAAGGGTATTTTGGAGAGGTGCCAAAGTAATAGTCAGTTGGATATCTGCTGCGTGTAATTTGCAAGCTTCTACAGAGATAAAATCTTGGCACTCTGCCGCAGCCTTCCCCCAACACTTAATACAGTAAGAAAACTACAGGCCGCTTGGCCGTCTTTGGGGGGTTGATTTGATCACTTCAGGTGTCAATCACAGGACAAGGTGGACATCAATGAGGCCCACCACATCTTAAGACAGCCCATGAGAAGGTGGGACGCCAACTCAGGAAGATAATACATCTCTTCCTGACATTAGGGAAGGAGGCAGTGGTACATCCTGTATTGAAGAAACCACCACTAGCTCTATGGGAGTCCACTAGCTACTGCCCAGTCTCTCATTTGCTTTAGGATGCTTAGGGCTAATCCTGCGTTGAGCAGGGGGTTGGACTAGATGGCCTGTATGGCCCCTTCCAACTCTATGATTCTATGATCATTTAATGCTTCTGGGGAAGATGGTGGAGTGAGCAGCTGTGGATCAGCAGGTGGCATTCCTGAATGAAGCTTTGGTCCTGGACCCGTTCCAATCCAGCTTCCAATCTGGCCAATGGATGGAGACCATGCTGCTTGCTCTGACAGATGATCTCCGATGCCCGCTGGACCAGTCGGGCTTCTGTCCTGGCCGTGGGGTCACCTTGGTGGATGATCTCTGGTGCAGGCTGGATCAAGGCGGTTTGGCCATCCTTGTGATGCTCGATTTGTTGGCCATTATTTGCCATGGTCAACCATGAGTTTGTTGGCCCATGCCACGCCGAGGCCGGGATTCAATGCCTGTGCTTCTTTCTCGGGAACCGGACACAGAGGGTGGCAGTGCGAGAGGAATTATCGTGCCCTTATCAACTCCTTTGTGGGGTCCTACAAGTGGCGATATTCTCCCTATGTTATATAACATCTTTATGTGCCCTCTGGAGTTATGGGCTAGAGTGTCATCAACATGCAGATGACACTCGGCTCTATCTCCTCATGGACAACCACCCAAACTCTCCCTGGATACATTTGCCAGAGGTTTGGAAGCTGTTACTGGATGGTTAGAGTAGAGTCACCTGAAACTCAACCCCAAAGACGGAGATCCCGTGGCTGGGCAGAAAGGTGGCAGATCAGGAAGTCGGCCTACCAACCCTTCCCTTAACATCTTGTCCTCAGCCAGGAATCTGGGGGTGATTCTGGATACCTCCCTTTCTATGGAGGCCCAGATTACAAGAGTAGCCCACATTTGCCAGGTGAGGCTACTGGCATCCTATCTTCCCGTACTGTCTAGCTACAGTGATACATGCAACATCACCTCTAGGTCAGATTTCTGTAACTTGCTCTGAGTGGTCGTATCCTTGTCCTTGACCTGGAAACTTCAGCTGGTGCAGAATGCAGCTGCCAGGATCCTCACTTGGAGGCCCCATATCCAGCCTGTGCTGAGGCAGATGCATTGGTCAGGTTCAAGGTTTTGGTGTTGATCTTTAAGGCCCTCTGTGGCTTGGGCCCTGCCCATCTGAGGGACCGCTTGTCTCCTTATGCCCCCTGCAGAACTCTCTGCTGTACGGGTGCTAATCTACTGGGGGTCCCTGGCCCCGACCTGGTGGAATGAGCTCCCAGGAGAGCTGAGGGCCCTGATGGAGCTATTAGAGTTCTGCGGGGCCTGCAAAATGGAGCTCTTCCACCAAGACTTTGGTTGAGGTCAGAGCCAGGCTATGTGGTAACATCCAGTGTACCCCACCCTGGGGGGGGGGTAGAAGGCTCCGGGGATGGGAAGAGGGTCTATACTGCCAATCCTACCTTATCTTTTAACTTATGCTCTGTTGTTCTATTACCAGATGTAGTTTTTATCATGTTTTATAGGGGTTTTATATTGTACCCCACCATGAATCCCCAGAGACTGGTGGACTAAAAATCAAATCAATCAATAAATAAGGTGGATTGGCACTGATGATACTTCTCAATCTGACAACAGCATTCAATGTTGTCGACCATGAGTTTCTTGCTTGCCGCCTTGTCAACGCCAGGATGCAGGGGAACAGCCTTACAGTACCTGATATCTTTCAAGATTGAGGACAGAGGGTGGCCATTGGGGAGAACCAATCACACCATCAAATGTGGAGTTCCATAAGGTGTGATTCCCTCCCCAATGTTATTTAACATCTTTATGCGTCCCCTCACCCAGCTGGTTTGGAGCTTTGGGCCTGGATGTCACCAATATGCAGATGACACCCAGCTCTATCTCCTGGTGGGCAGCTGGCAGGGTATATCCCGCCCCCAATTCTTTAGCCAGATGGTTGGAGGCCATGGCAGAGAGCCAACAATTAAAACCAGAACTAAAATCGACATACAAAAACATTAATAAACAGCAATTTAAAACTTTAGGGAGGGAGTGTAATTCCATCGTTTAGAGTGGATTTCCTTTTAATGTTTGAATACTTAGGCAATGAAGTGCAGGCTCAAAGTCACATAACATACCTTGAGTGTGCGAAGTGCAGCTGCACGATGGTCATGAGTGAAAGGACCCATCACACACTGCTTGTTCAGCCTACTTTCCCCGCTGGTGGCAAACACTGCAAGTGGCCTTGCGGAAAAGGCCTCAGGCCCCTTTCTGGCCATGCCTGTAACACTGTCCCCTTCCTGTTGTCTCCAGGCTAAAGAAAAAGAAGAGAGACTTCTAAGGAGACGTCTTAACAGAGAAAAACTGGAAGAAAAGCGGAAACAGAAAGCTGCAGAGAAAACAAAGACCTTGAGAACCAACAACCAAGGTGCTGTGGGGGTTTTGTTTAAACCAATACTCCTTGGGCTGTATTTCAGTTAACATGGTCTTGTTTGTCTCTACCATTTGGTTTTGTTTTTGTAAAAGAGAGAAATCCTGTTTGACCTCTAAAATGTTTTTCTGGCCATCGAGAGAGTCATGTAAAAAGAATTGCTGTTCAGGTTTTTGACTCTTGTTTTAGGCAAAAGTGGACAGAACGCAGAAGAGTCTTGCAGCAGAGGCCTCGATTCAAAAGCGGGCGGGGCCAGCATGAAAGATGTGCTGAAAGAACAGAGGTTCTTGGAAAAGAAGGTGGCCTTAAGCAGGAAAAGGAGGAGGGAGTCAAGGTACTCGTTCCTTTTCTCATATGGGAAATTAAACTGCATTACTGTTTCCCATATTTAAATGAAAATAGATGTGCTTTTCGCAGGGTGTGTGCGAGAATCACTGGAGAAAGATACTGCTTGCCTGATACAAAATGGCAAATAGGTTTTCCTAAAACTCTCTAAATATGAATGCTAGCATGGGGCTCATGGGAATTGTAGTCCATGGACATCTGGAGGGCCGCAGTTTGACTACCCCTGCCCTAAACCATTTACTAAAATCAAAAGGATATCAACAATTAGAATTGCTTCCGCTTTTGCCTGTTTCAGACATAATGATGAAGGTGGGAAGAAGAAATACGAACAGCCAGAAGAAGATCTCAAAGAACCCCAAAAGACAAATGAAGTATGTCTTCTATTATAATTTTGTAAAGCTACAATCTTGTAATTGTCAGGGGCGTGTTGGCAGGGGCTCATGGTAATTGTAGTCCATGGACATCTGGAGAGCCACAATTTGGCCACCCCTGGGATAGAGAAAATCAGTATATAAGAACCAACCATTCTCCTTCTTCTATCACTGCATCCTCTGGCAGAGAATTCCACTTTTTAATCACTCTCTGTGTAAAGTAGTATTTCTTTTTGGCGATCTTGAAGGTACTGCATCATTAGCGTCATTGAACGTCCTTGAGTTCTAGTATTTTGGGAGGGGGAGAAAAATGTCTCTCTGTCAGCTGTTTCCACCCACTGTTTAATTTTATAAACCTCTTACCACATTGCCCCTTAATTGCCTCTTTTCTCAACTGAAAAGTCCCAGACTCTTCAGCTTCCCTTGTAGGGAAGGTGCTTATCATCTTGGTCACTGTACTCTGCTGTACTTTGTCTGGTCCCCTTGCTGATTCCCACTTTGTCCCTGTGCTGAGGATCCACTGACCCCCCCCCCCACACACACACACACGTCGGTGGGCTACTGCAAGCAGAGGGAATTAGTGGAAACTGCTGTCCCCTCGTAAGAAGGCTTAAAAGCCATTCAGTCTTCAAAACGCATTTGGACACAGGACACTATTTCTTAGATGGTTTCAATACTAAACGTTTTATTGACTTTTCCCTGTAGAATGAAAGTAGAATTCTTAGCTATTTCATGAAATGAGCAGTCTGTTAAAATGTTGGCAGTATTTTGCTTGTTCTGTCTATGCATGAAAGGTCATAGTGCATTCTCCTTGAATTAATAGATGGAAATGGGGTGTGGTTTGCTTTGTGGGAGATGAACTTAATTCCAGTCTCCACTCTGGTGAGCTACAGCCAAAGCCGGGCCTTTGAGGGGGCATCTTCAGCAGAAGATGCCTTCTCTTGTTGCCACCCAAAGTTATTCTCACCCCTGTTGGAGGGAGGCTGTGGCAACTTCCACTCTATGGCCCCACAGAATGAGCTACAGATGTAGCACTGCCACTTGGTTCTGGTGTTGGCTTAAGCTAGGCAGAGGTCAAGACTGGAGTTTGGCACTGTAGGTGGATCAGAGCAAAGACAGGCAACAAATGAAACACCCAAAGTTAACTGATAGAAAACAGGCCAATGAATCAGCATCTGGAAAACAGGGATGGAGCTGAATTGATTATCTGCTATCAACATTTTGGAGGTGGGAGAGAAGAAGAATATAATCCATCTGTGACACTGCAGATTTCCTTCATTGATTATTTAAAACTAGAAATCAAGCCCGCTGTATGCTTAATACAGCAAGCGCTAGCATCGTTTCCCCCCCCCCCAGCATGGCGGCGCCCCCTCCCCCCTGGGAGGGTGTCGGGAAAGGAGCAGGGTCCCTGCTCCTTTCTCAGGCGGGGAAGCCTCGTTTCCCACCCCCCTCTCACCCCAGGCCCCAGCTTCTCGGCTGGGAAAGGAGCAGGGCCGCCACGTCTCCGACGCAGCGTTCCTGCCCCTTTCCCTGACGGGAAGGCTCGCTTGTCGGCGCCCTGCCACCCCTGGCTCCAGGTACCTTGTTGGAGCCAAGCTCCAAGGCAAGTGTGTTCTTGTCATGGCGGCAGGCGGGCGAGTTAGTGGGCTGGGCAGGCAGTCCTGGGCCAAGGGCCAATGGGCTCTGTGCCCCATCCTGGACTCTGCCCACCCCCCTTGCCCTTACTGCTTTATTTATACTGCTCCCGCGGAGCGGTTACAGGTAATGAATGATGACAGTGATGCAGCGTAGATGTATCTAGCAATTTTTTGCATTCTCTAATAATCTGTGTTTTCTTGTAGAGTGGTGAAAAGCTGTCTTCAAAGGAAATGAAAGCGAGTCAAGGCAAAGCTGAAATGAATAAACTTGTTAGAAGAGCTTCAGAGTTGGTTCAGTCAACTGAAGAGAGCAAAAGTGATTCCAAAGTAGAAAGAGAACACAAAAGGAGAACTTCTACCTGTCTTCAGCTGGATGCAGCCCAACATGATGCGGGCACCAAGGATCTAAAGGCTCACAGTGATAGGTCAGAGGCCAACCCAGAAGAACTTCAGAAGCAGAAAAGTGTACTTAAAAATGAAAAACATATTAAAAAGGAAGACTTGGAACCCCAGAATTTCAAGAGCACACTCAAGAAAGATGCTAGGTCTTCAAAAGAGAAAAATGAAAAAGAGAGGACTCTTTCTGAAGATAAACCATTAACAAAGCATAAATATAAAGGAGATGGTGTTCATAGAGCAGGTGACGAGGCAGAAAATGTGCCATCTGAGAAAGGCCTCAAAGTCGAGGAGAACAATCAAAAGCATAATCAGTTGACAAAAACTCTGTCAGGTGAAAGGAAAAATAAGCACAGAAGTGAAAGGAAACCATCAGCAAGCAACAAAGAAGTGAAAAATGTTTCTGAACCTGTTTCTAAAAACGAGGACAGTTCACGTAAAGAGAATAACAAGAAATCTAGACATATTTCTACAGAAAAATCAAGGGCGGAACATAAGAGCAAACGGTCGTCAAGTGATCATCGGCCTCAGAAGGAGTCTCAGAGCACTGCATCAAAGCCACACAGTTCTGCAACGTTGTCAAAGAAAAATGAAAGTTATTTAGAAGATAAGGATCGACATGATGCAGAGTCCACTAGCTTGGACAGTGCTTTAAGACAGGGCGACAGTATTCACAAAGACAGGCGAAAAGCAAAAAGTATCTTAGAAGGAAGGCTCTCGATAAAGTCCAAATCTAAAAGTCATAGCAAACAAGCCAAAGGGCCAGAAAATGAATTACAAGAAAGTTGTTCCAAGCAGGAATCTGGGCAGAAATCAGAAAAAGAAAAGAATGCAGAAGAAAGTGAACTTGATAAGCATTTTAAATCCAAGAATGAAAGTAGAGTATTGGAAGACAGTTCTGTGGAGTTGGAGCCTGAAAGTGGAGTGCATGTCATGAGTACTTCACAAAAAGATTCTGGTCACAGAATTAAGCTGCAGTTGGTAGATAAATCATCTACAAAAGAGAAAACTAAAAGTGACAAGGATTTCAGCAGTTCCAGGCTGGAAAGGAAATTGTCAGCAGAAAGTCACAAAACCAGAAGCTTGAAGCATGGTAGTAAGGAAATGAGAAAGAGAGAGGAAGAGAACAAGCTGGAAGACAAAGGTGTTAAACAAGTGGACAGTCAGGCCAGGGGGCAAGAAAGCAATCAGTCGGCAGATAAAAAAGCTGGTAAAAGATTAGCTGGGGAAAATAGGAAAGGAAGTTTGTCTTCCCTGGACAAGGGTATGGGAGAAGAAAAGACATCAGCAATTGCATCTGTAGGTAGCTCTTTCCCAGCTTCTCAGAACATAGACTGGACTAGTAGTCACAGATCACATTCTGAGCAACACCAAGAGCCAATGGAGATTGAATTGGAACAGACCCCTAGTGAATCATCTCATCAGGCATCTCCAGTAGAAGAAAAAAACAGTAATTATTCACAGGAGACTAAATTTAAAAATGCAGCGAAAGAGCAAACGCATCCTAATTCAGCGCATGAGTGTAATCAATCCGATCGTTCCAAAGAAAGAGTATCAGAACCTTCCCTTTCAGGTCACATTCCTGCCAAGCAAAAGGATGAAAATATTCCCCAAAAGGAAGAAGATGGGCTGAGAGAGATAAACGATCATGCTTCCAAGAATGTGGAACCTACTGAGCGAGAGCCATATCATGGGATCGCTTGGCTTAAGGCAAGTGATCATCACTCACTCACTTCTCAGGAGGACAATGAGAAGTTAAAATCCCAAGGAACGCCTGAGGGTACTACTCCAGCACAGAACGCCCTTAAAAATGTGGTTGATCCAAGCAAAGAAAGCAGTTCTCTAACAAAGATTTCCTCAATAGAAGAGGGTAACAATCTTGCAGAAATCACAAACCCCCTGATTAGTGTATCTGTGGAGGAATATGGTGCTTTAGCTACGCCTTGTATTAAAGATGCCATTTCTGACAGTAAAACAGAAGATACTGTTAAAATGGATCAACATGATGCCGTTGTGCCTGGCAGTAATGTGAATGGAGGTGCAATAGATGACATAACCATTGAAAGTAGAGGTGAAGCTGCATATTTAAGTAGTGAACAAGCAGCTGGAGATAATATAGACATTCAGGAGAGCATTGTGCAAGGGAGTGTAAGAAGTATATTAACTGATATGACACAGAATAATAGTCTGAACAACCTGGTGATTGTTGGCGGATGTGTCCATACAAATGAATCGGAGTCCGCCATCTTGGAGAAATTAGAAAGAGACAGTCCAAGTGATGGTCCTTCTGGAAGGGAAGACCGGCATGTGACAGTGTGCAAAGCCAACAGTAAGGAAGATCACAGTACCAGTGCTGTAACAGAATCCTCTTCAGGATCGCCGCTTGAGAACATTTCGGAAGAAGGAGGCAGTGCTCATGCAAGTGGCATCATGGAAGATAAAAATGAAACCAGTGTTGTGGGTAGCAGTGTAGGAGGCAACACGTGTGGAATCTGCCACAGCATGGAGACTTCCGATGCAGCCGTTATAGGAACCAGCACAGAGAGAAGTGCCGGAAGCGTAGCAACAGCTACGAGTACGGAAGGAAACCGTGGCGAAGGAAGCTCCTCTGTAAACTTGCAAAGAGAAGGCGATGCGATTATTTCTTGCTCCGAAGAGAAAGGGAAGGCTACTTTGATCTGTACGAGCATCGAAGCGGATGAAGGTTTCCACGTCGGCACCTGGACCAAAACCCAAGAAGGGCTCCATGTTGTGAGCGGACAGGACTATGGCGAATGCACGGTCACTGCTGCTGAGGAAAGCGGCGTTGGTGTCACTGAAGGGCTTGCGGCATGCGAAAGCTCCTTAACCAGTACAAAGGAGGAGGACAGTGATGAATGCGCTGCAAATTATGTGGAAGAAAGTAGTAAACAGCTCAGCAACAAAAGCAGTGCAGAACTGGAGCAAAATCCAGATAACGTTGAAACAGAAGAGAAAGATGATGCTGTGACCAGCGCGGGCTCCGAAGGGCGGCGAGCGGCCTCTGCTTCTCGGGGTACGAGCCGTTTTGACAGTGCCACGACTGGCATTAGTGAGCTGGAAGGTGACGGGGCTGTCACCAGCGCAGGCTCCGCAGATCGGGGTGGCTCTCTGCACAGTGACCATCCTGATGAATTTCAAACGAACACAAGTGGGGCCGGGCAGGTTAAAGCCGCCGACGGCGCCGTGACCTGTACAGGTGCAGCAAGAGGAAGCGTGGGCTTTGCTGTCTGCTCCGTCACCGGCACAGACTCTCAGGAAGACAGTGTGGTGACTGAGACAGGTGCCAGGTTGGAGGCCAATGATACCGTGACGGGAACCCAAGCCGACAAGAGCGAAGACGTCGTGTCCGGTGAAAGTGCCGTCACCAGCACAGGCATAACGGCAGAAGACGGCCCTGAAGCCGCGGCTGCTTGCACTGGCTTGGAGGACAGCAATGAAGGTTTTTCCGTTTCTTTAGGCATCCAAGAGAAATACGAGCATGCTACGGAGAGTACAGAAGCCGCGGCTGAAACAAATGCCACCGAGGTTAGCCGAGGCTCCTGCGACGATGAAGGTTTTGTGACCAGCACAGGGGCCAAGGAGGAAGACGAAGAAGGTGAAGACTTTGTTACCAGCACAGGAAGAGGCAATGAAGAAATGGATCATGCCACAGGCTCTATGGTTGCTGAAGAAGCTGAAAGGACAGCAGGAAGTGGGAATTCCTCCATCTGTCAAGCTACAGGCCAGCTTGAAACAGAGTTAGGGATCCTGACCACAAATACAGGGGCAGGTACTGTTGACAGCATGACCCACTTAGGGGAAGAAACCAAGGGTGGCAGTAGCAGCCACAGCACCAAGGGAATTGTTGGAAGCAGCACCACTAGTGTTCGTTCAGGCAATGAAAATGTTCTGGGCTTCATCACAGAAAAGGAGGAAGAGTCTGCAGATAAAGAGAAGTATGAATTTGGCACAATCAGTACAATCTCAGATCAAAGTACAGACCAAACATCTGCTGTGGGAGAGAAGAATGAAAATGCCACATCTTACTTAGACAGTATGAAATGTGAAGGCCAGATCGTTAGAGTAGAAGAGACCATTCCTTCCGTTTCTGAAGACAGTAAAGATGAAGCCGAGACCATCTCTACCAGTGTGGCCAATGTATGCCTTTCACTTCCGCATTGTTCTTCCAAACTCATGGAGCAGACCTCTGCTACAAACACCGATAAGACCACAAGTTTAAGTAGAGAAGAATTTGAGGCCCCAATGTCTAGCACGGCCGTTGACTCATGCCTGAGTCAAGATGGAGCTGTTACACCAAATAAGGTTTCCACAAGTGTGTTGGAAGAATTTGAAGCCCCTATGCCTAGTGCAATCACAGAAGATGACAAGAGTCAGTTTGCCACTGGAAGAGCAGTCGAAATGACCTCAACCAATGTGGAAAGGCAAGCCATTCCCATGCCCAGTGTATCCAGGGGAGAAGCTGACAAAAGCCATGCTGCTGACCAGAGCCAGGAGGAAAGAGATGAGTGCACTGTGATTTCCACAAGCAATGAAGATCTAGAGGCTCCTCTTTCACACACGGGCACAGAAGATTTGAATCCACCCTTTGCTCACACAGCCCTAATCTCAACAAGCTCTGCAGAACATTTGGGGATTTCTGTGTCTCCTGCAACCACGCAAGAATTGAATCCAGTTTCCGAAACAAGAACAGAACAAAGACTTGAGTCTGTCACTATTTCTACCAGTACGACAGAAGGGGGGCTGCTGCCTGCAGAAATCGGAGAGAAGGGTGATGGGGCCATAGGCTGTCCAGATGCAGCAGAGGAGGACAGAGCTATTCAACCAGGCGATCCTCTGGGCCAAGAATTGGAACTGGCTGTTCAAAACACAGTAAAAAGCATCCAAGGTGCTACAGTTTGTGTTGAAGAGGAGACAAAACGTGACACCTCCGGACAAAATGACGCCAGTATCAAACCTGATGTGCGAGTGGTTGCCTTGAATACGGAGAATCCGGAGGTCACTGCAGCAGTCGCTGCCAGGATGGTAGAAGAATGTGATAGTGTCTCCAACAGTTCTGCCTTAGGGGATTCTCTGCTTGCTTTTGAAAACACAGAAGTAGGTGACGAAAGGAATGTTGTGTGTGCCGAAGAAGCAGACCATTCAATATCTTCAGCCCCAGAAGAAGACAAGGACATTTCAGTTGTGGTTTGTGAAGAAAGTCAAAGTTCCTGCCAGGAGGAACCTCAGATGACTTTGACAGGAGAATCGGTGGCATCTGAGACCAGAGAGGACACTGAAAAACCGGAAACTGTTGCAAGTACCGGGGAATCCCTGAGTGCAGATGAAAACCCCTGCACAGAAATGTGTTTGGAGTCCTCTGCCAGTGGGGCACCATCTGCTGAAACTGTCCTGCTTCTCCAAGAAGACACACTCCATAATGAAGCCGCCTTAAGCCCTTCCAATATCCACTTGGAACAAGAAAGAGAAGATAAAAAATTGTTAATAGACAATGTTAAGCATAACCCAGTATTAAAAACTGACCTTTCTGGAAAAAGGGACCTCCCCAAGAGGGACTATTTGGCAGCATTGCCTGTTGAATTGGGGAGCAACTCTGAGAACGGCGCACTCCCTGCAGAAGCAGATCTGAGCACACAACATAGTTTGATCGATGCTGAAGCCAAAGTGGATGATAGTCATGAACCAGAAGCTGCTCCTCAAAACAGCTTAGGACTTCATTCTGGTGAGCTCTCCTTTTTTAAATATAATACAATATAATGAAGTTTCATGCTTGAATATTTCTATTTTGAAGACTTAATCAGCTGTTAAAATGAACGACTGCTCTACCAAATAGTCATGTAAATGCACAAAGCTAAATGCATATTGGGCAGGATACAAACAGCTTCTGCACATCAGGGAGTATGCAATAAAGTAACATAAAGGTAAAGGTAAAGGTATCCCCTGTGCAAGCACCGGGTCATGTCTGACCCTTGGAGTGACGCCCTCCAGCGTTTTCATGGCAGACTCAATACGGGGTGTTTTGTCAGTGCCTTCCCCAGTCATTACCGTTTACCCCCCAGCAAGCTGGGTTCTCATTTTACCGACCTCAGAAGGATGGAAGGCTGAGTCAACCTTGAGCCGGCTGCTGGGATTGAACTCCCAGCCTCATGGGCAGACAGCTTAGCAAGAAATTTGTCTAAGCAAGTTTGAATGAAAAAGCTGGTTGACAAAAAAGCTCAGCTAAAACCAGGATTGAGGTTAGGACACCTTTGGTTGGTAATCACTGCTGCAGGATGAAGTACATAAAAGTACTTCATTAGGAGTACATATAATTGAGCATCTTATTTAAAAGTAGTTCAGGTATTTCCAAAACAGAGAGACTTGGCTCCCCCAGACTCAACGTCCCCCTTTCATCCCAGATCGGCTTAGTGGAACTCCCAGACCAGCCTTGGAGCCCTTCCGTGAGCCACATCTACCCACTCCTGTTGTCCCCTGGAAATTCCTTCCGGTCAGCCGGGAACTGCAGTTTGCCATGATGGACGCAGGAGTCCAGGATCTTGGCCTCTTTGTAGTGCGTATGCGCATCGATGAAAAATGGGCATCAGTGTGTTGGGCATTGGATGCCACCAGTTGGCAGGCAGGGTGTGTCCAAGCAAGTTGCTGTGAAAAACAGGATGCTCGTTTTTTAAATGTCTTTGGAAGACAAGCCTCCCCTGTGACACTGTCAACAAGACACTTGACAGGGATCAACGAACTTCTTCCCCAGCTTGCGTGAGGGTTGCTGGTAGCAGAGCTGCTTGGTGCAAATATATGCCAGATCCCCTCCCCACTTACCACAGAGGTTCAGGCAAGCAATTCTTATCAGCTCGTCAGCTTTTATGCCTTTCTTATCTGAAAATCCTTCTCCATGTACAAGAGAAACACAATAGGGGACTTGAATCTCATGGCTACACTCAACTAGTAACCTTGTGTTGGAGGAAGACTTCTTCTGTGACAGAATGGGGCCTCTCCTCCAGGCAAAGCTTCTTCACGTATTATGGGAGAACCACTGGAGGTAAGCCAGACTTGTTTGTGAGCGGGGTTTGACAGCCAGCTTTTTCAGATAGGAGCCGCCTGATCCCAGACCTGTTGACTTCAAAACTCTAGGACAGGGGTAGTCAAACTGCGGCCCTCCAGATGTCCATGGACTACAATTCCCAGGAGCCCCCTGCCAGCATTCGCTGGCAGGGGGCTCCTGGGAATCGTAGTCCATGGACATCTGGAGGGCCGCAGTTTGACTACCCCTGCTCTACGATTAGGCTTATTTAGGAGAAAGCCTAGAAAAGCCACATATAAATTTGATTATCTTTTATAAATATACCATTATAAAAATTGTGCGCCAGTTTTCCTACTTCACCTTAATAGGTCAAAGCATGGAGCAAAGGTAAATGAAGGGAACTGTTCTAAGAAATAGTTGGCTCGTTCCACTTGATAGGTTAATAAGATTAAAGCAGGTCAAGCCTTATTTACATGTTTAAATGACTCTCCTTTATTTAGACAGTGAAGAAATTCTTCCCATGGTGCCTGAAGAGCTGGACCGACAGTCTGACCTGGTGGCTGAAGAGGTATTTGAGATATTATGAGAATATTGTTTTCTGTACAGTTGTGCGCACTCTTCTTAGAAGGTGTGTATTTAAGGCCAATTTTCAGGAGAAAATGAAACTGACTTCAGCTTTCCAAACCCTTCAGTAGGTTTGCCCTGGCATATTGAATTATTGTGCCTGCTGTGTGATTTTAAGCAGAGTGTCACCCTTCTCAGCCCTTTGGCTTCAGAGGGCCAAGAAGGGTGCAGCTTAGTTTAGGATTCTGCTGTAAACCCTGTCCCAAGATCTCTCTTGCACATATTAGCGCAGTCTACTGAGGCATCGGAGATGCTCATTTCAGAAGCATTTTTTAAGTCAAAGCTTCATCTTTGCATTACACGACAAGAAAAGTATCTGAATTTGGGAAATATGAGTAGAATTCTATTTGTTTCAACATATATGCTGTAAATTGGATACTTGTGTGTCTGAGCTATGGAAATAGGGGTGGAGTTTTAATTATTCTAGCGTACATGCTTGTTTGTGGATATTGTGAGGGCCTTTGGCCAATGAGGACATTTTACTACTACTATTATAGTACAAGCACAGAACTCACAATTGCAGGATATTGTTTCAAGTTATTTCATTGCTGGTATCAGGGGCTGGAGCTGAGGCCCTCTGTATGCCGACCAGCTACTCCAGCCACTGAACTGAGCTTTAATCGTGGCTGTCATGATACTGCCTCTCATTCGGTCTGCAGCAATCACCGCTGATCGCAGGACCGTGACAGTGGCCGTTCACTCATAGCAAGTTCTGCCTGCTGAATGGTAAATATTGCAGTATTTACATTGTTTCCCCCCTGGATTCTACAGGAGCTTCAAAGCAAGAGCCCAATAAAAGAAAATAAGCAGGAAGAAGGTCCTCCAGAAGAGATGGCCAAAGGTAAAGATATTTTTGAGGAAATAAATTACCCTTTTGTAGGCTGGATGCATAATTCATTCACATGGAACTCTTGGTTCCCAGTATTTGTGAACTCAGATGTCAGAGCAATTAGATGCAAAATAACTTGTTAGCAGTAGGAATAGAGACTGTCATCTAGTTCATCCTATAATTCCACTCCTAAATGTTCAGTTTAAGTAAATTAAGTCAATGGTAAGCAATGACATGGGTGGAAGGAAGCCAGCTAATCCTCATGTGGGACTAACAGGCTTCTTGGCTGTTGTGGAGATACTACACTGTAGCTCTGCTGTCCTTCTCAGAGTACATGTGCATCACAAGAGCCCATGCAGGATCAGACCAATGGTTCATCTTGTCCAGCATCCTGTCTCACACAGTGGGCAAACTGTGCCTCCAGCGGGCCAACAACAGGGCAGAGAGACCAAGGCCTTCCCCATATGTTGCCCCTGGCTCAGGGATCCAGAGGATTAGTGCCTCTGTATGTGGAGGTTCCCCTCAGCCGCCATGGCTAGTAGCCATCGAGGGGCCTATCCTCCATCTAATCCCCTTTTCATGCTGCTTATTACTGTGCGACATCTTTCACATTTTAATCACGCTCTGGCCAAGGCCTTCCTCTGCTGCTGGCTCCTGGCACCAGGATTCAAAGGTTGACTACCTCTGAACGTGGAGGTTCCCTTTAATCACCATGGCTAGTAGCCACTGAATCTATCTAATCCCCCTTGAAAGCTGTCTATGCCTGTGGCCGTCCCTGCCTCCTCTGGCAGCAAGCCCCACATTTTAATCACTGGCTGTTGGTGATTCCCTGCTCAGAATATAAGTTTCTTCTTCCCTCACACGTAAAAATGCTGTCATTACAGCATCGCATGTTTTCAAGGTGATCTCTCCATTGTGTTCTCTAAACTTTACAATATGTAACAAATGTTCAAAATTTACAGCAGCACTTTTCCTGTATTCAAGACATTTTAGATCACTCCCTTTACTTTACTCAGCCAAGGTTAAAAGGAAGTTGTTTAAAACAGGGGCAGTCAACCTGTGGTCCTCCAGATGTTCATGGACTACAATTCCCATGAGCCCCTGCCAGCAAACGCTGGCAGGGGCTCATGGGAATTGTAGTCCATGAACATCTGGAGGACCGCAGGTTTGACTACCCCTGGTTTAAAAGACAAGACATGTTTTCTGTCAGCGATGCATGTGCATAGCAGACGCTGAGCCGAGTAATCCAAGACTCCCAGGAATGTAAATTCCCTGTCTCTGTTGAAGAGGCTAAGAACAAGCTCTGTAGCGCTTAAAGGCTGAAAGTTTCTTTTTATGAGTCCTTAACGTAGCAGCAATAAAGGGAACTGTGCACACATGTTAATTTCCTTTAATGAACCTACTTTTCACAGGGAACACTACATGCTGGTGGCCTTCTCTAATTTACAGTGCGGCATTACAGCAAGCTAGAATGTTAAACATTTTAAAGTGGAGATGGGAAAGTGGGAGCCATCGGCTTCCTGTCCTGTCGGTGTGTGATTTCTCAAGGCAAAGCACTGCTCTCCTGAGCCAGTGAGCGACTAACAGTGCCGCTTAAGGAGCTCTTGCCCAAACCTCTCCTGTTCTTTGGGCCCAGGAGCCAGGAGGTGAGAGCCAGTGGACTGTGTGGGTAGAATCAGGCAGTGTGCAGAGTGGCCATTGCAAACCTAAATGAAAGTGACAGGAAAGGACAGCTTTTTTTTTTTTTGTAGGGGGGGTCATCTTCCTCCCTGCTTCAGTTGGTGCACTAGGCAAACTTTCTTGAAATTGGAAATTGCAGAAGGGAAAAATTAACTATTCCCCATTGGGGAAATTGGCAATTTCAGGAAGGAATAAAGTGGATGCAACATTTGCTTTTCTGTCAGACCACAACGACTTTGCTGCTGTGAAACGTAAAATGCCTCATGTACCGTATTTGCCGGCATATAAGACGGCTTTTTCCCTCTCAAAAACATGCCTCCAAGTGGGGGGGCCGTCTTATACGCCGGGTGCACTTCAGTCTGGATGTGGCGGCGGGCGGCTCCCCCCCCCCTGACACTGAGCTCACGGTGGCGGCGGGCGGCGGCAGCTCTCCCCCACTGGGCTCACAGTGGCGGCGAGCGGCGGCGAGCGGCTCCCCCCCACTGGGCGAGCAGCGGCGGCGAGTGGCGGCGGCGGTAGCTCCCCCCCACACTGGGCGAGCGGCGGCGGCGAGCAGCAGCGGCAGCTCTCCCCCACTGGGCTCACGGCAGGCTGCGGGCGGCGGGCAGCACCAGCTCCCCCTCACTGGGCTCACAGCGGCGGCAAGCGGCGGCAGCTCCCCTCCCCACTGGGCTCACGGCGGCGGCAAACTCCATATTTTGAGTGAAAATGTTGGGGGGTCGTCTTATACGCCCAGTCGCCTTATACGGCGGCAAATACGGTATATAAATTAAGTTGGGTTGCCATTCTAGTCTGTCTACAGCAGAAGAAAAGCACTAGAGTCCAGAAGCTCCTTAGAGACTGACAACATTTGTGTCAGGGGAAGAGTTTTCAGGAATCACTGTTCCCTTCTTCAGGTAGAGCCAAATGGGTGGCCTTGTTGGTCCATCTGTAGCAGTAGAAAAGAGCTAGAGTCCAGGAGCACCTTCAAGACTCACCAACTATGCGGCAGCAGAGGATGTTTTCAGGAATCACTGCGTGACTCATTGAAGCTCCTTCCCTGCCATAAGCATTGGTTAGTCTTAAGGTTCTTCTGGACTCTTTTCTGGTGTACATAAACACTGCATATAAATCATCATCTTCATCTATCTATATACATAAAACCGTGACTGTGACAGCGATCTGACAAAATGCTGAAGTTCCAAAGCCTCCTATTGGTGGAATCTACCCCCCCCCCCGGGGCCAATGGCTGCCCTAGCTCAGGACTCTGTACCCTCTCCTCCCTTCAGGCCTGAAAAAATTCAAAAATTCTCCCATATCCTACTAAATAAAATATCCAATAGCTACATCAAAATCCATACTAGCATAATTAAAGTATACTCCAAATATTACATTACATACAAAGTATGCTTACCCAGTTTCACAGCAATATTTGTTAATGGGGGACCAGGTAGCAACATACAACTGCCTGACTCCCGCTTGTCTGCCAAAGAACAGGTGCAGAGCCCCTTCCTAAGCACAGAGTTGTGGGAAAGAGTTAAGTCATTCTTAAAGATACATTCCCCAGTTCTCCCTAGTTTCTCTTTAGTCCAGACACTTTCTAGTACATTTTGCAATTTCACAAGAAACAAGAAAAGTCCAAGGGCAGGTTTAAGCCCATGGGTTATATAGTCGGTAAATAATGAATACAGTAACTTTCTCATAACAGCATTTTCTTGAAGTTAGTAGTGCCATACGGCTTAGAGTGAAGACCAAGAAATTTTAAGTCCCTTAATGAATGATTATTTTGCACAAAATGGCTTACCATAGGAACGTCCATGACACGATTTCTTATCCTGGACAAATGTTCTAAAACATGTGTTGTTAAAGGACGTGTAGAAATGTCCGCATATGCCAAGTCACAACTTAATATAGTTTTGCTTTTGTGTTTTAGCTCTTGAAGCTTCAGAGACCATCATTGTAACTGAAGCAGTGAAAGTCACATCTCCTGAGGAAAAGTCACCTGAGGTTTGTATTTATCTTTTCCTTCCTTTTTGTGTCTTAGCCTCCTGAAGAAAGGCATGTGACAGCAAGGGCGGAGAATGACTAATTCAGTTGGTGGCACCTAAGCAAAGACTTTTGTTGCTGTATTGTTGCTCAAAAACGAAAGCCCCCAAAACGGGATGGCTCATTCCTTAGAAGGACATTGCAGGGTCGAGACCTGCCCCCACCAAGCAGGCAGGTTCTGGGTGGGCTTTGGGTGCAGACTGCAGAGAGAGAGAAATGTTAGATACGTCATTTGACCTGGGAAACCCTTCAATCTCTTCTTGCCCCTTGAGATTGCCATGCTCTCAGTGGGGATGGGATGTGCGTGGGGCCAGCCATGATGGGACAGTGTTTCTTGTAAGCACAGTGGGCGAAGGGCATGGCCATGGACTAATCCTGTGCTAGTTAGGGCTGCCCTCCAGCAGCTAGCCCCAGCTGGAGGGACAGGGACATGGGGAAGAGCACCATCACGTTGATGGTGTGATGTCACTTCCAGTTGCTCCAGGCAACTCTAGTGCTAGAAAATCCTAGTTCTGAGCAACATCTCTGCGCATCTGGATCTGCTGGGGAATATGCAGCAAGGAAGGGCTTTCTTGTCCTCTGGGAGCGATTTCTTCTGGCAGAGTCAGGAGGGTCTCTCTGGCCATCTAGCAGTCAGAGACCATGATGGGGATCCTTTGGCGTCTGCCATTCCCAGAGGAACCAGGGAGGGAAGGGCCTCCCTTGGTAGTACTAACACATGCTTCCATTTTGTACATCGCTTTGTGAACTTTGTGAAGTTGAAAAGCGACTCGGTATATTCCATAAATGAAACCTGGTGCTGGACTTAGATGGACCTTGGTCTGACCGAGCAAGGCAATGGTGTTCTTTTGGTCTTCTGATCGCCTGTCCTCTTGTTAGTTACAGGTAGAAATACCTGATCAGGAGGAAGAAACGCGAGACTGCCCTCCAGCTACGGGACAGGGCAACTCAGGTAGCCGAAACGCAACATGTGCTCTTGCATTACTGTCTCCGATAGCGAACCTTGGGCTAGTTTTGCATGGCAGGGCTCCTAGGTCAGCGTGACCTTAAGAAAGTGATTCATGACACTTTAGCGCCCTTGTGCATGAGACTTTGGAGAATCATTTCAGATCAGTGTCAACATTGCTTTCCAGGTGGTGGCCCAGTGTCTCAGATTTTGGGAGAGGAACCTGAAGAGAGCCAGGGTTTGGAAGTCAAGAGACAAGCCCAGGTGGTGTATTCCTGAATTCTTTTTTTCTGTGTGACTTCTGAATTGGGGAGGTCAGAGAGAGACGTGATGCACTTTCAGATGGCTGAGTGCTTTTGCTAGTTCCAGGTCTAATTTACATTTTAAACTGCTTTGTGTATCAATAGCCACGTGAACTTCAAGGTTGACTCAGCCTTCCATCCTTCCGAGGTCGGTAAAATGAGTACCCAGCTTGCTGGGGGGTAAACGGTCATGACTGGGGAAGGCACTGGCAAACCACCCCGTATTGAGTCTGCCATGAAAACGCTGGAGGGCGTCACCCCAAGGGTCAGACATGACTCGGTGCTTGCACAGGGGATACCTTTACCTTTACCTGAACTTCATTTGAAACAGTGAATGGTGACATTTGTGGCACTTTGGTCGCCTGGCAAGGGAAGGAGGAGGGCGCCTCATCCAGGGGACTTGATCTTTAGAACGTGGGGAAGGGGGTGAAATGATCTAGGAAGTGGCTGCGCTTGGCTATTTCTGCCCCTCACATTCTTTAAAAAGCTAACTAAGGACACCACCCAATATACCAGGGGTAGTCAAACTGCGGCCCTCCAGATGTCCATGGACTACGATTTCCAGGAGCCCCCTGGAATTGTAGTCCATGGACATCTGGAGGGCCGCAGTTTGACTACCCCTGCAATATACATTCTAACAGGGGAGGGAAGTGTGTTGGCCATAGCATGTGAAATCCTTGCGCTTAAGTAGCATAGTTTGTCGGCTAAATCAGTCGAAAACATCCCTGCCCTCACTATGAAACCATCTGGCAGATGCTTTTGGCACTCCTTGATGTTATGGGCCAGTTCCAAGTCCTCATGGGCTTGCCTTGCCTCAACGGTTCAGGTGTGTAGCCACATTGGTCTGAAGCAGCAGAGCAAAATTTGAGTCCAATGGCACCTTTAAGACCAGCAATTCTGTCTGGGGAAGTGTGCCTGCATCGTTGACCTTAAAGGTGCCCCTGGGCTCAGATTTTGTTCTTGCCTCAAAGGCTTTGCCATAGTCCTCTTCCCTGCCCCAGGAATGCAAATTGAGTGCCCAGAGCTTGAGCTGGCTTGATCTCTTGTATTGGCGTGTTGTTGATTTGGTTTCTTTGGAGTGGATTTCTTGGCACTCAATCCAAACAAAGTTGTGTGTCCCAGGGCAGCGCTCTGACCCCCTCGGCGTGTGTGTACGGGGCACTCGGGTGGAATCAGCTTTGGGCTGAGTTGGGGGTTTTGCTCTCCCAGGCTTTGATTTACATAAGGCGACACTATTCTAAAACCAAGGGTTTCTTGGTACAACGTTGCCGGTCTGTTCTTGAATTCCTTAGGAGGTTGCTGCCAGAGATTCAGGAAGGGTACCTGAAGTCAGTGCAGAGATTCAGGAACCACCATTGGATGCTGTAAGAGAAAAAGGTAATTTTGGATTAATTTGCCATTTTAAGCTTTCCACCCCAAATTTGTTCACATTCCTGTGTTTAAAAAAAACCACTCTAAATGTAAACACTCAGCTCACCCAGGGAACAGAAATGGCTGAGTGGGACAGAGTTAGGGTGCATCCTGCCGGTCTTCTCCCTCCTTGATGCCACTTGGTGCTCTGTGCATTTGGGTGTGCAAGAGCTGCACCCCAGATGCCAAGGGAAGCCCATGGCCTCGGATGTGGGTGCTGGAGCCCCAGTGTTGTGGTGGAGTATTCTCCCAACTACCTTTCCTGCACAAGCACAGGTCGATGCAGTGTTAGTTTAATTTAGGGGTTTGCCAGTAACCCAGTGTTTGCTGGCAGGGGCTCATGGGAATTGTAGTCCATGGACATCTGGAGGGCTGCAGCTTGACTACCACTGGTTTAACCACTACAAGTATTCAGATCCTGAACGCGACAGGTAAATGATATAATAAATGTCAAATAACTTATGGCACCAGCAAATTCGCTGATGTTTATCTAAATTGTCACAGAAGTAGAAATGGATAGGGGGTGTCCTGCAAATGAAAACCAGGGTTTATATAATGCAGAGGAAGTCACCATTTGTTTATGCAAGCACTCAGAGATGATGCTAAGCAGCAAATGCATTCCTTTGAATCTTTTTTCCCCCCACAGATAATACTGCTGGCAAAATTTGTGAAAAACCAGATCTGGAGTCCAGTTCAGTTCCTGTTGAGGCAAGTTAGCTTGGTCTGTTCTAATTCACAGTTGCAGCATGCCACCCGTTGTCGCTTTGCCAGCCAGGAATAAAGACTCTTTCCACCAACATGGCAATAGCAGTTTTAAAAAAAAGACTCTTCAGAGGAACTTTGTCAGCTAATTCAAGAGGCCCGCTGATCCAAAACGTAGCCTTTGAAAGCAGAAAGGAAAAAATGGGATTCTAAGTCCAGGTCAGATGTATGTGCTTTTTAATTGCGCAGAAGTGTTCTGAGAGATGTTCGTGCTGCAATGCCGTCCCAATTGAAGTGCAGCAAAACTATCCCTGTGGCAGCCTTTGAAGACAATTTGGAAACTTCAAATGGTTCAAAATGTATCCATGAGGCCACTAGTTCAGGAGGAGCTACCCAGCAGGCATCACTCGAGTGTCACAAGCTGTTTGTAACCTTTCAAGGCCCAACGAGTCTGGGTCCAAGGTATCTCATATAATAAAATATTCTCCAGAGACACTGCTCTGCCTGCCCTTGTTCTCAGCTGTGAACAAGAATCCCCTTGTCCCTTCTGGATCTTCCTCCCTTCTGCTCTTCTCCGGAGGCAGCTTGGAGTTGACAGCTCTGTCTTCTTCCCAAAGCATTGGAGCGCAGTTTACAGGTTTCCACTCAAGCTGCAGAACCCTCCTGAGCCCAGAGAGCAGCTTTGAAGGGGCACAGGAGACTCTAAGGAAGAAGGAGACGAGATCCGTGGAGGAGACTTCTACAGATCCTCCCCTCCCCCTGCTGGCTGCCTGTGATGTCTGTGTGACCTGCCTGCTTAATAGGATTGTGAGGGTTGTGCGCTTCAGCGCAGTTCGGCCAATTGGTGATCACTGAAGCCCGCAGCGGTGCATAGAGGCCCCCCCTTCTCTCCATGCTGGGACACTGACCTCCTCGGGCTTCGGTGATCTCCAAGGCAGCCGAGCTGAAGCGCACAACCCTAATTGGGACCATGGATAGTCCTCACCTCTAACTGCCCTCTTTGCCTCCCGCTTCGTTTAGGTGAACCAGCAAGTAACCATCAAACGGAAAAGGGGGAGGCCCCGTAAACATCCACTGCCGGGTAAGTCGGCTGCCGGGTCTCTGTGGCAAGCAAGCCGCCGTTGCCTCCAACTCAAGAGGTTTGTTCTCTTTTCAGGTCAAGATTCAGCAGCTGACCCAAGAACCGGGAATGTAAGCATTTGTCTAGTTATTGAACTGTTGTGAGAGCTTTTTTTTTTGTGCACTGTATTCCTGAACTGCGTGACAAAACACTGCCCAAGTTCCATTCACACTCATTATTTCCTACCCCCTGCTGTTCTCCCCACTGGGAGTCCTCCCTTCGTTGTCAGGTAGGCTAGGCTGAGGGTGGGTGCCCGGCCCAAGGTCACCCAACACGCTCCCACGGTAGAGTGGGGATCCAGGCCTGGGTCATCTGGCAACTTCTCTGCTCTCAGTAGCTCAGTGGCTCCGGGGGGCTCGAGCGGCAGCCCCCTTGCCTACTATCTCATGTGGGAAGCAACTTTCAGAACCTTCAGCCAAGTCCTCAGTGGAATCCTTAAGGATTTCTCCTTGATGTAGTGCAAATTCCTTGGGCCACCTGGGCTCTTTCTTCAGGCTGTGCCGTTCAAGGGGCCCGCTGTGCAATCTCTGCAGTGAAATAGGGGACCGCCTGGTCCAGTTCTGGGGGCTGCATTCTCAGAAAGAGGAAGGCAAATTGGAGCAGGCTTAGGGGAAGGGCACCCACGGTGGCCAGTGGTCTGAAAATCAGGTCCTGTGAGGAAAGGTTGAGGGAAATGGGCAGGTGCGTGAATCCTTGAGAAGAGAAGCCTGCCTAGGGAAGGGAGCTCTCCCTCTTCAAACCCCTGAGAAAAGCCAGAGATTTGCTGCCTGCAGCTCTACAGGGCGAGGCCAGATCTACTGGGCTTCAGTTACAGGGAGCAGGAGGTGAAACTTGGTCGTGTGAAGAGCCCCCCTGGCTGCAGGGGGACCAGGCTGGCTTTGGGTTTCCCATGCCAAGCGCGGTGTCAGGCTCAGAGGCCCGTCAGTTCCTTCCCCACTCGAGGGCTTTGGGGTCAGCACAGTTCTCTCCCCCTCTTACCGCCTCTGGTGTTGATTTTAGCTGTTTCTGAGCTCTGAAGTGGCACAGGTGAATCGGCCTAGAACTCAAGAGCCGGTTGCTGCATGTGCAAAGAGCTCCTGATTTCTCTAGCAGCTGAAGGGTTAAAGCAGGGGTAGTCAAACTGCAACCCTCCAGATGTCCATGGACTACAATTCCCATGAGCCCCTGCCAGTGGGGGCTCGTGGGAATTGTAGTCCATGGACATCTGGAGGGCCGCAGTTTGACTACCCCTGCAATAGAGATTGGTCTTCCTAAATGCCCCTGTCTGCCCTGAAGCTGACATTAGTTCAAGAGGCAGAATTTGACTTGTGCTTTGAGTATCCTTAGAGCCCATTCCGAGTATTTAAAGTCCTTCAAGTGCAGGATCTTGGGGAATCTATAAACCATTCTTGAAAGATTGGCTGGTATAATTGTACTGTCAAGTGTGTGAGAACAGAAGCAGAACGGAGCTGCACCCCAAATGCCAAGGAAAGCCCAGAAAGGAATGTCTTAATCAGTTTTTGGCTGGGGTGAGATTTAGATGAGCTTGTGAAATTTACCCTGGATTTACCTCTGTCTTGAAAGAAAGTGTACCAAAACAGGGTTGCCTAGCTTTAAATACAGTGAACATCTGTGCAAATATCAATATTGTGAAAAAGAACCACAATTGGCTACATCTCCCTGGACAAATTTATTTCCACACCATCTGTGAAACAGCTTTTGGTTACCAGGTGTATTGTAGTAAGATAAAATGCATTAGATTTTCCCCCCTCTTTATTTCCCATAGCTCTTGATGTCACTTGCAAAGTCTTAATTCTATTTTTGCTAAATAATCAATACTTGTTATTTTTATGATGAAATAATGATTCCAAAACATTGTCTTTAATTAATGAAGCAGTCTTCAAGTCCTAAGAGTAAAGAGAAGATTCTTCCAAAAGGTAATGATTCAGATGGGGTTTTTTTGGGTTTTTTACCAAAGGGAACAGAGCAGAAGGGAAATGTCCTCTCTCGTAAAGCATCGCTGCTTCAGAAGTTCAGATCTTGCGATGCGCCAGGGATCCCCAGGCCCTTTGAGCCTAGGAGCACCTTTGGGGTGCAAGCAAAAATGGCTCCAGGAGAAGGTGATAGCAGCAACCACGACAAAATGACTGCCTCCGTTTGCTTTCCTCTCTCACAGGGAAGATCTTGTTGGTGGTGGTATTTGTCACCAAACCAACATGTTAAAAATCTGCCGAGGCAGTCAGATCTCCAGTGGCCAATCAGAAGCCTTGCTAGGCAAATGCCCCACCTGGCCCCGCCCACTTCATGAAAACACCTGAAAAGGTGTTGGTGGGCACCACAGTGCCCTCCCCCCCCCCCCGGCATCACATTGGGGCTCCCAGCTATAAGTTCACCCTGATGCAGAGGTCCCTGGGAGTTGTAGTATGAGGCCCTCCCCTATTCTCTTCAGTTGGTTTATTTATTTGTTGGATTTTTAGACTATCCTCCTGGCAAGCTGGCTCAGGGCAGGGAGGGCTGACGTCTTTTGTGTGGATTCAAATGAGTAGCCGTGTTGGTCTGAAGTAGCACTACAAAATCAGAGTCCAGTAGCACCTTTAAGACCAACAAAGATTTATTCAGGGCGTGAGCTTTCGAGTGCAAGCACCCTTCGTCAGACTATCATCTTCTTACATGACAGGGAATATATGGCAAAAATCAATTTTGTTACATCTGTGTCACAACCAGATGCAGCCAATGATAATCCTTTTTCAAAACAGCCAAAGAATCCCCTAGAATTCAGTGTACTTTACAAAGAGAAACCAAAGTGTTGCTGGTAGAGAGATCAAAGGCTATCACCTCTCCATATGCTGCTTGCTCCATACAGCTGTGAGACATTCCTGTGAGACCTCCATACAACTGTGAGACCAGGGAATTGCTGGTCACTATCCCAAGGACAGGGAGTCAAACTCAAAATTCCATTCCATTGCCATATCTTACAGTCATATTATCACAAATAAAATACATAGTGAGGAATATGGATACACAAGTTGAACAAGGTTAGCATGAATTAAAAAAACCTTTGTCTCTATTGAGTCCTGGGTATGTCATAGTATAGAGTTTTGTAATAACAGTCACATAATCCCAATTAAAATAAATTGTGAGGAATGTGGAAACAAAAGTTGCATAAGGTTAGCATGCATAGTGAGATAAAAAACCTTTGTCCTTGTTGAGTCCAGGGTATGTCAAAGTAGAGTGTTGTAATAACTTGCATTTCTGCAATCTCCCTTTCTAGCCTGTTCTTGAAGTTTCTTTGTAATACAACAGCTACTTTTAAGTCCCTTATAGAATGTCCTGGAAGGTTGAAGTGTTCTCGTACAGGTTTTTCAGTCTTTTGGTTTTTGATGTCAGACTTGTGTCCATTAATTCTTTGGCAGAGGGTTTGATCTGTTTGCCCTATGTAGAAAACAGAGGGACATTGTTGGCACTTGAGGGCATATACCAAGTTTGAAGATGAGCAGGTGTATAAGCCTTTGATGGTATAGGTGACGTTGTTAGGTCCAGTAATTGTGGCATTGGAGTGTATATGGCAGCAAAGTTGGCATCTGGGTTTGTTGCAAGCTCTAGTACCAGTGTTGATGTTCACATTCGATGCTGCATTGTTGTGGGTGAGGAGTTGTTTGAGATTGGGGGGCTGTCTGTGCGAAAGAAAAGATTTACCCCCCCAGTGCTTGGGAAAGAGAACTGTCATTATCTAGTAGAGGTTGTAAATCACTGATGATGCGTTGTACTGTCTTGAGCTGAGAGCTCTATGTAACCACTAGTGGTGCTCTGCTGTTTTCTCTTTTGGGTCTGTCTTCTAACAGGTTTTCTCTTGGTATCCTTCTGGCTTTGTTAATCTGTTCCTTGACCTCCCTGGCTGGGTATTTTAGTTCCAAACAGGTTTGTTGTAGATCATTTAGATGGTCCCTGAAAGGTTGTAGGCTATGAGTGGGTCTAACCCACCCACATTTCACTCTTCTCGACAAGGAAATTCACTTGATTACTTGGATCTGAACAGCACGGGATCCTCAGTGAGATGGGTCTTTCTCAGGCTCCCAGATATCGTGAATGAAATGGATAGGTCCTCCGTGATGCCAGCCCCATCAGCTGCCTTCCCACACTCGGTTCCTAACATTGAGGGTTCAAAATTTTCAAGAAGTCATTTTAGACGGCCTTTAGCTTCTCTGCCAGAATAAGCCCTGTTTTGCTTTAGTGTGCTATAATAAGGTTAAGAAAAACAGTTTGGGGGGCTGGGGGTGGGGGGATGCCTTTTTTGAATGCTCCTTGATTACCTTAAGTTTTAGTTAAGATTTGATGACATGGTTAATAAAACACTAATAAAATGTGACCTGTAGAGTTGCAGCTATGTAGAGTTCTTACGCTCTGCCTTCCTTTTTAGTCAAAAGCACACCGCATGGGGACAAGAAAGGCCAGGTAAGTGCAAGTACTTTTGGTTCAGGTTTCTGTTCTTTGAGTGTAAACCTGTTAAATAGGAACCAGAGTTGTGCGGTTCGGCCGCCAAAGTGGCCATTCCAGCCTGAAGCAGCCAGTGCCATGGCGCTGGCTGCTTCGGGCCGGAACGGCCACTTTGGTAGCCGAACCGCACAACCCTACTAGGAACCAATGGCTGGACCTAGTGCAAAACTTATACTGGCGCTAAGCCCCTCCTCTCCCTGAGGCAAGGAAAAGACCATGGGGCCTGTTGTTCCAAGTGAGACTTCCTATATCGACATGCACACTTCTGCTTGTTAGCTCAGCATCTTTTGCAGCCAGTCGCTAGACACAGTGATACAGCCAGAGCCAAACACTAGGTGCTATTCGAGGGCTTGTGGAAGAGGCCGGATTGCTTTGGATCACTTCTGGCACCCTCCCCCATGAGATTTGTTCCATAAGAATTACCTTGTTGGTTCCAGCTGCAGCCCACCTAGCCCAGGTTTGAGGCTCCTAGCATTGGTCGGCCCCACATGCCTCCAGGGGCTCACAAGCCAGATGTGCAGGTGAGAGACCATGCCCTTTCATAGGAGCTCATTATCTTAGGTCGATTGTGCTTGAACACAGTTTCCATTTTAGCAATGGTAAAAGGGGTGTAGCAGTCCCTGTGCCTTCTAGTTTTATGTATCAACTTCCTTTATGCCTCACCTTTCTCCCCAGTGAGCACCCAAAATGACTTTCATACTCTCCTCACCACCACTTTATCCTCACAACAATCCTGTGGGTTAGGCAACACCGAGAGATTGGGGATTCAAGCATGGATCTTCCAACACACTGAACCACCACACTGCACTGGCTCTCACCAGTGTCACTGGAACATAAAGCACCCATGGCTCTAGGGAGCAGAACCAGAATTGTTCTAAAGGGCAGGAGGCAGCTTTCTCCTCTCTGATGCTTACAAAATCTTGCCAACTGCCAGTTTTGGAGTCTGTGCTCATCTGGTTTAGGACGGGTCACTTAACCTTATTCCCCCTCCCCCCTTATAATTCTCAGTCAGTGGTGCCTGTTGCCAGCTCTGCTGACGATAGATTCTGCGGCTGGATTTTGGGCAGTGTTAAGACCCTGTTTATTTTTTCCCCAGCCTTAAGCCTGTTGCCAGTTTCAGTGGGTTCTCAGCTGGGTTCAAAACCTGTGTGAGAGGGGAGATGTCCCTCTGCCTCCTCCCTGTCCCTATGTTGTATGTGCTTCACGGTCTGTGCTGTGCAGGGATTGTTTGTCTTCGAGGAGAATGTCCTCTGTTCCATCTTCTGTTTCATTTCCTCCCGACTGCTAGGAAGCTGAAGAAGGGCAGGTGGAGGTGGAGGTGGAGGCGCGGCGGAGAGGAAGGAAGCCCAAACGGCCTCGTGTTCCAGTGCTGGAAGCGGGTGAGGCCGGGGCCTTCTGCTTCTTTTAACATTTTTTATTGTTTGAGGTGTACGCTCGCTGAGAACAAGATTAGTTTTATTATTCTTTCGCATTTACAGGGGGAAAATCATTGGGTTATGGCTAAAGTAAATATTATGTAAAAAATGTGCAAATCGGTATAATTTCATGTCAGGATTGGTACATCCCAGCTGCTTCCCTAGTTTTCGATGACTTCTGGCTGTGACCTGAAGAAGTAAACTGTTACAAATGTGTTTGGAGAGATTAAGTCAAACAAGTGTGAGTTAAAATGCTAAGGAAATGGAAAATTACTCATTCCACTCCCAGGGTCCATTGAGAACTGCCCTTCTAAAATAAGTATGTCCTTGGAGGCTTGGGTGGAAATTTGAGTGTGTATATCAAATGCTGCAGGGACAGACACACCTGAGCCAGACAGAAAGCGTCAGAGGCTTGCACCTGCCGTGGAAGAGGAAATGAGAGAGCAGGAGGAAGGCAAAGAGAGTGGCGGCAGCGGAAGAGAAGACGGTGGCAGCAGCGCCGAGGAGATGCACTCCGGAGCCACCACGAGGGCCGCCACCAGGTTAGAAGCTCAAAGGTAATGGAAGCCCTCCTAGACGCCAGCTAGGATCCTTATCGATGTTAAAGTGTGCACACAATCTCGCCAGGGCTCAGAGCAGTTCACAGTAAAGACCGGAAAACCGTGGGTCATTAGACAGTCAGTCAGAAAAGCAAAAACTGGCTCCCAAAGCCACCCAGGAAAGGTGGGGCTGGCAGCCCTCCTAAAGAGAGGAGGATGGATATCCATCAAATGTAGGGGGGCTGATTAACCATCCCCACCTTTCCACTGCATGCCAGACACGCATAGAGCTTTTTCCCACTGCAGGATCTGTATCGCTGTTTCCCTGGAAAGGGGCTGTGAGCCAGCCCTCCATGACGGCCACCCCTGCCCTCCCTGCTGCTCTCTTTTGTATTTTGGAAAGCAAGATCTGATCCAGGCCACAATATCTGCCCTGGCATACATGAAGGGGTATTTTGTCTTCCCAGTTTATACATATTGATCAAGCACAACATGGTGGTCCCCGTGGTTGCTACAGTGAGTTTCTTAGGGGTCGTCAGAGGGCGGTGTGGAGAAGGACAGGGTGGTCGGAGGCTGGGAGGGAACCTCGATAGGCAAAGGCTGTGCATTTTAGAATGCCAGTTGCCTGGGGTTCAGAGCAAGGGCTCTGGTTTCCCAAAATATCAGTTTGACCACTGTAGAAAATGGAATGCTGAACTATATACGTACCAAGGTTGTAGTGTGCTTAGGACACCAAAAGTTCTTAGACGGGTCACTGTACCAAGTAAATTTGGGCTTGTGGTCACCATGCTGAAAAGGTTGGGAACTGCTGCTCAAGACACCCATCTGCCAGAACAGAGAGCAATTTAAAATGTTTAGCATCAGAAAAACACTTTGGATCCAAGCACATGAAAGCGCCAAATTATTCCAGTTTGCTTCTGACTTGTTGTTATGTGCGAAGCCGTGTCCGACCCATCGCGACCCCCTGGACCATGACCCTCCAGGCCTTCCTGTCCTCTGCCATTCCCCGGAGTCCATTTATATATAGCAATGAAAGCCCCTCCTGGCTGGGATACGTCTGTGTCCATTTTAATGGCTTCTGACTAGTTACTCTCAAAGATCTTCCCCAGAAACCCCCAATATTTTGAAGGTGGGGAAAAATTAATACATCTGCCTCTAGATAACGTATCCACTGCGTGTGCAATTATTTCTGCTTTCTGAAATGATTGATTAGAAATTACTTGCCGTAAAAGTGTTTCCCAAAATATACCTTAATAAACTTGGAAACTTGGTTTATTCCCAGACAGCAGCCCAGCAAACCAACGACCCGTGCAGCATCTAAAAACCAAAGCCCTGATCCACTGTCTCCTCCACAGCACCGGAAAAAGCCTCATGCAAAATCGAACCAGTCTTCTCCCTTGGCTCTGTGAGTGTGGCGATGGCAGCCCCTTCGCGCTTGGTGGTGGCTGTGTCCATTTCAATTCCTTTCTCATTCTTCCCACAGTATCTTGCTCCCAGAGGTTACAGTAATGGCCACAGGCATGAACAGGAATGAGACAATCTTGTGACCTCCACATTCAGAGACTGTTAAACCTCTGAATACCGTTGCAAGTTGGCAACTTCAGCCTCTCTAGCCTGTTGTTGGCCGTCCAGAAGAAATGGTTATCTTTCAGGGCTTTCCTGATGTTCAGTTAAGGATCTAAATATTTGAGGGGGTCAGAGAACCAAGCAGAGTATTAAAGGCAGTTCCAGTTACAAATTGGGAACACACGCAAGGTTCAGTAGGCGTGAGAAAGAAGCACTGGAGGAACCAGTCAAAGATGATGTACTTTAAGATTAGGTAACCGGACTATTTCTTATGTCCTTGCAACCTGGTTGTGCCATCACTGACTGTCTGGGGAGACTCGGTGGGGTAGAAATGTTCGTCTTCATGGTCTTCTGTGCAGCCACAGCTGGGGATCTGTGCCTTCGCAGAGCTTTATATCTAGAGCTTGTGAGTTCTCCTCCGTGGCAGGCTCTGCGAAGGCACAGATCCCCAGGTGTGACTGCACAGAAGACCACTTGATGAACAGCGGTTGCAGGTAAGTGCAACCATGTTTCTTAAATGCAGAGGAGCTGGTAGCCTCTCAGGACAGTGTGTGCAGGATCCAGGGTGGGCCAAAGGCAGGGAGTTGATCTAGGTTTCCTCTTAAACTTGTAGTGGTGATTTTTATGTATGCTTTGGGGTGTTCAGGCATTGTCTTGTTTTGACAAGATGCCTGTAATATAGCAAGGTATTATTATCCACCCATTTCAGGTGAGCAGCTGACTCAAGGGACTTGTTGCAAGTTCTGAATCAGAGCTGACTTCCCAGTTACGAAGCCACATGCGTAGCAGTCACCTTCAGGAGGCTCTGCTGGGGAAAGGGCCCTGGACTCCCTAAGCCCTTATACTTGATCATGATCATTTCTGAACCTGGTTGCACTGCTGTGAAGGGTTGACGGCACACTTCTGACTAGGGATGCACACTGGCCTTCTAGGCGCCACCTCGGGCTTCGGTGATCACCGAGGTGGCCGAACTGAGCCGAAGTGCACATCCCCACTTCTGACCTTGAGGAATATATGGTCTAGGTCAGGGTTCCCCAACATTGTGCCAGCAGACAGCTTTCCCTGCTGCCCACCAAGTGTTGTAAGGAAATAGGTGAGGCCAGGTGTGTTTTTTGCCTCGTGGGGCTTCTGATTGGCCACTGAAGATGTAATTGGTTGTGCACAATTTTTTTTTAACATTCCGTTGGCAGAAGTTGCTCCTGCAGCGCAGGGATCTGTGCCCACAAATGTAGACTTGTGGCCGTCATTTTGTGCCTGGGTTCACCATTTTGTGTCAAGAGTTCCAAGGTGCTGCAGGCTCAGAAATGCTGACAGTCTTTTGATGGTGTTCAGGAGACAACATGGTGGGAGAGGGAAGCACAATAAGAGGGAGGCAAGCAAGCTAGGGTCCTTAACATATGCTCAGAGTTGATCGTGGCTGGGGTAGGAATTCTGAGGCTGGCCCTGAGCTGGGATTGGATGAAAAGGCACTTCAAAAATGTTTTGAGCGGACCTTTCAGCATGGAGGGGCAGCTCAGCACGGGAGCCCTGGACAGAAGAAGGCAGCAGGAGGGGGGGGCATGGAGAACTTCCAGAGGGAGGTGAGGTCGAGGACTCCGGTAGGACCTGCAAGTGGGGCACACTAAGAACGGAACAACTGGAGAGCTGCCTTATATTAGCAGGGAGAGGGAGGGGAGAAGACTGAGGTGCTCTGAACAGAGGCCAGGGGGAAAGGCTCAGAGTCAGTGGGTGCTCATCCACTCCCAAGTGCAGCAGCTCAGTGGCGCTCTTCTTTCTCTGCGGGATTCTGAGCACCCCTTCCTGCAGGGAAACAGAGGCCTGGAAGTCATCACCTCTCCCCATGAAGAAAGTTTTCACAATTCTAGTGCACAGGATTAAACAAAACAAGACGTTAATTTTTATTCGTGATATATTAATATAACACTGAAGGTAGAAGTAAGGTAGAAGTTGAGGATGTTTCTGTTCCATTGAGCTTTTGAACTGCAGGCCTATTTCTGCAGCTGGGATTGTTTGGTTACAAATAGCCTTTTGCAGCTCAGTTAGTGTGTGTGTTTCCCCCTGGTTTTCAGATCAAAGTTGCTGCCCAGCAAGCGTAAGAGGGAAGGCAGCCCCTCAGCGCTGCAGAAGAAGGGCCACCGGAGAACAGAAGAGATGGCGATCAAAAAGGCTAAGCGGTAAACACCCCCACACTGAACGCAAGCGGAAGAAGAAAGCAAGAAAAGGCCTTCTCTCTTTCTGTTTAAAACCAAACCCACACTCAAAACCAAGAGGTTTTGCATGTGCTTGTTTTCCTGGTGTGACATAACCGATGCAGGAGCCGCACATCATGTGTTTTAAACAGCTTTCTAAACCCTTTGTTTACGCGGAAGAGTATCTGCTCTGCAGACCTTTCCTTTGCATCTCAAGTGGGGCGTGTGAACACAGTGACTTGCCGATGCTTCCAATCCCACTCATCACCAGTGGCCTCTTAATTTGACACCTTTGTACATAAGCCATGTATAAAAAAACTGTATTTTACACTTTATTTATTTAACAGTAAAGACTGCTCTGTGAACTTTGCTACATTACCTTCAATTCACCATTTTAACCAGATTTTTAAATGTTGTGCCACTCTCATGAGCGTTGAGTGGGGCCTGGGTGCGATGGGCATTTTTCAACAGAATGCACACAGTGCCCTCGGGCAGCTGGCAAAGTATTTCCTTGCATGTATTTGAGTCAAGTAGATTAGAAGAAGGAAGAGCCCAGGGTCCCTTTCCTCGACTCACCTGTCGCTTTTGGTAAAGTAGAATTTAAGGTTGCATTTCCATTGTCGAGGAAATGCACCCAATTCATTAAGAAATATATTCTCGTGTGTAAATTTTATCCCAGTATCCAAGTAAGTAGAAGGCACTTGAGGTAGCACTAGATTTCTTCAGCCAGAAGGGCACTGAAGTGAAAATGACATCTGTCTCATTTTGAAGTTTCCCCTTGTTCTTTGCTCAGTATTGCTCCTCCTCCTTTTCCTCCTCCTCAGTTGCAACGAGCTGCAGTTAAGATATCCCCTCCTAGAACTTCAAGGAAGTTTGGTACTGCTGGTCATGGAAAATCCAGAGCCCGGCCTCGTTGCCAGAACTTTTTAGTAAACTTAAGTTTTATTCTCACAGGAACAAATCTTCAAGTTCGGCTTCATCGAAAACTTTTTTAATTATTGTTTTTATTATTACTGTTATCAAAATTAGCCTCCTGCAAGGATGTAATAAGTTGCCAAATAACCTGAGATTATTTTCAAATGTTCGTATTCATGTTTTATAACAAAAAAAAAAAATCAGCATTCTATGTTTTTTCTCATTTTTGTTTTCTTTAGGGGTTTTTATTGTTGTAACGTGGATTTTTTCTGTGAAATATTCTACTTTGTTTCTTACTGAATTTTTATATATAAATTATAAAATGTTTCCCAAAACAAGCGTTATGTTATTTGTTGAGTTGCCAGATGACTTTTTGAATATTATGAAGATTTAACTCATCTGCTGTACTGTTGAGGTTGCCGCCTTTTCCACTCTGTCCCCCAAAGAGCATTACGCTCATCTGACCAAAACCTGCTCAGGATCCCCAGCTCAACGGAAGGGAGAGTGGGCTCAGCCTTTCCAGTCATGACGCCGGCCCAATAGGACACTTGGCCGAGAGAGAACGGGGCCCCCCATGTCCTTGATCAGTTCCGTAGGGTCTGCAAGACAGAACTGTTCCTTCTGGCCTGTTGTCAAGGTCCCAAGAGGTCGTCAAGGATGCCTCACCACTGAAACAGGAAGATCTGCCCTCTAGAGATATCAGAATTCTCCCCAAGCCCAATAGGCAGGAGCTATTGTGATTTATATAAATGTTTTAAATGTTAATTTTATGAGATGGGTAGTGAAACTATGTAGTGAAACTGTGGCCCTCCAGATGTCCATGGATTACAATTCCCATGAGCCCCTGCCAGCAAACGCTGACTTGAAAGCCCCTAACTTGAACAGGAACTCTCTTCACCATAGAGTTAGGGAGATAGATAGGAACACTGACCTCTCACCTTCTGATCTCACAGACCTTCCCTAGAGGGTAATTTCCTGTTTCCTGAGTCCTTCTCTTCTCCTCTATTCCTCTACCCTGCAGCATCACGGAGCAGAGAAGCCCCAAGCATCTCCTCCATCCAGCTATTTCGATTAATATAAGAACCTTCTCTTTACCTCTAAGTATGTAGAATTAGAGCCTCTTGTAGCGCAGAGTGGTAAGGCAGCAGAAATGCTGTCTGAAGCTGTCTGCCCATGAGGCTGGGGGTTCAATCCCAGCAGCCGGCTCAAGGTTGACTCAGCCTTCCATCCTTCCGAGGTCGGTAAAATGAGTACCCAGATTGCTGCTGGGGGGTAAATCGGTAATGACTGGGGAAGGCACTGGCAAACCACCACGTACTGAGTCTGCCATGAAAATGCTAGAGGGCGTCACCCCAAGGGTCAGACATGAATTGGTACTTGCACAGGGGATACCTATACCTTATGTAGAATTAAGTTCTTTAATAGTTACTATGTTAGTTAAGTACCATCGTGGTGAACGTGCCTTTCATTGTTCCTTGTTTTCTCACCGCATGCACTCGGCCTGCTGCACTCACCAGCCATCCAGGCACTCTGCTAACTTTCAAACTATTAAGATTTTACCACAAGTCAACCAATATTTATTATCCTTCAGTTGTTACCTGCCCTGAGCTATCCAGGAAGGGCAAAATGCAAAAATAGTTTATTATTAAAGGGATACAATGCTGTCAAGATCTGAACCTTGCGGGTCCCCAGGGTAAATAACACTCTTGGAAAAACAGAGGTGTAGTTTATGAGAAGAAATTTAGAAAATCTCAGCTTATCAAGATACTAGTAGGCAACGCAATTATCTACAATCAAATGGCACAGAAAATCATAAATGTTAGTGTTAATTGCCTAACACAATACCTATTGGACCAGATGGCAAAACCTTCCTTTCAGGCCAATACAGGCCTTGGCTCAAACGTTCTTCTCCGTTCATAGGTCCTTCAGTCCTTCAATAGGTCCTTTTTCTCCCAGCTCTCAAGCTAAATGTAATTTTCAGCCTCCCTGAGTCATACAATGACAATGAACTAATCAGAATCTGTCCCAATTAGAATCCTCTAGAGCAGGGGTAGGCAAACTGTGGCCCGCCAGATGTCCATGGACTACCATTCCCATGAGCCCCCGCCACCGTGGACATCTGGAGGGCCACAGTTTGCCCACCCCTGCTCTAGAAAATTCCCTCAAGCTTCTAGTGTGGTACTTGTGCCATGAAGGTGATAATAATTATGATCTGGGCATGGGGAGGTTTGCAAGCCCAGCACAACCAATTCAGTGTACGGAATACCAAGCAGAACCAAGTGTCACGGTTCCATTGCAAGCTAAAAGGGCTGGTCTGAAAGCACCGTCACAGGTCTTCCAAGCAAGGGGAATAGGGTTTTGCAAGCTCCGCAAGAAAATGGGAATGGGACGCCTGCAAATGAGAGGGGGGCCCTCTTGAAACTGACAGGTTTTTCCACAGCTGGAGGCCTCTCCCCTCCCCCAATGCTTTGAAGTTTGGTAAAGGTTTTGTTTGAGCGGAAACTGTCTGGAAAGAATCCATTCATGAACTGGCATGACCCTCCATGAATGCATGGAGTTTGTGAAATGTTTGTGCCATTTGACCTGCCACGAACTTCAGTTCATGAACCACACACTAAGCAAAATTTGTTAACAGAGTTTGTAAACCAGTTCATGACCATCCCTAATACAGACCACAATCTTCAATAGTGTATTCAGTGCTGCTACTTATTCCTTGCATAGAAAAGCCTGCTTGAGTGGTTGTATAATTTGACCCCCTCAGATGGGCCATTTCACAATGTGGGGAATGCAACAGAGAATACACGTGTTCTCTACGAAGTGATATCCTGCCAGACAACTAAATATCTTTAACCGCTCCTGCGGAGTGGAAAGAATAAAAGAATAAGGGCCCCGAGGGTGGGCCCTGTCCGGGATGAGGAAGGGTGCCTATTGGCCCCTTCCCCCAGACTGACAATCGGAGGGCCCAATCGACAGGCGCGAAGCGGCAAGGGACCAGTCCGTCATTCTGGCGGCAAGGGACCAATCACGAGCCTCCAACGTCAGGTGCTTTGGCCCGACCGCCGCCATTTCCTACCTCGCCGCCGAGCAGAGAGGTAGGCAGTGGCCGGGCCAAGGACAGAAGAGGGGCAGGGGGAAAGAAAAGGCCTCCCCAGGGCCCGTGCAGCCTGATCGCGGGCTTGCCGAGCCCACGATCGGGCTGCCCAGGCCCTGGGGTGGCTTTTTCCATGGCGGGGGGGGGGGGTGGTTCGGGGGGGCCCAGCCCTTCCCACCCACCCAGGCATCACTGCCTGGGCGGTTGGGTACGGCTAGCGCCCGCTGTATTTTTTTTTACAGCAGGCTTAATTACTAGTTATTTCATATTTTTATTTGAACACTGGCGCACTTTATCTGTAGAAATGAAGGTTTATGAGTAACCACAACTGTGAAATAGATTCTTATTTATAGGTATAATTTGTTAAAAATTAGATTGGTTTCATCCAGCAAGTCTTAGTCCAATGTGACGTAATAAAGTAATCAATTGTATTAATATTTGTTTTAGAAATCAAAGCTGCTTTTTTTGTAAACCAATGAGGAATGTCCTCTGGTTAGATATTTTGAAGTTTCCAATTGTTCTTTGCTCAGTATTGCTCCTCCTCCTTTTCCTCCTCCTCAGTTGCAACGAGCTGCAGTTAAGATATCCCTCCTAGAACTTCAGGGTAGTTGGGAACTGCTGGTACAAATATCTGGTTAGGGGTCTATCTCCAGCACACTCCAGAACCAGAGGTCTGAGCAAAGAAATGCCCATTTGGTTGGGGGAATCAGAAGCAGGAGAAGATCAGCCACTAAAAGAAGAGTTGGTTCTTCTAGGCCAGGGGTAGTCAACCTGTGGTCCTCCAGATGTCCATGGACTACAGTTCCCATGAGCTCCTGCCAGCAAATGCTGGCAGGGGCTCATAGGAATTCATAGAATCATAGAATTGGAAGGGGCCATCCAGGGGAAGTCACAGGGGAAGCCAACCTCTAGATAGAATCTGGAGACCTAGTGAAATAACATCACAAAGTGCTTACCTCAAACCCCCAATGAGGAGGCGATGTCTTTACTGGCAGGGGAGATATCATAAGAAACTCAGAGGGAAAACCCACCCCCAGCTAAAAACTAGAGACCTACTAAAATGACATCACAAAGCACTCACCTCAGTTCCCCTGGAGTTGAGGGAATAACAGAATACACTGGAAGTCACAGGGGAAGCCAAGCTCCACCTAGAACCTTAAGACCTACTGAAATGACATCACAAAGCGCTCAACTTCGCTCTGCGGGTAAGAATCTGCTGATGATCCCAGGACCCCGGGAGGCACGCCTGGCCTCGACAAGGGCCAGGGCCTTTTCGGTCCTGGCCCCTACCTGGTGGAATGAGCTCCCTGAAGAGCTGCGGGCCCTGTCGGAGCTCTCTGAGTTCCGCAGAGCCTGCAAAACGGAGCTCTTCCGCCAGGCGTTTGTCTAAGGCCGGGTGATGGCCCGGGGCTAAGATCGGACCCCTCTCCCCGGAGGGGGGAGGCAAGTACTAAACTGACCTGGTTCCCCAGAGTGTTCCATCCTATGCCCAATTATCCTCCGTTCCCTTCTGCTCATCCAGTGGGCCTGTACGGGAATAGTTTTAATCGCCATCATTGTGACTTAGTCATTGTTTTAATGGGGTTTTAATGGGGAATTTTAATGGTTAATATATTGTATTTGTATTAAAATGTTGTGAACCGCCGCGAGCCGGTTTCCGAGAGCGGCGGTCATACAAATCAAATAAATAATAATAATAATAATAATAATAATAATAATAATAATAACTCTATTCCCATGGAGACAAAGGAATGTCTCTTACTGGCATGGCGGAACACATAACACACTAGACCAGAGGGGAAGCCAAGCTCCAGCTGGAATCTTGTGACGTACTACAATGACATCACAAAGCACTCACCTCAGTTCCCCTGGAGATGAGGGAATGTCTCTTCTGGCATGGGGGATAACATAACACACTGGCAAGCCAACCTCCACCTTGAAACAGGTGACCTACTGAAATGACAGCACAAAGTGCTCACCTGAGTTCCCCTGGAGAGGAGGGGATGTCTGTTACAAGCAGGGGGGATATCAGAACACACCAGGAGTCACAGGGGAAGCCAACCTCCACCTTGAAACAGGTGACCAACTGAAATGACATCACAAAGCGCTCAACTGTATTCCCATGGAGACAAAGGAATGTCTCTTACTGGCATGGCGGAACACATAACACACTAGACCAGGGGGGAAGCCAAGCTCCAGCTGGAATCTTGTGACGTACTACAATGACATCACAAAGCACTCACCTCAGTTCCCCTGGAGATGAGGGAATGTCTCTTCTGGCATGGGGGATAACATAACACACTGGAAGTCAGAGGGCAAGCCAAGCTCCAGTTAGAATCTGGAGACCTACTGAAATGACATCACAATGCGCTTACCTCAGTTCCCCCAGTGAGGAGAGGATGGCCTTTACTAGCAGTGGGATATCATAGCACTTTAGAAATCAGAGGGGATCCTACGGGCTGCATGTGGGGGAGTACAGAATCGAACCCAGCCTGCCAGATTAGAAGTCTACCCTCCTAACCACTACAGCAAACTGGCTCTCAAGGGGATGTCAGTTTCTGGAAGGAAGGATATCACAACACATTTGGAGTCAGAGGGGAAGCCAACCTCCAGCTAGAAACTGGAGACCTATTAAAATGACATCATAAAGAAGTAACCTGAGTTCCCCTGGAGAGAGGGGATGTCTGTTACTGGCAGGGAGGATAATCACAGCACACTAGGTGTAAGAGTGCAATCCAACCTCCTGATAGAAACTGGACACCCTCTGAAATGACACCACAAAGAGCTCACCTGTTCCCCTGGAGACAAGGAGATGTCAATTAGTGGCAGGGGGCATATCATAACACACTAAGAGTCAGAGGGGAAGCCCACCTCCAGCTGGAATCTTGATACCTTCTAAAATGACATCGCAAAGCACTCACCTTAGTTCCCCTGGAGACGAGGGAATCTCTCTTACGGGCATGGGGGATAACATAACACAATAGAAGACAGAGGGGAAGCCATCCTCCAGCTGGATTCCTTAGACCTACTGAAATGACATCACAAAGCGCTCACCTCTGTTTCCCTGGAGAGGAGGGGATGCCTGTTAGTGGCAAGAGAGATATCATAAGATTCTAGGAGTCTGAGGGGAAGCCCACCTCCAGCTGGAATCTTGATAGCTTCTAAAATGACATCACAAAGCAATCACTTCAGTTCCCCTGAAGACACGTAAATGTCTCTTACTGGCATGGGGGATAACATAACACACTAGAAATCAGAGAGGACGCCAACCTCTAGCTACAAACTTTAGAACTTCTGAAATGATATAACAAAGCGCTTACCTCAGTTCATCCAGTGACAAAGGGATGCTTATTACTGGCAGGGGGATATAGAATCATAGAACCACAGAATCATAGAGTTGGAAGGGGCCATACAGGCCATCTAGTCCAACCCCCTGCTCAACGCAGGATCAGCCCAAAGCATCCTAAAGCATCCAAGAATGTCATAACACACTAAGAGTCAGAGGGGAAGCCAACCTCCACCTTGAAACAGGTGACCAACTAAAATGATATCACAAAGCGCTCGCCTCTGTTGCCCTGGAGAGTTGGGGATGCCTGTTAATGGCAGACAGGATATCAGAACACACCAGGAGTCAGAAGGGAAGCAAACCTACAGCTAGAAACTGGAGACCTACTGAAATGACATCACAAAGAGCTCACCTGAGTTCCTGTGGAGACAGAAAGAAGAAGAAGAAGAGTTGGTTCTTATATGCTGCTTTTCTCTACCCAAAGGAGTCTCAAAGTGCCTTACAGTGGCCTTCCCTTTCCTCTCCCCACAACAGACACCCTGTGGGGTGGGTGAGGCTGAGAGAGCCCTGATATCACTGCTTGGTCAGAACAGTTTCATCAGTGCCATGGCAATACCCAGGTCACCCAATTAGCTGCATGTGGGGGAGTACAGAATCAAACCCGGCATGCCAGATTATAACTCTGCACTCGTAACCACTATAGCAAACTGGCTCTCAAGGGGATTTCAGTCACTTGAAGGAAGGATATCACAACACACTAGTAGTCAGAGGGGAAGCAAACCTCTAGACAGAAACTGGACACCTATTGAAATGACATCACAAAGAGCGTACCTGACTTCCCTGGACACAAGGGGATGTCAGTTAGTGGCAGTGTGGATATCAGAACACACTAGGAGTCTGAAGGGACGCTCACGTCCAAGTAAAAACTAGAGACCTATTAAAACGACATCACAAAGGCCTCACCTCTATTGCACTGGAGACGAGGGAATGTCTCTTCTGGCATGGGGGATAACATAACACACTGGAAGTCAGAGGGGGAGCCATCCTCCAGCTGGAATCTTGAGATCTACTGAAATGACATCACAAAGCGCTTATCTAAGTTCTCCTGGAGACGAAGGAATGTCTCTTACTGCCATGGGGGATAAGATCATAGAATCATAGAGTTGGAAGGGGCCATATAGGCCATCTAGTCCAACCCCCTGCTCAATGCAGGATCAGCCCAAAGCATCCTAAAGCATCCAAGAAAAGTGTGTCTCCAACCTTTGCTTGAAGACTGCCAGTGAGGAGGAGCTTACCACCTACTTAGGCAGCCTATTCCACTGCTGAACTACTCTGACTGTGAAAATTTTTTTCCTGATATCTAGCCTATATCGTTGTACTTGAAGTTTAAACCCATTACTGCGTGTCCTCTCCTCTGCAGCCAGCAGAAACAGCATCCTGCCCTCCTCCAAGTGACACCCTTTCAAATACTTAAAGAGGGCTATCATGTCCCCTCTCAACCTCCTTTTCTCCAGGCTGAACATTCCCAAGTCCCTCAACCTATCTTCATAGGACTTGGTCCCTTGGCCCCAGATCATCTTCGTCGCTCTCCTCTGTACCCTTTAAATTTTATCTACATCCTTTTTGAAGTGAGGCCTCCAGAACTGGACACAGTACTCCAGGTGTGGTCTGACCAGTGCCGTATACAATGGGACTATTACATCTTGTGATTTTGATGTGATGCCCCTGTTCATACAGCCCAAAATGGCATTTGCCTTTTTTACCGCTGCATCACACTGCCTGCTCATGTTTATCTTACAATCCACAAGTACCCCAAGGTCTTGTTCACACACAGTGATACCTAGAAGCATATCCCCCATCCAGTATTGGATGGAATTGTAGTCCATGGACATCTGGAGGACCACAGGTTGACTACCCCTGTTCTAGGCCACTTTTCTCTACCTGAAGGAATCTCAAAGTGACTTCCAATCCCCTTCCCCTTCCTCTCCCCACAACAGACACCCTGTGAGGGAGGTGAGGCTGAGAGAGCCCGGAGATTCCTTCCCTATCAAAACAGCTTTATCAGTGCTGCGGAAACTATGAGCTATGGACAAAGCAGCCATGAGAATTCAAGAAAAGCAATATATGAAAGTAATAAAAAGGGAAGAGAGCAGAATGGTTAGAGCAGGAGTAGTCTCATGGGAATTGTAGTCCATGGACCTCTGGAGCATTGGATTTATATCTAGAATACTGAGGGTCCAATTCCGACTCTGAGTGACCTTGGGCCAATCACTGTCTTGCATCCCAGCCTCCCGCGCTGGGTGGTTTTGGATGAAATGCAGGAGTGCTCCTTGGAGGAGAGGTGAGGTATAAATCACATAGATGAGTTGTTTTCAGATTTTAGCAAACCAGGGGCCTCCATTTTGATTCAGACTTTTTTCCTGGAGTGTGATCTTAATTTTCTGTTTTAAAGCACTTATGTAACCCAGTCTAGACTACATTGACAAAATACCACGTTAGCAATGTTAAAGAAGCTCCAGGCGTGGTCAAACAGTTTGCCCGACCCCCCCCCCGTATGAAATGATCCAATGGAGTTGTCAGGGTTTGCCTCCTATGCTATGTCATGGTTGCCCTGCACAAGGGCTTTGGTTTGCTGAGGAAGACACCCGATGTGGGATTTAAGACTAGCCCACTGTCTCCAAGTGCCTGGAAGGGCTCCAGGACGGAAGTGCCATGACCGATAAATTGGCAAGTCTTGTTGCCAATCCCTGAAGGAAGCAGCCTACAAACTGGACCATATGACGCCCCCACAACCTAAAAGAACCAGGGATCACAACATTGCCATCAAAAGAGAGAGCTGGAGCAGCCTGGCCTTTTTCTTTAAAAGCAGGGAATAAACCAGCCTAAAAATCAGCAGCTGCATTAATTAGCGTGATGAGCAAACTACTCCAAAGTTGGTTAACTGCAGTCGGGAGCAGATGTGGGTCCACCAGGGGGAATTTCTATTGGTTTTGGCCAGGAATTCAGGGTGTGCTTTTTTGAGGTGACAGCGTGTTGTAATGGAAGTCAAAACAGAAATATGAAGGCTCCTCTTTCTGCCTCCCAACAATTAATGGGCCCTTGGAGTTTTTGGATAAGAAGTTGAAATTAATTCAAAAGAACTTTCGGTTAAACATCCCAATTCCCCTCAGGGGAACAGGCTTCCTCAGGAAGTGGAGGGTTCCCCTTCCTTGAAAGTTTTTAAGGAGGGACTAGAGAGCCACCTCACAGAAATGCTGGTTCTGGGAACTTAGATTGTAGCCTTGTGCGCTTCGGCACGCTTTGGCCGACATTCAAGCCCGAGGTGGCTACAAGCCTAATTCTGAGTGGGCGGGCAGAAGGGACGGTGTCCGTGCTTGGCACTTATGGCCCCTTCATGTATGCCCAGGGAAATGCTGATCGTCACTTTGGGGTCAGGAGGTGAATTTCTTTTTTGGGGGGGGCATCATCTGGGCATGGAATTGGGGTCACCGTGGGTGGGCAGATAGTGTTACCCAAATTGGATCCCTCAAAGGCAGGGGTAGTCAAACTGCGGCCCTCCAGATGTCCATGGACTACAATTCCCAGGAGCCCCTGCCAGCATTCGCTGGCAGGGGCACCTGGGAATTGTAGTCCATGGACATCTGGAGGGCCGCAGTTTGACTACCCCTGCTCAAAGGGAATTGTGGGGAATTCTGAATAGGCTGGGCAACTCAAGATCATTTCTACCCATTTTTATGGGGTCCTTTCCCTGAGAAAAGCCCTTCTCAAATAAAGATTATAACTAAGCATATATTCAGGGAGATTTGTTTTGGGGAAATATTGGGATACATTCAAAATTCACACACAAGCAAAAACATACACTGACTAAATTCTACTGGGGGAAAGTTTAGCTAAACAGGGAAATACTGCATCTGAGTGAGTCCAGGAAGCAAAGACAAGGAGCTGACGACACCCAGCTTTATCTCGGCCGCCCAGACTACCCCCCAGAACCATTTGTCAGATGTTTGGAAGCTGTGGCTGGATGGCTTGAGCAAAGTCTCCTGAAACTCAACCCCTCCAGACGGAGGTCCTGTGGCTGAGAAGTAGGAGGGCAGAACAAGAAGCACACTTACCCGTCCTGGCTTGGATGCAACTTACCACCATACCCCAGGCCAGGAATTTGGGGGTGACCATGGATGCCTCGCTGACAGTGGAGGCACATATAAAGAAAGCAGCCCACCAGGAGGGGCATGGGTGGGCTACAGCAACCAGATGTTCAATCCCTTGATCAAGTCCAAACCAATGCTGACCCACTCCACTCCACTGCTCACAGGCACCAGGAGAGCCCTGTAGGGGGAAGCCTCTCAGACAATAGACACCCCACCCCTACCATGGATTCGAGACTGGTACAGGACCGGGAACCCAGGCACAGCTAGTTCTTTCTGGGCCACTGTTTCACCCTCCCACACCCAGGTTTTGGTCACACAACCAAGGTTTGCCCCCAACTCCATGAAAAAGTCCTACAGAGTCAATGCCTTGGTGTAAATTGATCTTGCATTGCAGAGCACCAATTCCTCCCTAGCCTCCACCCTCACATATCTGGGGATAGAATGGAGGTTAGAAGAGGAGCAAGCATGCCCTGGCCCATGGCTGTGTCGTCATGACCAGGGCCCATGTGGGTCTGCATAGATCCCAGATCTTCTATTTTCCAACCTCCCCCTAGCATAACACCCTCTGCCTGTCACTGTCAGGATTCTGGCCCCATATTGGACCTCTACAGTCAGCATTCCCCCAATTTCCCTGCATTTGGGGAGGCCAACCAACTATCCCCAAGCTAACTAATACTAACCTACTACCCAGTCATACTTTCCCCCCCCCATTCCACCCAGCCCATAGCCTCCCTCTTAATCCCTCTGCCCTCCCTAACCACAACCCAGCAACTGGTTAACTCCTGGGGGAGGTGTTCAGGATCTAGATCCCACCTGCCAACAGGGGCTCTCCTGGTCCCTTGCTCAGCCTAGTACCCTAACTAAGCTAAACCAACCCTCTCCTTTATTTGCCCCTATCCACACACACACACACACCCCACACTTTTATTGGGGTCTGCACCACTTTGATCTCAACTCCAAGCTGTAACTTGAGGACCATTCAGATCTACTGGGTGACAGCAAGAGACAAGAGAATTATTTCTCAGGTCGATCCCTCCAGCCACCACCAGGTGTTGCTGGAGGTCTTGTTCTCAGCAGTCGAACCCCAGCGATCCATGTTCTCTGGGCAGTGTCGTGCAACAGGTGACACTGCCCCTTTCCACCAGGCAGCTGCTCAGCCAATGAGGATGTCCCACTCAGTTGAAAAAGTCCCGGTCCTCCAGTGTGTCCCCCTCTCCTCGCCGCCCCTGCTGTCCCTCGCCCTCCTGACAGGCACCAGCTGCTCATCCAATGAGGATGTCCCACACAGTTGAAAAAGTCCCGGTCCTCCAGTGTGTCCCCCTGTCCTCACCGCCCCTGCCACCCCTCGCCCTCCTGACAGGCACCGGCTGTAGGGACTCTCCCGGCCACACACAGGCTTCAGCAACCACTACTCCCTCCAAGCCCTCCACCTTGCACACCGCACCAAGCCAAAGCTTTGCCCCTGCTAGGTTGGGTGGCCAGAGCCAAGACACAAGGCCATAAGGGTAATGCTGGTCTCCATCATTCTGCTGCAACAGATGGAATCATTTCCTTGAGCCCCGGTGGGGAATAGCTGCTCATCACCCTGAGATCTCATACTTTCACTGGCTAAGACTCCTGGGATATCCTCATCAAGCCCATTGAATGGGAAGGAGGGGGGCGGTACAGGTGGCATTCCCAGGGTGGCATACCTCCCCCCCCCAGGTGGCTCGCCTTCCCTGGGCCCACCCCACCCCCCATGCCTCGCATCAGGTCACTCCCCCAGCTTTGATGTTGCTGAGCCAGGGGCATCCATGACACGAGAATTCAAAAGAAATTCCATCTAAACATCCAGAAGAAGTTCCTGACAGTAGGAGCGGTGGAACAGGCTTCATCAGGTGGTGGTGGTTTTTCCATCTTTGGAGGTTTTTAAACAGAGGCTGGATAGCCATCTGATGGAGAGACTGATTCTGGGAAGGCTCAAGGGGGTGGCAGGTCACAGTGGATGAGTGATAGGGTTGTGAGTGTTCTGTATAGTGCAGGGGGTTGGACTAGATGACCCATGATGAGGGGGTTGGACTAGATGACCCTTGGACTAGATGACCCCCTTGTGCAGGGGGTTGGACAGGGGGTTGGACTAGATGACCCTTGGACTAGATGACCCCCTTCCAATTCTATGATTCTATGATTCTAACGCTTGTGAAATTCCTGCCTTCTGCAGGGGGTTGGACTAGATGACCCTTCCAACTCTATGGTTCTAAGTTGTCTTGTGATCTTTCAAAAGAAAAAGGCCTTGGTGTGTGTGTGTGTGTGTAAAACACACACACACACCCCTGCTGCCTCCCTGTGAGTGCCAATACCTATGTCTTTAATTTATTTGTGCTCTGCCTTCCTCCTCAATGGGAACCCAAAGCGGTGTACAAGAGTCTCGTCTCCTCCACTGGATCCTCATTCACAACCATCCTGTGAGGTAGGCCAGGCTGGGAGAGAGTCAGTGGCCCCAGGTCACCCAGCAGGCTGCCAGAGACTAGAGCAAGACGGGTCCCCGTGTTAGCTGATCTGCAGCTCCTCCCCTGCCACAAATGTTGGGTGTCTTTAAGGTGCTCCTGGGCTCAGGTCCTTTTCCACAACTTCACCACATCACCACGCTGGCTGCCAGCCACAGAAGCCTCTGATTTCCCGGCCACCATCCGTGGCGTCTCGCTGCGCCCAGAGGCAATTGCTTCCAGCTAACCGCTTCACCGGCTGGACACTACATGGCAACATCCTTAAATTCAAACACTCAGTTTAAAACAGGGGTAGTCAAACTGCGGCCCTCCAGATGTCCATGGACTACAATTCCCAGGAGCCCCCTGCCAGCGAATGCTGGCAGGGGGCTCCTGGGAATTGTAGTCCATGGACATCTGGAGGGCCGCAGTTTGACTACCCCTGGTTTAAAACCTTTAATTGGTTGACAGCTGGCTTTAGAAGCATTTTAACTCTCCTTGATCCTTCCCACCCCCCTGGCCCCTCCTCAAGAGGAAACAAACTGCCTTTCAGCGCTGGAGAGAAAATGCAAACAGCCCGTACTGGATGAGACCCGTCTAGGGGGTGAAGGACGACCCCCTCCTTTTCTCTCTTTGGGTCCCAGGTGCCAGGAAGCAATTGAATTGCACCGGCAAATGTCACGTCAATTAGGCGGAGAGTTTTACTGGGAGTTGTCACACGCGTGATGCAATAATTTCACTCTAAACGTCAAAGCTCATTAATGTGAGCGAGGAAGAAAAAACACAGGAAAAGGGGTAATGGGAACAATCACAGGCGAAATAGCCCGTCGCCGTTTTCAAGCCCAAAATGAAATCCTTTTTTCTTTTCTTTTTTTCCCCCTGGTTCAGTGCCCAAAGAAAGCAGAAATCTGGAAGGTTTTCTTTGGAGACAATGAGTTTTAATATAAACAGTCGCTCCAAACGGTTCAGTAACAGGACCAGCATTTGACTTGGTTCTGCCAGATTTGTTTCTTTTTATTTCGAAAAGACTAAATAGGTAATTTGGGTGGCATTTCAACAGACGGGGCTTCTGAGCCAAGAGTAAGGATTCTGGAGGAGGCATGGGACTCACGCCCCTGGCCATGGGACAGCATGGCTTTCGGGGAAGGCCCAAAGCAGAAACGCTTTATCACCCTGCCAGAAGCTGGATCCCCTTATAAAGGACTCAGACCTGGGGCTTTAATGGTGAGAGTTAGAACCTTGAGCCTTCTTTGGCCTCCCGTCATCATCCTGTATTCGAATAGGGTGTTGTGGCAGGTCGAGGAAGACCTTCAAAACCAGCAATTGACTATCCACATGGCCAAAGCTGCTGCCACCAATCACCAAACGTATTATAAACAAGGCCAAAGACCTACAGCAGTGTATTGGCTTAGAGGACAACCTGCTCCACCAAGCGCCAGCTAAAGGATAAAAAGAAAGAAAAAGAAGAAAGTGTCTGCAGAGTAGATTCTGGGAGACCCAGGTTCGAATCCCCAGTCTGCTACGCAAGCTCATTGGGTGGTGATGTGCCCGTCACATGGCCTCAGCCTGACCTACCTCACAGGGTTGTTGTGAGGATAGAAAGGAGGAGAGGAGAATGACATATGCTGCTTTGGTCCCCAGTGTGGAAAAAGGTAGAGAATCACCTTCCCTTCCTCTCCCCACAATAGACCACTTGTGAGGAAGGTGAGAGAGCTCAGGGAGAACTGGCCAGACCAAGGTCACCCAGCTGGCTGCATGTGGAGGAGGAGTGGGGATCGAACCCAGGGATCCCAGCTAGAGGCCGCCCCTCTTAGCCATGGTGCCAGGCTGGCGCTTAAGGGCTGAGCTTGACCCACACAAGCCGCTTGCAAGGCAGCAGAGGAGGTGCCCAGTTAGCCTGAGGTGAGGCAAGGGAGAGGGAGCCTGCTGGGCCCTGGACTCAAAGGAGGCAGGGAGGCATGGCAGGGGCAGGGGCAGGGGCAGGGGCAGGGGCAGGGGCAGGGGCAGGGGCAGGGGCAGGGGCAGGGGCAGCGGCCTCCTGAAGTTGGGCAGAGGGGACCCAACTGAGCTCCACGCAAGGCAAGGCGAGGCAAAGCAGAGCACGACGCCTGTCAAAAGGGAGGCAGAGAGCAGCAGCAGGCAAACCACCCAGCCTGGCTGAGCCCCACATGAGGCCCGGGGCAGCACCCAGCCCAGCTCTGCACAGCCCATCCCAAGACCCCCATTCCCAGGGGTGGAAGAGGGGGAGGAGCTGGAGGGAGTTCACGTCATAGATGGGAAGGAGAGGAGTCAAAGTGGGGAAGCGAGGGGGGCTTCCAAGTGAAGGGTAGGGGGACTCAGGGTTTCCCTGCAAGGACTTGGGGGGGGCTGCCTGTCTCTTCTCATAGCCAAGCGGACCCCAGCCAAGGGGACTGGAGCCATGAATGGGCAGGACAGATTTTTCGACAGGCTTGCGAGATGTCCTAGTTTTGCAGGGGGGGACTAAAGAAATACAAGGGGGAGAGGGTTAAAAAGACCCCAAATAATAAAAGAGGGCTGAGGATGACAGGGTGGGGGGGGAGGGGTGTGGGTACTGTCAGGAGGCTGGAAAGGGGGAACCAGGAGGGAGGGGGATATCGGGGAAAAAGAAGTCTCAGCGTTTCCCTAGGCAGAGGGGGCTGCTGGGGGGGCTCTTCTCCAGGGAGTACTTTCTTCTCATGAGATGGCCAAAGTATTGGAGTTTCATCTTCAGGATCTGGCCTTCTAAAGAGCAGTCAGGGCTGATCTCCTCTAGGACTGACCGGTTTGTTCGCCTTGCAGTCCAAGGGACTCGCAAGAGTCTTCTCCAGCACCAGAGTTCAAAAGCCTCAATTCTTTGACGCTCGGCCTTCCTTATGGTCCAACTTTCGCAGCCATACATTGCAACTGGGAAGACCATAGCCTTGACTAAACACACTTTTGTTGGCAGGGTGATGTCTCTGCTTTTTAGGATGCTGTCTAGATTTTCCATAGCTTTCCTCCCCAGGAGCAAGCGTCTTTTAATTTCTTTGCTGCAGTCCCCATCTGCAGTGATCTTGGAGCCCAGGAAAATAAAATCTGTCACTACCTCCATTTCTTCCCCATCTATTTGCCAGGAATTGAGAGGGCCGGATGCCATGATCTTTGTTTTCTTGATGTGTGGATTGCAGAGTGTTAAATCAGTGGGTAGTCCTGAGCCTCCTGCTGGGGCAGACAAGGGCTCTCCCAGCTCCACCCACCTCCCAGGGGGAGAAAGGGAAGGGCTCTTGTAAGCCCCTCGAGGGCTCCTTGGGGCAGGGAAAAGTGGTGAGTACAGAACCGGCTCTTCTGCTGCTTCAACTAGACTGCATGAGGGTGACATTTTGCCCTCCAGGATGGACTTGGAGAGGGGGGACGCGCGCAATGAGACCGGGTAGCCTCAAGGTGGCGCACTCTCCTTATGGTCTGGGCGCGCCAGAGGGAAAAGCTGCCTGGGCGACTTGACCGGCCGACCCTCCGCCTGTTCCTCCGGCCCAGAGGGGCCGGGATCGAAGGGGCCGGAGCAGCAGGGGGAAGCGAGCTCGCTGAGGGGCAGTCAGCCCCCGCGAAGGCAGTGCGGCCTGCTCTCCCCTGTAAGCCGCAGCAGAGGCGCCAGTAGCTCGTGGCCGGCCAGGTAGTCCGCGGGCGCCGTGATGGGGAGCTTGGAGGGCGGGCGGCGCGAAGGGGAAGCTGCTCCGTGAATCTGCCCCCCCCCCCCCACGGGGCCAGTGTGCTTCCAGGAGCGCGGAGCGAGTACCGAGAGAGGCCCCGGAGCCCCCCTCACCGGGCCGGAGGGGAGGGTCATCTTTGCGCGCCGCCTGACCCCCCCCGGATTTGGGGCAGGGGCTTTCCGGGGGCACCGACAGCCCTCCCCTCCTGGGGCTTGCCCCTCCCTCCCACGGGGCCTCCTCAACCCCCCTCCCCTTCGGCCCTGCCAGGCGCTTTGCCAAGGGCTGCTTCGGGAGAGCCTCGGCAGCTTCCGACGGTCCCGACGGCTGCCCAGCTGCTGGACGGCCGTCGCTTCCGCTAGGTCTGCCTGGCGGGGGTGGGCCGGTGAAGCCTGGGACGGGAGGGACGGGGCCGCCTGTTGCAATGCTGCGGCCTGGGCGGGCGGCGGGATGCTCCGTTCGGTGCCCCGGGGCTGCGGTTCCCCTCCTCCTTGCTGTTCTCTGTGCCGCGGGATCCCTCGCAACGGGGCTGACCTCCCGGAGTCCCCCGTGGGCGCTGAGTGCGGGGTATTGCCACCCCCGGGCCGGCGAAGGGGCAGAGGAGAGTCCCGGGGAGAGTCCCGGGAGAGGCGCGGCAACCCGGGAAAGAGCCGATCCCGATCCCGGCCGTCGTGCGCCGCGCCCTCGGCCTTCCCTTCCCGGGGGCTGAGCTGCCAGCCTGGGGCCGGCGCGGTCTCCTCCGCCGTCTCCAGCCAGCTAGCCGTCCACGCTTCGTCGTGCGGCAGGAGCGGGGGCCGGTGCCGCGGGCGCCGTGAGAAAGGAAGGGGGCCAGCCGCGGCCTTCGGGCAAACGGGCCGGGGCGAGGACAGGCCCAGCGCCGGCTCCGACCCCTTTCCCGGAGGGCTCCTTCGACGGGCGGCCGGGCCTCGCTTCTCTCGTCGGACGCCCGCTCGTCTTCGTCGCCGGCGCGCTCCTGGCCACGGGAGAAATCGCCCTCCGCCGGGGATCCGGCCACGTCGAGGAGAGCCCCTCCTCCCGCCCCAAAGCGCGACCCTTGCGGAGGGCGGCTCTCCCGGGGCTCCAGCGAAAGCGCCCGCCTGCCCGCCCGGCCTCGACGGCCAGTGGAAGGGCCTCTGCCCGGCTCAGACCACCCGGCAGACACACGCACCCCCCCCCCGGCCGAAGCAGCTGCAGCTCCGCCCATCCCCCCCCCCCCGCGCCCCATGGTGCTCCAGCTTCCCGCGCCGCTCTCCCTTCTCCGCGGGCGGCTAAGTGAGTGCTTGCTCTCCAGGAAGAGGGCGCTGCATTCGCACTCAGCTCCGGGGAGGGGCTCGCGATGCTCAGCCCGGGCGCTGAAGAGGCTGCAGACCCTCCCCGTTCCCCCAATGTCAGCTGGTTTGCCCTCATTCCAACTTGAAAGCCCCCTCCGGCCATACACACTCATACACACACCCCACCCCCAAATCCATCCTCTCCGGGCGCGGGGGATTCCAAGGGGCTGTTTCAGGATTCCTGCGGGACGGAGGGAGGGAGGGAGGGGCTCGATTGGGTGGATTTTGGGCTCTGGGAAGACATCCCGAGGCGGCCGGAAACTCAGGCCATTTCCCCCCAATGTCCTCCCAGGGACACCTGTCAATTTCTGGCCTGTTCGCGAGGCGTGTCAGTGTCAGAGTTGTCGCCCGCTCTCCTTGGTCCTTGGTCAGCCGGCCAGTCTGGCCTTTGGGATCACCCCAATTCCCCCCTGCCCGGCTTCTGTTCTCGTGGGCACCCTGGGGAAACCGGGAAGAGGCCTTTTGCGACCCAAGGCCCAGGGCAGGCCCCGTCCCACCCACAAGAGGCCCCCACCGCCCGTCCAGACCCATCTCTCTGCAGATCTCTTCCCTCCGAGCGAAAGGCTGAGATTCAAGGGCCAGAGGCGCACCCCCATGCCCCAGCTTCCTCGGCCGCAGAGCGCGGCTGAATTAGCCGCCCCCCCCCCGCTTTCCCAGGCAGCAGGGTCGATGGGGAAATCTCTTGAGAGAAGCCCGCTGGCTTTCAGATCCGGGCGGCGGCGGGGCGGGGGGGGCGTCACCGTGCTGGTCCGAGGCAGAAGGACAAAGTTGGGGTCCGGGGGCTCCTTGAAGACCAGCCGAGTCCATCTGCGCAGGGCCCGCGAAGGTTTCCACGCAGACGAACCCTTGGCTGGCCTTCGAGGCGCCCCTGGGCGTTTGCTCGCCTGAGAAGCGATCGCCGTCCTCAGTACTCCTTGCCCCGTTTGATCCGGAGAAAAGGCTGGCCTCCCCAAACGCATCCCCGGGTATGAAATGAGGGCCCGCTCCGTCAGCGGAATACCTTTCAGTCCCCGGCGGCTAAAGACGTCCTGCGCTCCCGAGATGGGTTGGGCCGGCGCCTCGTTCTGGGGGAGCTCGAGGCCTCCTCCGTCGCCAGGATGGGAAACAGGGAGCTTCTCGCGAACGACCCCGCGGCTCCCCTCCTCTTCGCTCCTTGCGCGCGAACCTGCGGCGCCACGACGACCCCCCCCCTCGCCCGCCCTCCCCCCCCCCATGCCTGGTTCCGACTGTCCGGCACGTGCAAGGCCTTCCTTCGGCTCGGAGGGCGGCTCGGGAGGAACCGCGCCGTCGGGTTTGGGGGCTCCAGAGCCCTGACAGGCAGCTGCCGGCGTCCCCCTGTGACCACGGCCCTCCCTCCCTGCGGGCCATCCGCCTGGCGTCCCGGGGAGAAAGGAGGCCTCGCTAGAGCCTCCAGAGTTAGGCGCCAGTCCTTGGCAAGGCAGAGAACCTCCAACTTCCGATCCGGCGCGGAGTTCGAATCCCGGGGAACTGTGGAAGGTCTTCGACGACGGCGAGAGTTCATCTCCCCCGAGCGGGCACTTCCTTCCGCCTCTTTCTCCGACTCAGACGCCCTTTGAGCGGGGGAGGGGTGGGGGCGGGGTGGGGGAGGGGGGACACCTGGGCTCCTCTCTGGTGAGCCGGGCCGCGAACGGGGGGGGGGGGGGCTTGCTCTGCGGCTTGCAAAAGTGCGGCCCGACCGGAGGGCCGTCTGGGATCGCCGGTCGGGCGCCCCTGGGTGGGGCTGGTGGGCGCGTCCGGCTCGGGGCCTCTGGCGGCGAAAGGGTTACCGGGGGTCCCGGGCCGGGGCTCCCCGCCGCCGCCGCCCTGCCTGCCTGCCTGCCTGCCTGGGGGAGCTCGGCGGCGCCCGGCGGAGCCAATCAGCGGCCGCCCCAGGCCGCCGCCTGCCCAATGGGCTGTCGCTCAGCCGGGAGGCCCGACAGCGGCGCGGCCGGGCGGAGAAAAGGCAGCGGCCGGCGCGGGGGCCGAGCAGAGGGCGGCGGGCGGGGCAGGAGGGGCGGCCCACGAGCCCAGCACCAGCACGAGCGAGCGCCGCAGCCGCGGGGGCGCCTGGCCCGGCCGACCGACGCCTATGGGAGCGCGGGCTCCGGCCGCCCGGCCGCCCGCCCCGACGGCGCCCCCGCGCCAGCCCCGGACGGCCATGAGGCGGCCCCGTTGAAGGCAGGCAGGCAGGCGGGCAAGCAGGCGGCCCGAGGAGACCCCCCCCCCCCCATGGCCCTGCGCGGCGGCGGCGGAGGAGGCGGCGGCGGAGGAGGCGGCAGCCCGGCCCCGACGCCCTTCTCCATCCAGGCCATCCTCAACAAGAAGGACGAGCGAGGCGGCCGCGGCCTCCCGGCGGGCCGGCTGCAGCCGCTGCTCTCGCCCGCAGGGGGCGCCCCGGCCGGGCCCGACGTGGCGCCCGCCTGCTGCTGGAGGCTCTTCGGCGACGAGGCGGCTGCCCTGGCCCTGGCGCTGCAGCCCCCGCCGCCCCCGCCGCCGCCCCCCGCCGCCCCCGCCGCCTGGGACTCCGACTCGGCCGTCAGCGAGGAGCCCGAGCCCGGCAAGGACGACGACGACGACGACGACGAGGAAGACGCGGCCGACGAGGAAGAGGAAGAGGCCGGCCGGCAGCGCAGAGCGGCCGCCCGCAGGCCCCGCCGAGGGCCCGCCTTCCCCGCGGGGTCCGCCTCCCCGTCGGAGCCTCCCGACACCGGCCTGGGCGACCGCCACGAACTCCCGGCCCGGGTCTCAGGTAGGGGCGGCAGCGGGGCCATGGAGGGGACGGGGCCCCCAGGCTGACTCTGAGCTCTGGGCAAAGACGGGGGGGGGGAGCCGCGGCTGGAGCTGGCCTCGCCCTTCTGCGGGGAGCCCCTCCGCCTGAAACCGCTGCAGTGTCTCCAAGGGGCCGACCCCGCTCGAGGCCGGGGGACGGGATTTGGGCGGCTGCTCCCCCTGAGTCAGATCTCCCTGCCGGGCCGCTCCTGTGGCGATCTGGCGACAGCTGGCGCAAAGGAACCCGGGAGGAGGGGGGGCGACCCAGGGCGCCCCCGAGGGGGAGGCCGCAGCCCCTGCGCAGCGCTTGCAGCCGGCCAGCCCCCTCTGCCCGCCCGCTGCCAGGCTCAGGCGAGGCCCGAGGGCGGCCGGGGAGGGCGGCTGCTGGCTGGCTGGCCCGGCGCGTCTCTGCACTGCCCAACAACAGCGAAGACCGAGAGGGGGAAGGCCCCGAAGCCGAGCAGGGGCGCCCTCCCTCGTGGGCAGCATTCGACCGCGTCGGGCTTCAGGGCGCCGCCGGAGGGCTTGAGGGTCCGGCAACTCTCGGGGTTCTCGCCGCTTCGCCGCCGCCGGCCCACAAAGGCCTCCGGAGCCGCGCCCGTGTCGGTCCCGCCGCTCGGCTCTCCGCGGGGAAGGCGCCTTGTTTGATGGGGACGAGGAGGCGCGCTGCAAAGCCCAGCCGGGGCGAGGCGAGGCCCGCGGGACCGGCGCTCAGCTCCTCGGTTCCGGGCACGCTCGGAGGAGCCCGGCAAAGACTGGCGTTTAAACCCGCCTCCCGGGCCCGGCCTGGCAGGACCTCCGTCCCACTCTCTTTGGGCGGCCTCGGGACGAGTCCGCGGGATTTCGGTCTCTTCCGCACGTCTTCGCTCTGCGGGCGAAGTTGCGGGAAGGAGCCCGGCCGCCTGGGCCTGGCCAATGGGGGGGGGGGTCTGCTTGGTCCCAGAGGCCGGGCTCTTCCGGGCTCAGGTCGCGCAGCGCAGCGAGGCCCGCACAGATGCGGAGAGTAGCAGAGGGGCTGCCGCGAGGCTGGGCCGGGCCGGGACCGGCGCTCTTCGGACGCTCGAGCAGCGGGGGCAGGCGGAGGGGCCCAGAGGCCAGAAAGGCCCAGGAGGCCGTGGCGGGAGGGGGCGGGAGGGGGGCCGATGCGGTCCCCTTAACCGTCAAGTCGCGTCTAAGAGCGGGGTCCTACAGTGAGGATTTGTATGGGGTGCTCTGTCGAGCATTATGCTGGTCCTCTCTGGGAGGCCCATCTGGGCGGCTGGAGATTATCCGTCTGGCTCTGGGGCTCTCAAGCTCTCTTCCCTCGACTGCATAAATGGAATGTGGGAAATGGTTTAAAGAGTGTAAAATAAAGGCTTAAATCACCCGCCGCTATATAGAAAGACGCTCTTCGGGAGTGGTACTGCGCTGCAGTCGGCTCATAAGCAACGCCCGCTTTTGGAAGAAAGAAAGAAAGAAAGAAAGAAAGAAAGAAAGAAAGAAAGAAAGAAAGAAAGAAAGAAAGAAAGAAAGAAAGAAAGAAAGAAAGAAAGAAAGAAAGAAAGAAAGAACAATATTAAATTTTAGACCACCCCTCTCTGTGAATAGGCTCGGGGCTATATATGTGTTAGAATTCAGTTTAAAGTACGATAAAAGCAATAAAACAATAAATATGCCAAATACGCCATTGGCCCTCTACTTCTCTATGTATTCACTCTGTTTTCACTGTCAGCAAACTAATTACTTATCAGACAGACAGGCAGAGGACGGATAGATAGATAGATAGATAGATAGATAGATAGATAGATAGATAGATAGATAGATAGATAGATAGATAGATAGATAGATAGATAGATAGATAGATAGATAGATAGATAGATAATCTCCAAAGCCAGTGCGGCGTTGTGGTTCAGAGCGGCAGACTCTAATCTGGAGAACCAGGTTTGATTCCCCTTTCCTCCTCCACATGCAGCCAGCGGTGACTGTGGGCCAGTTCCAGTTCTCTCAGAGCTCTCTCAGCCCCACCTCCCTCCCAGGGTGTCTGTTGTGGGGAGAGGAAGGGAAGGAGGCTGGGAGTCGCTTTGGGACTCCTTCGGCCACAATAAACCAGTTCCTTAGGGGGTCTTGACTTTGAGACTCCGCTGTCATCCGGGATGGTGACGATCCGGTATTGAACTCCCCCCCCCCCTTTGATCAAGCCTTTCTGGCGAGGGCGGGGGGGGTGTGGGGGGGGTTCCCGAGTTTCCGTCCACCAGCCTGCATTTGCTTCCCTCGGAAAGGGCGGCTGGTCTTGCGTGAACGTCCCGGCGAGATGCCTTCACGGGTTCTGGAATCTGGACCGCAAACGAGGCGGTGGTCAGAAGAACTGGGGGTCCGATAAGGCTGGGCAGATTGCGCCGAGAAAGCAAGGCCGTGGGGTGGCGAAGGCCTTCCTGGTGGGGAAAGGGACGGGAGGGATTCGCCCCCTTGCTGGGCGGCGGAAGAGAGGGCCGCGGGGCTGCTGGGCACGGGCTCAGGCGAGCACTTTCGCTCCAGCGCCACGACTTGCAAGTGGCTTTGGTCATTCCCTTGAGTTGGCCCGGGAGGCTTTGAGGGGAGTTTTCATGGGGTTTTATTCGGCCTAATTTTGTTACCGCCACGAGTGGCTTGCAGGAGTGGTGGGTTATAAATTCAACAATAAAACAAAATACAATCCAGTTGCAAAGTGCTTTGTAAGGGCTTTATTTAGAGAAAGAAAGAAAGAAAGAAAGAAAGAAAGAAAGAAAGAAAGAAAGAAAGAAAGAAAGAAAGAAAGAAAGAAAGAAAGAAAGAAAGAAAGAAAGCTGGTGTGATTTGGAATGTGGGACAGAAAGGAGAGGTTTGGGGGTTGTTAAAGGGACCCGGGAGGGCCCTGGAAGTCCCTTTCTGGCTTGAGGGGGGGGTTTTCAAGGGACGGGGGCATTTCACCCATTTTCACCTCAGGGCTGCAGCGGCCCCGTTTCACTCTCGTTTTCGGCCCGAGGCGCAGGCCGGCGGGCCGTTGGCGGAGTCTGGCAACGGTGGTTGTTCCAAGGGAGGCCGCCTCCTCGGAAGGCCCAGGGACGCCGCCCGCCCGCCGGCCTTCTCCGAACGGACCCTTCTTTCCCAGTCCGGTTGGCTGCGCCAAGCTCCGTCCCTTGTGCCCCACGCGATGGGGGTCCGGGGCAGGGCGGGGGTCCGGGAGACGGGCGGCCGGGGTAGGCGCCGGCTGGGCTCGATCGCTCAGTCCTGACGGCTCTTTGCGCCTCTCCCTCCCCGCAGGTCGAGGCGCCCCGGAGGAAGAAGACGAGGACGAGGAGGAGGACCATGGGCGCGCCAAGGGTGTCCCCCGGCTCTCCGAGGAGGACGAGGCGGCGGCGGCGGCAACCGCAGCCCCGACGGCTGTCTCCACGGCGGCGGCCGCCAAGCCGCGCAAGAAGCGATCCCGGGCGGCCTTCTCGCACGCGCAAGTCTTCGAGCTGGAGCGGCGCTTCAACCACCAGCGCTACCTGTCCGGGCCGGAGCGCGCCGACCTGGCCGCCTCGCTCAAGCTGACCGAGACGCAGGTGAAGATCTGGTTCCAGAACCGGCGCTACAAGACCAAGCGGCGCCAGCTGGCCGCAGACCTCCTGGCCGCCGCGCCCGCCGCCAAGAAGGTGGCCGTCAAGGTGCTGGTGCGCGACGACCAGCGCCAGTACCAGCCCGGCGAGCTGCTCCGGCCCCCGCCGCTCCTCGCCCTGCAGCCCTCCTACTACTACCCCTACTACTGCCTGCCCGGCTGGGCCCTCTCCGCCTGCGCCGCCGCCGCCGCCACCGCCGCCGGCACCACCCAGTGACTTGGCCCGCCTGCCCCGCACCGTCGGCAGAAGAGGCGCGCACGGCCGGAGCCGCAGGGCTGGACGGCGGGGAGAAGGAGGCGGCGGGGGGGGGGCAGCCCGCAGATGGCGCCGCTTGGAGCCCCCCTGGTCGCTTCAGGTCCCCCCTCGCCCGCGCCCTCCACCCGGCCGGCCCCTGGCGCCGCAGGACAGAAAAGGCCTGGGCCGCAGAGGTCTCCCAAGGCGCATCTCCCCCCAGGAGCTTCCCAGGGCCTCGGCGCCGGAGAACGTGGCTGGTTCGCCCCTGGCGGAGGCCTGATCCGGAGGGTCTTTGCGGAGAGAGACGATCGGAGCACTTTCCAGTTGTATGAAAATTGTTACAGTGATAATTATTATTTTTATATTCAATGTGAATAGTTTTAGTCGGGCCTGAGGGAGGTCGGCTGGCTGGCTTTTGGCGGGAGCTGAGATGCCCCGCGGGGCCTGCTGCCCCCAGTCCCGAGATTGCGCATCCACACGTGTCCCGGGAGTCCCCCGCGCAGAACTCCCCGCGGTTTTTAAAAGGCGGTTTCCGGGGACTTGCGAGGGGTGGGGGTTAAAATGCCCCGAGCAGTCCCGGTGCGGCCCCTCTTCTCCGGAGGGCTCTGCCTATCAGCGGCCCCCGAATGGTGCGTGGATGCTTGTTCCTCCCTCCCCCCCCCCCCCGACGCTCCTCTTTATTGCCCTTCTTTAATTTATAAAAGTCGATTTATCTCTCTGCTGTTGCCTCCTTTCTCTGCCCGCCGCGGCTTCCTCGGGAGCAAGGGACTTTGCAAGCGGCCCGTTTGGGGAAACGGATTTCGAAACGGGGAGGGGGGGAGGGATCCTCATGGCGCGATCCGGCCAAGCAGAGCAAAAGGCAGCGCTCTCCCGGGAGAACGGAAGCCTGGTCGAGCGCAGTAACTCCGCGGGATCCCCGCTGATCGCTTCTCCTCCCTCGAGGAAGGGAGAGAAAACCGCCGCCCTCTGGCCCGGCTGCCGGGAAGGGAGTTGAGGCGTTTCCCACCGAGCCAGCGCCTGCCGTGCCGAGAAGCGGATCGCGACTGACTCCCAAGAAAGCGGCGCCTGGGACGGCGGCCTTGTTCCCGCGATGGTGCGCAGCGGGGTCAGGTGAGACGGCTTAAGGGGCTGCGGACCCAGCTCCCAGGCAGGGGGAGAAGGTGCGCTCTGTTGGAGGGGGGCAGGTCTGATTGCGAGAGCCGCGATCCCTGCCGTGCGGAGCCGGAGAGCCCTCGCTGTCCAGGGAAGCCCTCTCGGCCGCGTGTTGGAGCGCGGCGGGCAGCCCGAAAGGAAGTCCCCTTCCGCCCAACGTCTTGACCGAGCGGCTGGGATGGGCGCCCTCGCCCCCCCCCCCACGACCGGGTGGGAAGAGGCAGGGGAGAAGCGCCTCGACGGCCCCGGAGCCCTTGGGCATGCCGAGGAAGGGGAGGGAGGGTTTCCCCGGACCTCGAGGTCCCCCGTGCCCCGCTCGGCAGTTCCGCCCCACGGCCCCTGCCTGCCGCCCAGGTGAGTCGCGCCCGTCCTGTCCGGAAAAGGGCTCGTCGCAGGCGAATCGTCCCCGCCTCCCTCGGCCAGCTGTCCGCCCCGGCGTCGACCTGCGCTTTTCCGAGACCCGGCTGCTCCTCTCCTCTCCTCTCCTCTCCTCTCCCCGCCCAGCCCGCAGCCGGAGACCACCGAGGGCCGCTAGCAGTTTCGGAACGGATTGTCCAGCTCCCCGCACAAATTTGGGGCCGGTTTCCTCTACAACCCCACGGGCAGCAGGGCGGTAGAGGGGCAGTAGAGGGGCAGAGTGTCATGTTGGGGCGCTGCTCTTTCCCCGCGTGCCCAGGCCCCCCCTCAGCAAGGATCGCCCCTCCAGCAACTTTACCGGACGACGGGGGGGGGGGGCACTGGAAAGCTGCCCAATGAAACCGAAAGACCCCGTTCCCACGGAGAGCCGTCCTCCCGCGATCAGGCTGACCAAACCCCCACCCCCACCCCAGCCCACCCCCCAAAACCCCGATCAAGTGGTCACAGCCAGTCTTGTGCCAACTCTGAGCAGCCGTGGAAATATATTTCATGGCAGATGCCTGGAACCGGTTCGCTTGGGCGGGAAACTCGCCGGGCATCCGCCGTGAAGCCGAGAGCCGCCCCGGTGTCGAACCACTGGCCGAGAAGCACTTCGGCCAAGCTGCGCGGCGGGCGGGGCGGGGGTCGGAGCCCGAAGGAGCGGCCCGGAGCAGCTGCCCTGAGTCTACTCTTGGGGGCCAACCGAGCCATCCGGGAAGACCCTGACCCGAAAGGCGGGAGGGGGTCCTCTGCACCAGGCCTGCCCCCTCCGCGGTGGCGAAGGCAGAGTCGGGGGGCAGGGTGAGCCCCCCCAAGACGCTGGAGGTCAGTGGTCAGTCCCCATTCGTTTCAGTGCAGACGGAGCAGGAGAGAGTTGCAATTTTGAAGGAGTGCGGAAAGCCCCTTGGTTTGGGTCCAGGAAGGGTATTTCCTTTCCCATCCCTGTCTCCGTATAAATACCGGACTGAAGCTCCGTAGGTGCCGGGATACACAGAGAGAGAGGGAGGGAGAGACCCTTGGTCGTGACTGTCAGCAGCGCTTCCGTCTTAAGGAGAGGCCAGCCGCATCCGACCCAGGGTCTGTTTTTATCCAGCCTCCAGCAGCAGACAGCTGGGCACCTCCCAGAAGCCCCACTAGGTCGCAACAACAAGCGTCGCCCATCCATCCCCTTCCACACCCCTCTATCCGAAGGTACACTGCTCCTGAACATATAGGTTCCACCCCGCTATTTTGGCTAACACTCGATGCTGTGTCTGTCTGCAAACCTTCGGCTCCTGCAGTGCATAGACCTGTGTGAAGGACCGAAGGGTCCGTCTAAACCAGGGGGAGTCAAACGGTGGCCCTCCAGATGTTCATGGACTACAGTTCCCATGAGCTGCTGCCAGCGATGTCCATGGCCATCTGGAGGGACGCTGTTTGACTCCCCCTGCGCTAAACCGTCCCGCGGCCATCAGTTCCGTCAGCGTGCTGCAGCGCCGGCCGAGGATCTCGGAAACTCATCCTGGGAGCTCCTTGGGTGCCAGGGAAGCTGGCTGGGGGGCCTCGGGTCAGTCGCAGACTCTCAGCCTAACCGACCGCACAGGGTCGTTGTGAAGATAAAAAGAAAGAAAGGACAAACAGGGCGCGATGGAAAGCAGAATGGCTCAAGGTATGCGTTAAGAACTGTCTTGGGCTCGGCCCCAGAGAAAAGGCGCAAGGGCGCGGTCAGCGGACAGCAGGCACGTGGAAATGGCGCAACCGAGGAGAATTACTTCGCCAACACGGTTTCCGCGCCTGTCGTCCTGGAAGCGATGGGTCGTTTTTTGATATTTGTTTGTTTCATTTGCTTTTGTTTTCTTCCCCAGCTGAGTTCTCCGCCTTTCACATTCAGCCTCCCAGTGGGTGACACAGGGTGAGTCGGGACGATCGTCGGAGGGGACATCAGTCCAGTAAACGCCGCAAGAGGAATCGGATGGCAGAAACAGAACATAATCCCACCTCTGAACCGGGCACATGAAACGGTGCCAAAATGACCACTGCGGAGTCCCCCAGGTCTCCTGACTGGGCCGAGAACTTCCAGAAGTACAGGCAGGATTTCGAAGAGGCAGAGGAACTAGAGATCAGATTGCTAACATACGCTGGATCATGGAGAAAGCTAGGGAGTTCCAGAAGAACATCTACTTCTGCTTCATTGACTATGCTAAAGCCTTTGATTGTGTGGAGCACAACAAATTGTGGCAAGTTCTTAAAGAGATGGGAATACCAGAGCATCTTATTTGTCTCTTCAGAAACTTATATGCAGGCCAAGAAGCAACAGTGAACCGAACATGGAACCACTGATTGGTTCAAAATTGAGAAAGGAGTTCGGCAAGGCTGTGTACTGTCGCCTTGCCTATTTAACTTGTATGCGGAGCACATCATGAGAAAGGCGGGATTAGAGGAGTCACAAATTGGGATCAAGATTGCAGGGAGAAATATCAACAACCTCAGATATGCAGATGATACCACTCTAATGGCAGAAAGTGAAGAGGAATTAAAGAGCCTGTTGATGCTGGTGAAGGAGGAGAGTGCAAAAGTTGGCTTGAAACTCAACCTCAAGAAAACGAAGATCATGGCATCCGGCCCTCTCAATTCATGGCAAATAGATGGGGAAGAAATGGAGATAGTGACAGTTTTTATTTTCCTGGGCTCCAAGATCACTGCCGATGGGGATTGCAGCAAAGAAATTAAAAGACACTTGCTCCTGGGGAGGAAAGCTATGGCAAATCTAGACAGCATCCTAAAAAGCAGAGACATCACCCTGCCAACAAAAGTGCGTTTAGTCAAGGCTATGGTCTTCCCAGTTGCAATGTATGGCTGCGAAAGTTGGACCATAAGGAAGGCCGAGCGTCAAAGAATTGAGGCTTTTGAACTGGAGAAGACTCTTGCGAGTCCCTTGGACAGCAAGACGAACAAACCGGTCAGTCCTAGAGGAGATCAGCCCTGCCTGCTCCTTAGAAGGCCAGATCCTGAAGATGAAACTCAAATACTTTGGCCACCTCATGAGAAGGAAGGACTCTCTGGAGAAGAGCCTAATGCTGGGAGCGATTGAGGGTAAAAGAAGAAGGGGGTGACAAAGAAGGAGGTGGCTGGATGGAGTCACTGAAGCAGTCGGTGCAAACTTAAATGGACTCCGGGGAATGGTAGAGGACAGGAAGGCCTGGAGGATCATTGTCCATGGGGTCGCAATGGGTCAGACACGACTTTGCCCCTAACAACAACAACAACTTTGAATTGGGTTTGTTCCCCAGGCGAGGGCCGGAACGTGCAGGAGCGGTCGCAGTCCGCGTTTCCTTCTGAGTAAGGCCTGGGATCGAGTCGGCGCCCAGGGCCTTCGAAGTCTTGTGGATTCCACGGGGCTGCCGAGTAGGCAGCGGTGGGAAATTCAGTGGATCCTTTCCTCGGGCGTGTGGGGGGTGATTAAAGCGGCAGCAAGGCTGCGGAGCGGAGCAAGGCTTACTCTTGAGGAAACCGGCTGGCCAGCCCCACTCGCCCTGTTCCTGGCGGCCCGCCCCGTCCTGGGTTGACTCTCTGGAGTTGCAGCCTGGAGGGCTGCCGCCCACCCCACCCCCTCCTGGCTGGTGCCAAGACGAGGGATCCTGCCCGAAGAAAACCCAGTTTGGGGGGCTGCTGGCCTGCCCTGCCCAGGATCATTCCGGCGGGGTCGCCAAACCGAAGCGCGAAGGCACCTGAAAGCCTGGCAGGGTGAGCGTCCCTGAGCCAGCGCTCCCTTGGTCAGGAGCGAGGGGAGGGGAGGAATCGTGCCCTCCTTTCCTGCACAGTCCAGCAAACACGGCCGTCCTCCTGTGGGCCGAGAGGTCTAGTCGGGTCCCCCAGTCGGACAGCAGCAGCAGCAGAGAGCTCCGACCCCAACTGCTGGCAGGACGGGCTTCCCCGAGCCAGGGCTCACCCTTTCCGTCGTGACTCCCAAGAGAGAGGGTGACACCCCATTGGGTGCCCGGGATGGCGCTCCTGTGCTTGGGTGCTTTTGCAGTTGAGGAAAGGAGCTCCGGAGGAAGGGGGGTCCTGGGAGGGGCCTAGTCAGTCTGGCAAGTTTTTGCGCTTCTCCCCAAGGCGGGAGAACACCTTCAGGACATCTCAAGCAGGTCATTGTCCTCCCCCCTTCCCCCTGGGGACAGAATGGAGAGGCTCCTCCCAGTCAAGGGCCCATTCTGCCCCCCAGGGTTCAGGCACCTTCAGTGCACCCTAGAGGTAGATTCTCCTCTTCTACACAGGAAAATCCAGCTGCAAAAGCACATCGAAAGTGCATTATCCTCCACATGCAGAATTAACCAAGAGTTTCGCTATAGGGCGCACTCAACAGCTCTCTTCCCCACCCCCCAGAAGTGGATTTGTCCAGCGTCTTTGGCATGGCTTCCTATTTATTTGTTTGTTTGTTTATCGCCCTCCCCGGAGGCTCAGGGCGGTTTACATAGAACGAAAAACAATACATTAAATAGTATATAACATATACAATATTAATAACTAATCGTTGTAACACTGTAACAGTATAAACCAGGGGTAGTCAAACTGCGGCCCTCCAGATGTCCATGGACTACCATTCCCAGGAGCCCCCTGCCAGCGAACGCTGGCAGGGGGCTCCTGGGAATGGTAGTCCATGGACATCTGGAGGGCCACAGTTTGAGTACCCCTGGTATAAACGATGCAACAGTGCACCTTCCCTTTGGACGGGCGCCCGCATCCCACCCAGCCCTCAGCCTCGCAGCGACTCCTTGGCGGCGGCGTGGGAAGCTGGGCCGGATCCTGCTCTCTGGGCGATGCGCTCTCTGAGTCGCTTGCCCATCAGCCTCGCGGCGGGGGTCCCCCCCTGCTAGTAGTCGGGGCGAGGGAGAAAAGGGTCTCTTTCCCGCTTTCTCCAGGCCCTGCTTCCGCCTCCTCTCTCCTTTAAACTGATAAGCCCCCTCCCCCCAAAAAAACCCACACCTCATTTTCAAAGGCAGGCGACCTGCCCTTGGCAGCAGCCCCAAAGAATGCGTGTTAGGAGCAGAACGCCCGTTTTTGCAAAAGCGCCTTGAACGGCATCCTCTGAAGTGTCTGAAATGAGCCCGGGGCGCTTTGCGCGCTCCCGGGCGCCCGTGGGCCGTCGGTGGGCTTGCTGAAGAGGCTCCCCGGAGCCCGTTTTCTGCCGCCCTGACGGGGTCTGCGCGGTTAGGAGACACGGGCCCGACGCCGGGGATGGAAGGCCGAGCCCCCCCCCCCGCCCCGCCCCCGCCCCCGCCCCCGCCCCGGCGTGGCCAGACTCCCCCGACGCCCCCCTCGCAGCGCGCCCCGGACAGCCAGGCGAATGGCTCTGGGGGTTCATTGCAGGCCCGGCTCGGTCTGTCCCGCTCCTCTCCCTGAGAGGCCATCTCCGGACTGGGGACTGCAGGCTGCTCCGGACGCCGGGCCGAAGAATCGCATCGCCCCGCCGGGAGGGCCAGGGCAGGTGTCCGGCCTGAGAGCCAAGACCTCCCGCAGGAGAAGGGCGGGACAGCGCCGACGACCGCTAGGGAGATCGATCCTCGACTCCTGCCAAGCTCTGCAAAAATTCGCCTTAATTAATGAATTCCCTCATGCATCCCCTCATTCGTTCCCTCATTCGTTCGTTCTGTCGTTGATTCCTGTCCTTTCTGGTCGCTCCTCCCGCCCCAGAGCGAGCCGGTCCCGCCGACAAGGCAGCGCCAGACCGAGCGGCAGCCGAGCAGGCGAGATCAGCGGCCCATTGAGCGGGACAGGAGGGAGCGCAGCAGGCTTCCTCGGCCGCAGCCCCGGATCCCCGAGCGGTTGGGGCGGGGGAGCCCTGCGTCCCTGACCGACGGGAGCCGGCTCCGAGGGGGCGGGAGCGCCCAGGCGGTTCGTCTCGACGGCGCTCCTGGACCGGGCGGTTCTCCAACTCCTCCCTCCGCCTTCCCGTCGAGCAGGAGGGCGCGGGGGAGGGAGGGGGAGGTCCTGGAAGCCCCGCTGGGCGCAACGGAGACCGTGGAAAGGGCCTTTGGACTGCTAAAGTTCCGGCTGCCAATTGGAATGGGAGGGTGGAGAAGAGTAGCCTGTCAAGGCCAGGTTGCCAAGCACTAGGTGGGAGCTGGAGCTCTCCCGGATTTACAACTGATCCCCAGATTACTTACATCGCCTGGAGAAAAGGTGCCATGAGAGGCCCCCCATCCCTCCAGCACCCTCCCAGGCTCCGCCCCAAATCGCCCGGCAGCCTCGCCCTGTAACCCCCCCCCCCCCCAGAGCTCCTTCTGCCCGAAGTGGAGGGCCCTGGCCTCGTCTGCTGGCTGGCCGGAGCGTTTCCCAGCTGGGGAAGGGGCCGCTGCACGGAGGACGGTCCAGACCTGCCGTGGGAAGCGGGCAGTCCAGTCCAAGGCGCGGGAAACCAGCCCCCTTCCTGGCCCGGGCCCACCTCTCAGGGCCCCGGCCCAAGTCTGTGCCCCCCAAAGAACAGCAGGGCTCCGGCTTGACAAATAATGAACGGAAAGGAAGGGGGGGAGGAGGAGGGGAAGAATTGGCGCCGAATCGTCCAGCTATTTGGAGTGTTGGGGAGAGCCGTCGGGCCACCGGGCTCAGAGCGCCCCTGCGGAGTGCTCTTAGGCATGTTCTACTTCTGCGTAAGCCCTGCGGAGTTCCGTAGGCTTCCTCCCCCTTGTAGGGCTACTGAGACTGGCGTCCGGAGTTGGCTGGCGCCCCCTTCCCCCCGCTGAACGGGCGGTCCGAAGCGGAGTGGCCTCCAGCCGCTGAAAGGTGGGGGAGAAGGGCACCGAGCGGCCGGCTGTTCCCGGAGGAAGGAGACCCGCGGGAGACGCGCCGTCCGGCCGGGCCTCAGCAGGGACGAGCGGGGCCGCAGGAGCCGCGCGTCTGCCCAGAGCGCCGGCCCGCGGGTCGTCCCGGAGGTCGGTCGGTGCCCCCCGGCCGGGACCTCGGCGGCGTCTCTGGGGGTGCGGACAGAGCTCCGCGGGCTTTCTTCGTGCCCTCCGCAAGCAGCGCTTTTTCGCTTTCTCCGGGGCTGCCCGGCCGAGCGCAAAGCACAGCCGCCGTGTGTGTGAGTGTGTGGGGGGGTGTGGGTGTGATGGAGCCGGAATCCGGCGCTCTGGCGGTCAAGACAGGAGCGTTGGGGTCTCCCGCCGCGGGGACCACGCCGCCCATTGGCTGCCGGCCGCCTTTCCCTGCTCCCCGAAGGCCGGAGGGCGGTTTGCTCGTGGCGGCAGCCGGAGCAGGAGTCAGGCAGGCAGGAGGGCCGCGCAGTCGCTTCGGGTTCCAGCCGGCTGCTCCTCCGGGGGTCTCGGACCGCGCGGGCAGCTCTTTCCTTCCGTGTTCCTTACGCCAACCCTGTGAGGCAGGCTCGGGCCCAGGATCCGTCGGGGGGACTGAGGGCTGATTTCGGGGTCTTTGCCGACAGAGTCTGCTTTGCAAGGCAAACCCGAGAAGCGCCGCATCCTAGAGGGACGCCTGTGGGCCCAGCGGCCTCGCTCCAGCGCCTCGGGGGTGCGGCGGCTCTGCTTTGCGTCGACGGCGCCGGAGAAGGCGCTTCCCGGGTGCTTCTGCAGAAAGAGAGCGTCCTTGCAAGGGCCACGGAAAGTGCGCTAAGGGAGCTGTGCGGCACGGGCCGGTCTCCCGCCTGGTCCTGAAGCCGAAGGGCGGGTCCTTTGCCTCCGCAGAGCTCGGCCGCTGGTCCCAGGAGGGCTGCGTGGAGCCCCAGAGCCCCTGCGCCATTACTGCAGCGCGGGCCCCAGGACCTGCTGGGGGGGGCGTGAAGGGGGGGTTGGAGAGGAGGCCCGGGAGCCTCGGGAGCCCTTTGGGGGCGGGTCAGGGAAAGCCCGAGACCCAGGCTGCCGCTGAAGGCGAAGGGGCCCGCGAGCCAGATTGCCAAGCAGCTTTACTCGCGAGAAGAGCTTCCCGGGCGGGGGATCAGGTCCTGTCGACATTCTCGCCCGTGGAGATTCCGGGGTTTTTTGGGGGGGGGGGGGGACTTGGGATCGCTCCGGACAACAGCTTATTCTGTCCGGTGTGAAATGTCTGGCCCCGAAAAACCTGACTGGAGCGTTCCCCGCACCCCGTCACCTGTGTTAATGGGGCCAGATCCCGCCGAACCGCGAAGATTACTCGCTAGTAAGTCCCGCTGAGTTCCCCAGAACGAGTCCCTTGCAGCAAGATCCCTGCGTCCTTGAGGATGTTCTTTGTCTCGGGACACTTAACTGGCAGTCCGAGGACGCAGATCTCCATCCATCACTTGCTTTAATCCGGGTTTTGCCTCGCTAATTTGGTTTCACGGCATACTAATTTCTCTATGGACTGACCAAGAGGTGCACACACAGAGAGAGACTGGGGATTGTTCCGTCTCAAAGAAGCAGAGCTGTTTTTTGTTCCCCGGTTGTCAAGGTCGCCATCCCTTCGCACAACAGACACGCCGAGAGAGCCCTGATATTATTCCCGTGTGAGAACAGTTTTAACAGGACTGTGACTAGCCTCAGGTTAGAGGCAGCAGCGCCTAACCGCCAGGACCAGAGGTTTCGGCTTCGACTCCCATACGAAGATGATGCCTGGCCTTAAGCAGGGCCTTTTCGGTCCTGGCCCCAACCTGGGGAAATGAGCTCCCGAAGAGCTGAGGAGGGCCCCGCAGGGCCTGCAGAACGGAGCTCTTCTGCCAGGTGGAGGGCGGGTGGAGACCGTCCTCCTGGGGCAGACCCCCTATGGGGCACCCAGAGCGGGGCTCGGAGGACAGCCGTTTTGCCACCGGGGTACATCATTGTAATGGGGCATTATAATAGCTATTTTATGTGAGACTTTTTTTTTTTACTATGCAGCCCGCCGCAAGACGGCGGAGTAAATCTAAAAATACAAAGCAAAAAGTGGACCAGTTGTTCCTTTTGGAGGAGGATTCTTAAGAGGTTTGGCACATCCAGACACGCAAACCTGCAGCGAGATCCAGCGGCTCCCCGGCGGGCCCCTGATCGCGGACTCGCCACCAAAGTGACCGCGTTGAAGCCATCTTGGAAGGGATGCGATTCAGACGTGCGCCAGGAGTCCCGTGTTTCAAGCTCACGGAAAGTGACAAGCCGGGTCAAGGAGATTTTTAAAAGGGCGGGACACGGACACGGACCTCCCTGCGCCTCTTCGGATCGGGCCCGGGAAGGAACTGGCTCAAGCAGTCGCAGCGGCTGGCCCGACAGTCGGAGGGGAGCCGGTCCGGTCCCACGCTGCGGGGGGGGGGGGGTCCCGCGGGCACCTTTAAGCCTAACCAAGTCCGGCGCAAGGAACTCTTCGGTGGACACATTGAGGCAGAGCTCCCAGGCGCACAGGGAGGAGGTAAGAAGAGGCATCCGTAGCCAGGCGCTAAAGACAGCTGAGGCTGGATTCAGACGGTCGGGAAGACCCGCGGAGGGCAGCGAGGCAGCGCACAAAGGCCGGAGTTACCAACAGGCGGCAGAACGCAGCTCCACTCCCGTTCTCACTTCTGCCTCCCGCCCCAATGAACCCTTCCGGGCCTTAAAGGTGCCGCCGGGCTCAAACGTTGTCCTTCAGTCAGGTTGGGGTCCAGTAGACCCCCCCCCCTCCCATAGATCAGAGGCAGGGGTAGTCAAACTGCGGCCCTCCAGATGTCCATGGACTACAATTCCCATGAGCCCCTGCCAGCGTTTGCTGGCAGGGGCTCATGAGAATTGTAGTCCATGGACATCTGGAGGGCCGCAGTTTGACTACCCCAGGACCAGAGGTTCCGGGCGCTGGCAGCTTGCGAGTTCAGGCCCCGTCGTCAGGAACGCTGGAGGGGAGCGGTGACTCTCCCAAGCGGGCAGTTCCCCGACCCGACCCTCTGTTTCGTCTCCAGGGGGCTCCGGGGCTCCGCTCTCTTTCCACACAGGTGGGCTAATGCCCTTCCCGGGTGCTCTTGTCGGGGGCCTTCCCCTGCGGGAAAGAAGAAAAGCCACTTGGACAACGCAGTGCTCGGGACAGAGAGCCTTTTTCGGGGCTTTCCCCGGGGCTGATCGGGGGAGGGGCGCTTCCGGACTCTGGAAGGGGTCAACGGCAGGACCACTCCGGGGGCAGCGGGGGTGGAAGGACCTCGGCGCTGTCCACATCTAAAGGCCGGGGCGATCAAAGCAGCGCGACGCAAGCCTGGCATGGCAACCGCTTCACTCCCGCCTCCCGCCCGGTTTGTGATGCGCAAGAGGCTCCGGGTGGGGGCTGCGCACTGATGCCTGGAAGGAGCCCGCCTTCCTGGGGAGCAGCGCAGACAAACCGCTTTTTCCATTCCGCACATGTTGTGCACTGCATCGGCCTCCCGATGCGCTTCTGCCGCCGGATTTTCCTGCGGGAGCTCCGCTTCTCAAGCGCATGGAGAGCGCATTAGCCTGCGGGTGCAGATGCCTGCGGCCCTCCAAATGTCCATGGACTACAATTCCCATGTGCCCCTGCCAGCGAACGCTGGCAGAGGCTCATGGGAATTGTAGTCCATGGACTTCTGGAGGGCCGCAGTTTGACTACCCCTGCCTAAGAGTAAGCTCTGCTGAAGGGAGCAGAGTCGGATTCCGAGTAGACCTGCTCAAGATGGCTCCCAAAATCACTCTTGGCCGTTGTAGAAACCGAATGAGCAATTCAGCATCGGGATCCTGTCCCTGGGGGTCTGGCCCGCACCCCCTCCAGCACACCCCCCCCAAACCTATCTCTGCTGTTGCTGGCCAGGGCTCCGCTGGAGTCACAACTCGGCAAGATCCAGGCGGGTCGCTGTGCTGGACCCCCCCCCCCCCGCCTCCCCCTGCGCGACCCTTGCCGCGTCCAGGGGCAGCTTGAAGACCAGCCCGGCCTGCTGGCTTTTGCGGGCACGCAGCCGCCTTCAGAGGCGCGCAACAGATCCTGCCCGGAGTGGAGCTTCGCTGGTCCCCAGGGTGCCCTGGCCTCACAAGGGCCGCGCACTAAGGCAGCGCATCCTTGCTTCCGCGCGACGGTCTACCTCGCAGGGTTGTCACGCGCGCCAAGCTCTACGCCAAGCTGGCCGCGCTGCTCCTGAGCCCAGAGATGCCGCCCGCAGTCCTGGCGCTCCGAATCCAAGGGCCCCTATTTCGGAGTCAAACCTGCTTAGCCCCGGGCAGCTGCGCCGCTCAGCCGAGGAAAGAGAAGGGGCCGCGAACCCAGAACTCGAACCCGAAGCCGCCTTTCGGCGCCCTGGGCAGGACCACGGGAGAGGCGTTTACACGGGGGGAGCGGCACCCGGCCTTGTAGGGTTGAGGGTTTGGGCCCTGCAGCGTGGCGATTGGAGACGCGGCCAGGATCCAGGCGGGATCCCGAAACCTCCGCCGGCACCGGCGCTTCATGTCGAGCAACGCGTTTGAAATCCGTGGCTGCCCGATGCGGATGGAGGGCCCCGAAGGGCTGGGCTCCAAACCTCTCACGGGGGAAAGAGCACCGAGTTTAAAAACCCAACAAACCAGCCTCCTTCAACGCAGCTCGAGGGTCACGTCGGTGGCACTTGGGGGGCGAGCTGGAAAACGTCCCTGCCGGCCAGGTGTCAGGATCAGGCCCCGCCCCGCTCTGCCTCCTTCCCTACAGCTTATGGGGAGGTGAAGGGCTCTCGGTGTTGGAATAGACCAGGGGTAGCCAAACTGCGGCCCTCCAGATGTCCATGGACTACAATTCCCATGAGCCCCTGCCACTGGCAGGGGCTCATGGGAATTGTAGTCCATGGACATCTGGAGGGCCGCAGTTTGGCTACCCCTGGAATAGACAATGTCTGGTGTACAAAGATGAGAAGGGAAGAAGACTCTGAAGGGGGCAGCAAGAGGGCTGTTAGGCCAGAGGGTTCAGGACCTTTCTACCTATTAAGTGTGCTTTCTAGGCTGTCCCTAGATTGCTACTCTTAGGGCCGTATCCTGCTTCTTCTCGGAAGCTTCAGTCTCTCTTCTTCTTCGATAGCCACGTAGAGCAGACGCCTGTCCCTGTCCCTGTGTCTCCTCTGCACTACACAGTATGTCGCTCCATAAATAAACCCTTTTATCTCCTTTATCCTAAAATACAGCCTGTGCACATCTACGCCTTATTTACTCTGCTAACACTCGGTGGGTCTGCGTGGCCGGGATCTCGGGGCAGCCTTCCTGGCTCTGAGACGTGACTTGCCCTTGCTGGGGCCGCAGCGCGGGCGGGGGGGGGGGGCTTTCCGGTCCCGTGCTCTCCCTTGGGTGCTTTCAGGATCGCAGCCAGAGAAGTGGACCCCGGGGAGAGGGGCAGCTCAGCTGCCTTCCGCATTGAGATGACTCCCAGACCAAGAGACGGACTGAAAGCAGCGCAAACCGGACAGACTATTCCCCAGCGGAGCCGAACTCTTTCCAAAGCCACGCCCGCGCTTCACGCTCCAGGCCTAAGTGCCGATCCCCCCTCCCCCCAGCCCCGCCAGGACCGGCGGCTTGAAGTGGGCCTGGGACTGCGAAGCCAAGGGCAGCCCGGAAGTGCTGGACCTCGAGGAAGCTGCCAGGCCGGCTGCTGGCAAAGGCTTCCCCCGGCAGCTAGAGGCCAGGACGGCCTATTTGTGTGTGTGTGTGTGTGTGTCTTTGCGAGGTCCAAGTGCGTGCTGCAGACATAAATCCTAGAATCATAGAGCTGGAAGGGACCTCATGGGTCATCTAGTCCAACCCCCCACACTATGCAGGACACTCACTGAGAAACCACTCTCACTGTCAGGAACTTCTTCCGGATGTTGAGACGGAATTTCTTTTGCATTCATTTCATCCCATTGGATCTGGTCCTGCCTCTGTCTTGCCAAGGGCTAGACCAAAAAGGCGCTCTGGCAGCAGCACCCACTCAAGGCCACGTCGCCCTGCTGTAGGGCACCTCTGCCCCCCCCCCACCCGAGGGCACGGGCCAGGGGAGGACGCGGGGATTCAAAGTCGGGGGTTCGGGAGGCCAGCGCTTCTTTCCCGGAGGCAGCCCGGAAGGGCCCGGAATGCCGGGCGCACGAGCGGGAGCGGGACCAGGAAGCCTCCTCTTGCACGAGCAGTTCTGCTCCGCTTCCGAGGTGCCGGGCGGCCCCGATCCCCCCCTCCGCGACGTGCCAGGGACCTTCTGGGGGCTCCGGCCAACCCCTCCTTTGCCTCCGAGCCGAGGCGGGCCCGGGCGGCGCTCCAGCAAGCGCTGCGCAAAGACCCCGCCGGGAAGTTGGCGACGCTGGCCCGGCCACCGGGAGGCAACGCAGCTGACCCGTCGGGGGGCCACGGAAGGAGCGGAGCCGGGGCGGAGGCCGGACGGTCCCTTGGCCTCGGGTGGCCCGCGTCTCCCGAAAGAGGAAGGGCCGCGAGGGGGTCGTCTGGGCGGATCCACGGACGGCCCTTCAGACAGGAGCCCGCGTCCAGGAGCCCGACGGGACGGAGCCAACGGGCCGGGAGTCCCTGCTCAGGAATGGCGGAGTCTTGCGGGGAACGCGCTCTGCACGCGCTCAGAGGTACCGGCCGCCGCCTCCGCCTCCGCCCCCTTTCCCCGCGGCCGGGGCGTCCCGATCCCAGGCGTGGCCCAGGCGCTTCCCTGGGGGGGGGCAGCCGCCCCCTCCCTCTCTCCCTCTCTCCCTCCCTCCGTGGCCAGGTTGCTCGGCCGCGCCCGCCTCGCCTTGACAGGCGTAATGAGCGCTAATCAGGCCGCCCAGACGGGCCGTCGTCGCCGCGCCGGATCGCCTTTCCGAGCCGCTAATGACCGGCAATTACCGCCGCCGCCGCCGCCGACACCCCCAGCCGCGCGCCAGATGTGCGCCCCGCCCGCGCCAGAAGGGGAGGGGGAGGAGGAGGCGGCAAGGACCCCGCGGGGCCCTCCAGGAGGAGGCGCAGGCGAGCTCTGCCCCCGCCGGCCCCGGCCCCACCGGCAGAACCCCAGGGGCAGAAGCGGGGCCACTGGGACAGGCGCTTCCCGCGGCGTCCTGGGCACGAGGGCCTGGGTGTGGCAGAGCCCGGGCTTCCCTTTCCCAGGCCACAATCCTGCAACTTTGGTTCTGCTGCTTTCAACGAACTGATCCTGTAAACAGAAGTCAGTCGGGTTCCCAAGGGGCCGGGCATTGCACCTGCACACATCCAAACCTTTGCCCTTAGTTCCGAATTGGCTTCCCAGGAAATCTGAAAGCAAAGTGCATTTTCCGATAGGGCCCAATAAAATCTACTTCCACAGTACTTTGAAAGTGCATTATCCAAGGCATGCAGAGTGGTCCCAGGTATTTCCTCAACAGGTAGCCCGATCCTTGTTGATTCTCACTGGCAAAAGTGTTCTGGAATGTCCACTGAGGGCAGCAGAAGAACCAAGACCAGAGACATTTTCTTCCATGAAAAACTGACATGCAGAGAGACCCCCCCCATACATACCTGCCTAGTCCAGATGGGGCTCTGAAGAGCCCAGTTTTGGGACTGCAAAGTCACCACAGGGACAGCGGAAAGAGGAAGAAAGACAGACAGTCAGCCACGCACTGGCGGGAGGAAGGACAGAATGGGTGAAAGAAAGAAGGAAAGACAGACACTGGGAAAAGGGAGGAAGGAAGGAAAAAGACAGACAGACACTGGGGGAAGGGAGGAAAGAAGGAAGGTCCAGCAGCTGCAGTTCAGTGTAACCAGAGACTCATAGAGGATGTCCTCAAGGGGTCAAAGGGTACCATCCAGTTTGGTGTAGTGGTTAGGAGTGTGGTCTTCTAATGTGGCGAGCCAGGTTTGATTCTGTGCTCCCCCACATGCAACCAGCTGGGTGACCTTGGGCTCCCCACGGTGCTGAGAAGGCTGTTCTGACCAAGCAGCGATATGAGGGCTCTCTCAGCCTCACCCACCCCACAGGGTGTCTGTTGTGGGGAGAGGAAAGGGAAGGTGATTGTAAGCTGCTTTGAGCCTCCTTCTGGTAGAGAAAAGCAGCATATAAGAACCAACTCTTCTTCTTCTTTGATGACAATCTGGTCTCAGGTAGCTCAGAGACTGATCTCACCACCTGCCTCCATGTAGTCCTCTGCCAGTTTCTACACTGCTGGACTTAAGGTGAAGAAGTAGCTGTCACTTTGACATGCTCTCCATGGAGTTCCTCAGATTCTGCATTAATGCAGACTGTGGGGGAACACCCCACTTCTCCTAAGGGCAAAGCCATCCAGCAGGTGCTGCCACCAAAATCCAAGCAGGAACTGCAGTCCTTTCTTGGGCTCCTCACTTTCTACCGTGCTCTCCTGCCCAGCAATACCGCTGTTGCTGATCCACTCCATCGTCTGCTTGACAGGAAAGCACTGTGGAAGTTGAGCTGGGGGCACCAAGCCACATTGTTGTCAAGGCTCTACTATCTTCTTCCAGTGTCCTAACCCACTTTGATGAGAGGCTGTCCATGAAGTGGAAAGTAATGAGTTGATAATGCCTTTCTTGCTTTTATTTCTTTCTACTTGAAATATGCAGAGAGATGCCCGCTAAAATTCCTTTTGGATGACAGGTCCAGTGCAGCCCTGGGAAACTACATGGGTGCCATGGGCAAGGCTCATTCCAAGATCAGTCATTCCTCATCATTGTGGACTCATACTCCAAGTGGTTGGAGGTGGTGCCTGTCTTCACAATGTCCTCAAGGGCTGTCTTCAAGGCCCTCAACAGACTCTTTACAACCCATGGGCTACCATATACCATCATGTTGGACAATGGGGCCCAGTTCACATCACTGGAATTCCAAGAATTCATGGACTCTAACCTGATCTGGCACATCATATCAGCACTCTTCCACCCATCCACCAATGGCCAGACTAAGAGGATGGCCCAGACTACTAAGGAAGCATTGACCAGGATTGTCCAGGTTGAATGGTTACAGAGGCTAGTGGTCTTCCTGCTCCTGCAGAATGTTGCATCCAGCTCTGCAACCAGCTGGAGCCCGGCTGGCAACAATCCTGGGTTGGATCCACCTCAATCTCAATCAGATCATCCACTATGCCCGGTGGCAGTCATGATGCCCTGCTCCTTCGCTCCTGAAGACCCAGCCTACATCCACAACTATGTGAATATTCCTTACTGGGTTCTAATGGTGGTTACCTGGGTCACAGGTCCTGTGTCTTGACAGATGCAGTCTCCAGATGGCTGCACATTATGCCAGCATGCAGACCAGATTTGGCAATGTGTGCTAGCCAAAGTGAACTCTAGCCCAGCAACTGCAGCAGTCCCAGAGCCTGGAACTACAGAGTTGCAACTGTCTTCCCTGGGCGTGGAGAACCCAGGACTGGCAGAGCAAGCCGCAATGCCCAAGACTGCCACTCTGACCCTGGCAACTCTGACTCCTCTGGAACTGTGCTGTTCCCAACAGATCCAGACATGGCACTGCTATCTGCCATTTGATAGAAATGTACTTAAGTGGGGAGGGGTGTTGTTTATGCAGTGGTATAGAACACAGGAGCTTGAATCCTAGCACTAGCATCAGAGATGCATAATTAACATTGGGTAGCTCGCAGGATTCAGTCAGCGATTGGTGGTTCTAATTACCCAATCAGAGGGCTCCGCTTAGGGCTGATCACAGGGTTTGGCAGGAACCTCTGAACTGTATAAAAGTTCAGGTGGTGGACTGTTTTAGTTCAGTTGTGCGCAATCTAATAAAGAGCGGATGTTTCGGCACATAAATGACTCTGTGTCTTATTAAACCGCCTATTAAATAACATGGTTTTCCATTGATTCAGGTGGGTCACCATGTTAGTCTACAGAACGTTTGAGTCCAGTGACAGTTTCACGGCCAACGAATTTCTGGATATAAGGTTTTGTGTGTATACACACGTCTTCCATTTTGCGCATGCACACAAAAGCTTGTAATCCGGGTTAAACTTAGTTGGTTTTCAAGGTGCTGCTGGAATCAGACTTTGTTCTAAGGTTTTCCATAGTTTGGCTAGTTTTTTGCCATATGTTCTGGTGGGCCGTCACAAAACTGAATTTAAATTGATGCTTTCCCGGTCATCACCAGAAACAGTCAGACCATTTATCTGGGTGCACATGTCTATGCATCTTTTTGTTGGTTTGTGAAATGATCTGGGTGGAAATATGCAGGTTGGATATTAAGGATTCTTTTTTAGAGTATGAATATATTTTGTGAGCTTACAGCAAACATCCTTCTAAGATAAATGTCAGCTTCCTTAAGTGCCCCCCCCCCCATGCCATGTTCAGCCGTCACAGCCAAAAAAAGTTTCATGGCAGGAGGATAATGGTGGTCTTGATTCATTTAACACTGGAAAGCTTGTATGGGGAGGAGGGCCGCTACCACCGACATATCTCTACCTGTCTTTGGTATAAAGTACTTTCCTATTCTTAAAAGAGGTGATCAATAATGGAAACTTTCATGTTGCAAACTGGGTGGTCATTCATTCACTGACTCCATTCTGGCTGGAAGGCTTCAGACAAAATCCCTCCAGGGGTGTCAGTGAAGGCAACTGGTTCTGTTGGACATACATGGCCCACCAAAGGGTTTACTCATTACAGAGGCAGGCCCATTTTATTTCATAGAATCATAGAATAATAGAGTTGGAAGGGACTTCCTAGTCAACCCCCTGCACAATGCAGGACACTCACATCCCAATCGCTCACGTACTGTAACCTGCCAGCCCCTTGAACCTTGACAGAATCAGCCTCTCCATCAGATGGCTCTCCAGCATCTGCTTAAAAATGTCCAAAGATGGAGAATCCACCACCTCCCGAGGAAGCCTGTTCCACTGAGGAACCACTCTGACTGTCAGGAACTTCTTCCGGATGTTTAGATGGAATTTCTTTTGAATTAATTTCATCCCATTGGTCCTGGTCCGTCCCTCCGGGGCAAGAGAGAACAACTCTGCTCCATCCTCTATATGGCAGCATTTTATATATTTGAAGATAGTTATTAAATCCCCCCTCAGTTGTTTTATTTACTTCATTTATATCCCACCTTTCTTTCCAATGGGGACCCAAAGTGGCCTGCTTCATTCTCTTCTTGTCAGTCATCTTGACAACAACCCTATGACGTAGGTGAGGCTGACATTGTGACTGGTGACCAGGAAGGTCAGCCAATGAGCTTCCATGGAAAAGAGGAGACTTGTACCTGGCTCTCACAGATCCTAGTCTGACACTCTGCTATACTACACTGGCTGTCATCAAGAGAGACCAGTGAAAAATTGTCACACTCTGAGGTGGCTTAGGCAAAGACTGCAGCAGACCTAGTAACTGCCAGTTACTTAAAGCTGAAAGACAAATTATGCCATAGAGGAGGGACAGGACTGGGAAAAATTAATTGGAACATTAATTAACAAGAATTCAGTAGGCTCTGGCAGCATCTGCTCAATTAATTTTCTAATAAAAATAGTCGTGGGATATACTCACTGAGAATAGCAAAGGAATATGTAACTGTACATTATGTACATACTAGGATGCAAGGCCACTGTATTTTAAATACAGCAGGCGCTAGCCTTGGGTTGGGTAAAGGGGCAGTCCTGGCCCGTCCGCGGGGCGGTCCCTTGGGCTGGGCTGAGCCCCCCCCCCGCCCGGCTCTGGCGTGACGCTGGGGCATCAGCCTGCCCAAAGGGGCAGTCCCATCGCATCTGCGACATGGTGGGGCTGTCCCTCTGGGCGGGCCGAGCCCCCCCCCGGCTCCGGTGCAACGCCAGGGCCTCGGGGCCTACCTGCCATGTTGGCGGGCAGAGCGGGAATGACGGGCGTGGGCCGAAGGTGGCCCACGTTGGGGGGTGGGCAGGTTGGGAGGCGCTTTGTGCCTCCCAACTAGTCAGTCCTGGGCCAAGGGGCCAATCGTTGCCCCCCCCCTGCATCCCGGACAGTGCCCACCCCCACAGCCCTTACTGTTTTATTTATACCGCTCTCGGAGATGTAACTGTACATTACAAAAGGTAATGTGTGTAAAACAACACTGAAAGTACATCCTCTGGTTTTGGACATGTCATCATGTTGCAGTCCACATTCTCTTGGAATCCCTCTATGATTGAGGCACCATGACTGAAACACGTGAGCTCCACCCCTTTCATCATGAAATCAGTGAGTTTTAAAGGGACTTAATTTTGGGCAGATCAATTGCATGCTGATTCAGAAACCTTCCCCAGAGGTCTTCCTTTCATATCAACTGGAAACCATGACCAGATGTAGGCATGTCTTGGCTGGGCATAACAGCGTTTAAATCTTGGGCATTTCAGTGGGAGAAAAAAGATAGATGCATGTGCTTAATTTCACTACTGAAATAAACATGTGTCACAAGGGCTAGATGGGACTGAATTGTGCTCTGGTGTTTTTATTACACAAAGCCAAATATTTGGCTTCACATTTTGTATCAGAACAAATCCCAGAATCCAAAGAGTATTGGCCATCTTGTATTTTTTAGGCGTGTCTCAAGACTAGGCACATTTATGCTTGCCTGGAGAATTCTCCCAGTTATGAACTTTGATCTTTGTTCTCAAGAAACTGGTCCCCCAAATGCATATAAAATAGGCATTAAAGTGGCTTTTCTACCCTGGGTTTCTTCATTAGCCGTCCACCTTTACCACCCACCGCCGCTCTGCATTTAAGGGACTTCACGTAATTGAGTCTGTAAATTAACAAACACCCAGACGGCTGCAGAAACCAAGCCCTAGGTGGGACTTTGGCCCTAATGTTCTCATATTAGCACGTTGAACCAGCAGAGGGGGGGGGGTGTCTTAATTATGCCTTGTTTTATGGAGGCATGATAAATACCTTTTCCTGGCTTTTCTGCCATGTCAATGGACGTTTTTGTGCTAATGTTGACTTAATAGAGATAAAAAAAAGCCAAACCCCTCCTCGGCTGGAAGGATTATTCTGTGTATCTGAAAAACATCAGAAGTGGGCAGGAATGAACCTGGAGCACACCCCAGGCTGTTATTCAGCCTCCTAAACTACCAGTTATTCAGCATTACAAACTGACAGCTTGTAAATGTAAATTTTATTAAATGCCTGGCAATAAAAATTTGTAGGTTTCTGTCACTTTGAATTTTAGTGGCTAGAGCCTTTTTAAATTACAGCTTGTACAAGCTCAAGAACAGAACCAGGCAACATTCTGAAGCTGGGACCTTTTAAAAGCTTCATTATTTACACTCAGTCATGTAATATCCTTTGCAGGATCCAGGTACACATGTCTCATGTCACAGGTTGAGGTGACAGTTTTGTACTTTCTGGTTAATTCCCCCCCCCCCCGAAAATGGTAGAGAGCACATAAAACTTGGCTTCTGAAGTTCTTGAAGGATGAGATCAAGAAAATATTTCTTAAGGCTCACCATATCACAGGCCCAAACTATGCTTGTTCAGCACTGGTACATGACAGTGTGTGCAAAGAGGGAATAACTCTTAAGAGCACACTTTATTTCAACTAGATTAATATTCATTATCTTTTCCCAAAGAATGCCGGGAGCTGTAGTTTTACACAGAAGGGATGAAGAACTCCAACCAAAATTCACAGTGCCTTGCCAAACTACAATTCCCAGGATTCTTTTCGGGAAAGGCACTGCAGTTCATCTGTTGTGATAGCAATATGCTGTTTAATACAAAGGATAAATATTTGTCTTTTGGCAGCACAAAAAACATCTTTTCCCACATGATAAAGAGCTATTGAAAAGTCAAGGCAGGTGCCTGTTAATACTTCTATCATGAATCAGCAAACTCACCAATCCGAAGTGTGAAAAAGATTTGATGCATATCAAAATTAGGTTAGCAAAGTGCTTGTTATGACAGGCCACCAAAATAAAAAAAATAAGAACAATTGTCCTTAACTGGACAACAACAAATTGTAAGAAATCTATACAATGCAAACAATCAAGTCAACTTGTTTGAGGACACTGAGAAATTGTTACAGTTTACACTATGTGTAGGGGTTATTTACATTGTGTATACTATCAATTTGTTGTTACATAGTAAGGGATAATTATTGTTCTTTTTGTGGCCCCTGATACTATTTCACTCTCTTTCCATCAAGGAAAGTGGCGGTGGCAGCGGGGGAGGGGGGCGGAGGGGGGGCACAGGGATCCCACCACAGTATGCCGCTATCCCAACATCATGGGGGTGTACAAACGTCCGTGTGGCTTTGCGGCACTGCACAGCTGAACAGAGAATTTTGGGGCCCTTGCAGGAACACTGTAAGTGTGGGGAGCTGGGCCTCAAAAGCCTGGCTCTTCCCTTATGCACAGGCCTGTCCTGGCTGGGTCTCTGCTGGCTGCCACAGCAAGATAGGGAACAAGGAAGAATCCCCGTTGCTGTGGGCCAGGGGTAGTCAAACTGCGGCCCTCCAGATGTCCGTGGACTACAATTCCCAGGAGCTGTAGTGAACTGTAGTCCACGGACACCTGGAGGGCCGCAGTTTGACTACCCCTGCTGTGGGCCATCCAAGGTCCTGATTCAGGCTAGGGCTGGGAGGGGGTCGGGATGGCAGTGATGTCATGCGTATGTGGAGATTAGTCCCACAGCCCTGTTTCCGTCAGCCCGGCCTTTCTGCCCGTTCATAATTGGTGCATGAATACTGAAAGGGGCCATGACTATTAGCAAATGTACTAAGGCTATTTTATTTATTTATTTGATTTCTATACCGCACTTCTATATGGCTCAGGGCAGTTTACATACAACATGGGGGGATACATGGAACGAATTAATATATAACATAAACCAATACAACAACAACAACAATAATCTAAATAATGCAATTTCAGTGATCTTAAATAACAATATAACAGGAATGGGAACTTAGCTAAGGCCGTTAGAGAGAAGAGATTGGTTCAGGCCATAGAGGGGATGTCTGAGGGGGACCTGTTGTTGGTCTAAGGCAGGGGTCCTTAAACTATGGCCCTCAGGCCAAATCTGGCCCCCTGAGGACATTTATCCGGCCTCCCAGGTGTTTTTCGATGCCTGCTTAACAGCCGACCCCTCCGCAGTGCGCATGCTGGAATGTGAGCCCCTCTCTGACTTGCCTCCTTCTCCCTGTATCTTGACTCCTCCTCTCAGTCTTCGGTGTGATTGGAGGATTGCCTGCCTGTGCAAAGGTGGCTGCTGCCTGAGGGTCGAGGTAAGAACAAGTTAGGATTTTTTTTTTTTAAGTTAGGAGAGCCTTTTTTTAAAGTTGGTTAGTTGCTCAGTGCTAATGCAAATTGTCAGTGCTCAGGGGAAATGCAAATAATCAGTGCTCAGTGTTATTGCATGGGAGCCTCAAGGCCCCTTGGAAACCCAATTTAAATGACAGAAGAAGAAGAAGAAGAAGAGTTGGTTCTTATATGCTGCTTTTCTCTACCTGAAGGAGGCTCAAAGCGGCTTACAGTTGCCTTCCCATTCCTCTCCCCACAACAGACACCTTGTGAGGTGGGTGAGGCTGAGAGAGCCCTGATATTACTGAAGAAGAAGAGTTGGTTCTTATATGCTGCTTTTCTCTACCCGAAGGAGTCTCAAAGCGTCTTACAGTCACCTTCCCTTCCCTCTCCCTACAACAGACACCTTGTGAGGGAGGAGAGGCTGAAAGAACCCTGATATTACTGAAGAAGAGTTGGTTCTTATATGCCACTTTTCTGTACCCATTTGCCTTGCTTTTCCTCTCCCCACAACAGACACCCTGTGATTGAGGTGAGGGTGAGAGAGCCCTGAGATTACTGAAGAACAGTGGTTCTCAACCTTTCTAATGCCACGGCCCCATAATACAGTTCCTCATATTGGGGTGACCGCCAACCATCTAATTATTTTCATTGCTACTTCAAAACTGTATTTTTGCTATTGTTATGGATTGTAATGTAAATATCTGATATGCAGGATGTATTTTCATTGTTACAAACTGAACATAGTGATTAATCACAAAAACAATATGTAATTCTCTATTGTGTAATATTTATTTCCAATATTTCTCCAGGCTCTGGGAGCAGAAGTCCCCCAAGCTGCCTAGTTCACCCCTCCAACAGCACTTTCCCTTGCCTGTACTGTGGGCCACGCCCTTGCCAAAATCCAGTTAAAGTGGCAAATAAGGATCTGGGAAATCCAGCTTTGGATCCACACACACACACCTCAGCGTAGCTTACCTCGCAGGGTTGTTGTGGAGATAAAAGGGAGAGGAGAATGCTGTAAGCCGCTTTGGGTTACCACCCAGTGGGCAGAAAGGCAAGATATAAAGAAAGAAAGCAAAGCAAGTGCCACCTTGGCAATTAAGCACAATAACGCCAAGATGCCAAGAGTACAGCTATTGCTCAAGGTGCTCTGCAGAAGAAGGGAAATGCCCGTGTCAGGTTCAAAGTAGCCAGCAACTCATTGCTTTGAAACTTTAAACATGTGAGGACACGCTTCCTTAAGCAATGTGGCATATGTGATTCATCCACTCATGCCCCCACCCCCAGTTTACACCATGAAGTTCTGCCCTCCACCTTGGGCAGAGATAACCCCCTCTCAAGGTGCTTGCGAACTGGAAATGAACACTTGCAGGCTATTTGCACTTCATAGGGATGTCACCACCTCACCTTTGCCTGTAGCCTGAGCAGAGGCAACCAAAGAGGGGGGGGATACTTGTGTGGTGGCTGACTTCAGGCTTCTCATCCTGCCATAGTGGGACAAACTCCAGAAGAGAGACAGAGCTGGCGCAGGGAGAAAGGGAAAACGATGGGCAACCCAAGCTGACGTTCGGCTCACTTCCCAGAAAGCGCAATCAGGATTGCAACCTTCTGCTTGCAAGTTGGGGCTGCAAAGTTCCTTGCATAATGCCTTTTTGTTGTTGTTCTTTGCTGAGGATCTCAGCAGCCAACCGGGGGACAAGGGCCCCCCCCCCCACCTGAGCATGGAGAAAGAACCTTTTCTATTCCAAGGGCACTCGGCGAGAGGGATTTTTTTTGGGGGGGGGACACACTGACCGAACTAGCAGTGACAAATATGGAACCAGACATTGACCATCTCATTAGCCAATAGTTCCCATGGAAATACTGCAAGTTTGTTGATTTAACTTTACTTGTATTTGTTCCTGTTTTGTTTTCTACTTCAAAATAAGATATGTGCAGTGTGCATAGAAATTTGTTCATAGTTTAAAAAAAAAACTATAGTCTCCAATGGTCTGAGGGACACTGAACTGGCCCGCTGTTTAAAAAGTTTGAGGACCCCTGGTCTAAGGCAAATGCCTGGTGGAGGAGCTCCCTTTTGCAGGCCCTGCGGAATTATGGGAGTTCGGACAGGGCCCTGATCTCCTCAGGGAGCTTGTTCCACCAGGTGGGGGCCACTTAAGTGGACACTTAAGTTTTCGGGAGTGGTGTCAATGGGCACACTGGTGTACCAAGAAGCAATCAACAGAGGCCAAGGTCTTCACTGATGTTGCCTTCTGTTATTCAGAGGTTTTCAGTGTGTGAATGTGGTAAGCAGGTAAAAGTAAAGGTATCCCCTGTGCTAGCACTGGGTCATGTCTGACCCTTGGGGTGATGCCCTCTAGTGTTTTCATGGCAGACTCAATACAGGGTGGTTTGCCAGTGCCTTCCCCAGTCATTACCGGTTTACCCCCCAGCAAGCAGCTGGGTACTCATTTTACCGACCTCGGAAGGATGGAAGGCTGAGTGGACCTTGAGCCGGCTGCTGGGATTGAACTCCCAGCCTCATGGGCAGAGCTTTCAGACTGCATGTCTGCTGCCTTACCACTCTGCGCCACAAGAGGCTCTTAAGTGGATACTTAGAACTCAACATTTCAGTTCATCTCCTGTACGGTGTTCAGTTTTGAAATGAGAAACTATAGGTGCTTCTAAAATACCATTCCTGATTCTGCTTCTCCGTCCATTGATTCTGACATGAACTAGACCCTCAGACTTGCCAATGTAATATTTTGGGTGTGAACACTAGAGAATATAGACACCAGAGACTCACCCTCTCTTTCTCTCTCTGATTCAGTGCTTTTCTCATTTCTCTACAACATTTCACCCAACACAGGATGCACTAGGGGGTTTTGGTGCCTTCAACACACATAATGAGACAACTCCTTCCAAGGGCTGCCACCTTGAGTATGTAAACAGTGGGACTTGCTTATGAGTAACACAACAAAACCAGAGTCCAGTGGCACCTTCAAGACCAAAAAAGATGTATTCAAGGCAGGAGCTTCCGAGGGCAAGCACTCTTCCAGGGGTAGTCAAACTGCGGCCCTCCAGATGTCCATGGACTACAATTCCCAGGAGCCCCCTGCCAGCGAATGCTGGCAGGGGGCTCCTGGGAATTGTAGTCCATGGACATCTGGAGGGCCGCAGTTTGACTACCCCTGCTTCAAACCAACATTTGAATCTATTATCATCACTATAGATGTAAATTGTTGCCTACTTGCGTCCATTAAATTGCCTGCGAGCTCCCCAAGTACAGATCAAATTACCGGCCTGCGGTTTTAAAGGCCAAAAGGTGTTCATCGCAAATAACGTCCCTCCTTCTCCCGCTCGCGTATTTTTAGCTCAAACCCCCCCCCCCACCGCATAATCTGGATTAGCCAACGCAACACGCATGCGCAACTCTCTCTCTCCCCCCCCCCCGGTCGCCCGCTGTCATTGAGCCTTCCGGCGGCCTCGTTTCCCATATTAGGCCAGGGGGCGTTCCTCCTCGCCTTCGGAGGGCCTTGGTTACCACGCAGGGCGTCACTATCTTGACGGTGGGCGCTTTGGGCCAAACCATTCCCTCGCGACGGTGGCGGCGCCGCCCCTTGCCCTCAATCCCCCGGAGGGAGCCGCGCCTCTTTCCAGCCTTTCTCTCGCTCCGCCCCCGTTCCTGGTCCGCGCAGCAACGCCCCCCCCCCTCGCCGGCCTTCCTTTTCGCCCCCCCCCCGTTCCCTCCCGTGGTCTCGTCCAGCGGCGGCCATAGCGACGAGCGGCGGAGGGGGGCGTAAGATGGCGGCGTCGGTCCCGCTGCCGCCGTGAGGAGGAGCGGATGAGCGCGGGGCTCCCTGGGGCCGCCGGGCGATGTCGGACTCCGAGGAGGAGTGCCCCGACCGGCAGCTCAAGTTCGTGGTCGTGGGCGACGGCACCTCCGGCAAGGTCAGCCAGGCGGCCGGGCCGAGAGTCTCGCGGCGTCTCGCGATACCGGCGCTCGGGGCGGGCGGGTGGGCGCCCTCCGCCGCCTCCTCCTCCTCCGCCTCCTCCTCCTCTCGGCAACGCCGGCCGGCGGAAAACCGGCTGCCCGACTCCCGCCCGGGGGAAACGCCGGGAGGAGGGGAGGGGCAAACCCGTGGGGATTTGGGGGCGGGGCCGGTTCCCCTGGGCCCGGCGGGAGGTTGGCGCCCCGCAGAACGCCCTTCCCCCGCGGCCCTTTTCTCCCGGAGAACGGAGGGTTAGGGTTAGACCGGCAGCCCTCGTCGCCCAGAGCCGCGCTGGGCCAGCAGCACCCCGGCCCTGTCCGACTGGGCCCGCCCGGCTCTCGCACAGCCCGTGCCCCGGAGGGCCCCCACGCAGAGGCCAAGGCCGCCCCTCACGCCGTCTCCCGGCTTAGTCTGAGCATGGAGGCCCCCTCGGCCCCTGGCAGGCTTCTCCGCCAGAAGTGGGAACATTCCTGGGGCCCTGGCTACATCCACCGGCAGTGGAGCCCACCTTTTCATGACTCCCTGTGTAAAGAAGTATTTCCTTTCAAACGTCCTGCCCGTCAACCTCATGGGATGCTCTCGAGTCCTAGTCTTTTGGAAGTATTGTTATTTCTCGTAGTAATAATAATATAATTATTTTATTATTATAGACTGGACTTTCCTAGGTTGCGGAGGGTTTTAAAATGATGTCAAAATTAGAAGCTGCCTCCTGATGGTAATTGGAATCTTATTGGGCTGGTGGGAAGTGTCGGTTGGTCACTGGTTGGGCAAATTTTTCTTGGGTATTATGTTTATATATACAGCCCTCCCTGAAGGCTCAGGTAGATGTTCTCAAATCGGGAGAACAGCATCCACTGAGTTTTCACAATCTAATAAGCCCATCACTCGGTCAAAGGAGGAAACCAGGTTGGTCTGGCAGGACCTGTTGGGAGTCAAATTGGTGCTGACTTCCCCAGATCAACAAATTGTCCTTCGGATATTTACGGATCACCCTCTTTAAAGTCTCCTCCATTATCTTACCTGCGGTTCATGGTAGACATACTGGCTTGTTAGACTCCGGGGTCGTCTCCTCCCTTTTCTGAAGATTGGGATTACATTTACTTTCCTCCAGTCTTCTGGCACCTCTCCAGGATTCCAGGCAGGCCTAAAGATGATGGGCAAGGATTCCCCAAGTTCTCCATAAAGTTCTTTAAGCCCTCTTTGGTGCACACCATCCAGCCCCGGGTATTTGAGCTCATTCAGTGCAGCCAGGTGCCTCTCGACAATCTCCATGTCAATCCATGTCAATCAGACACTATACCTTGCCTACTAACATCTTGAGGCGTGTTCATATTCTTTTGGGAAAACAGGCAAAATAATACTGTGCCATTCTGAATTCTCGCTGTCCCCTATCAGAGCCTCTCCATCTTCACCTAGTGGTGGGCCTATGGCCTTGTTTACCTTAAGTTTGCTTTTCATATACCTGAAGAAGCTTTTCTTGTCCTAGTGGACAGTCTCAGCTCTCTCCCAGCTTTGGCCTTTCTGATGACCAGCAGTGCCTTGTAACCTGCAGATACTCTTCTTTTCTTCCCTTATCTTCATCTTGATGCTTTCTACTGGAGTGTCACTCTCTTCCTCTAGGCAAACCCTCTCCTATTTATTTATTTCATTTTAATTATTTATTTATATTTATATACTGCCGTGAGGCTCAGGACAGTTCATGACATTGTCCAATACAATATACTACTCCAGTAGAATATACGAAATATAATGCATTCTAAAAAATCATTTCAATAAAATTACATCAACATTGTTAAACATTTAAAACATTAAAAGCATTTAAAACGCTTAACTATAACTTTACAGGTTGGCCTCACATATAGTGCTACTCCATCTTCTTTTCGCTCTTTTCTGTTTCTTTTGAACAACCCTTATCCATCCACTATTGCATTGTAGTTATGGGAATCATTCCACCAAGTCTCTCTAAATCATACTTCTCTGTCAGCATGAGAAGCCTGGGCTCCTCCTTTTTATTGCCCATGCTTTGAGCATGGGTAATATGGTACCTGAAACTTTTTACCCTGGGTTCTGTTTGACCTGTGCTTCCTGGGGCAAGCCACTGATACTTGCTTTCCTACATTAGAATTAGATCATTTGTTATCACAGGAGAAGTGTGACAGCCCTGCTGGAGAGTATTGGATCTTTGTTTTCTTCCAAGGCATCAGACTGCAGCTCAGGAAAGTTGCTTACCATTCCAGTCCCTTTACTAGTGGCTGTTTCATGGTGTGAAAAATCTGCTAGTCATACACCCTACCAGTCAGTGGCCTACCCCTCTTTCCTGGAACTATTAGTCTAGTACATCTGTCTCCTGCCTGTCCTCCAAAGAGATCCTGGATCTTTCCTCCATTTTCTTTTTATCCTTACAACAAACTCTTATTGGTCAGCTCTGCTGACTCTGTGTGAGTGTGAGAGAGAGTGAGAGAGCTTGTGGGCACCTTTGACACAGTGGGGTATGTGCAGTCATTAAATGGCTGCTGCAGGCGTTGGAGCAAGCCATACAACAGCTACCTCAGCTTCTCTTCCGCCACACAGCAGTAGTGCTTGTGCTTTCGTGACAGCTGCTGCTGAAACAATATGTTTAGACTTCTGCACAACCAGTCAAATTTCCAGTGGCCAATTACAAGCCTTGCTAAGCAAAAGCTCCACCTGCCCCTGCCCACTTTTTGAAACATTAGTTTTTGGGAGTGGTGTCAATGGGCACCCTGGTGTACCAAGAAGCAATCAATAGTGGCCAAGGCCTTCACTGATGTTGCCTTCTGTTATTCAGAGTTTTCAGTGTGTGAATGTGGTAAGCAGGTAAAGGTAAAGGTATCCCCTGTGCAAGCACCGAGTCATGTCTGACCCTTGGGGTGACGCCCTCCAGCGTTTTCATGGCAGACTCAATACGGGGTGGTTTGCCAGTGCCTTCCCCAGTCATTACCGTTTAATCCCCAGCAAGCTGGGTACTCATTTTACCGACCTCGGAAGGATGGAAGGCTGAGTCAACCTTGAGCCGGCTGCTGGGATTGAACTCCCAGCCTCGCGGGCAGAGCTTTCAGACTGCATGTCTGCTGCCTTACCACTCTGCGCCACAAGAGGCTCGTGTGAATGTGGAGGCTACCCTTAATCAACATGACTAGGAGCTACTGATGGACTTATCCTTTATGAATGTGTCTAAGCCCCTTTTGCTTATGGCCATCAACTGCCTTCCTTCACAGTTTGTATCAACTGAATCACTAGTCTGGGTGAAGGAGTTCCTTTTGTTTGCCTGTAATCTGTAGCCATTCACTTTCCTTGGTGCTCTCAAGTCCAAGTGTAATGACAGCAGATCTGTCTGCCTGTACATGATTTTATAAACCTGTATTGTGCCTACCCATGTTGATTGATTCATTTGAACTGAGAAGTTCATGGATAGTGCAAGGTTTGAACATGAGTACCTCACATTATAGTTCAGCACTCTAACCACTATAGCATATTGATTCTCATTAGAATTTTACTGTTATCTCATGGATCACTGACTGAGCATGTCTTCTTGCTGGTCAAAGTGAACCCTTGTCAGAGCTAATGCAATGGGATGTTTCTTTGTGCAGAACCATTCCTCGCAGAAGCCATTTAAACAATAAGGTTGGTTTATTGCTTATGTATTTTCGGATTTATATGCCGCCATTCCTCAAGGACTCAGCGGCTCACAATATATCACAAACGTTTTAAACATGTTGAATTATGTGTAAACAATCAGAGGATCTCACTGCCTCCTCTCCAGTACAAGAGTGGGGGAGGTAAAGCACATTGTTGTGAAAATACTGGATGGCATACAGATGTTGGATGCTTGTTTGTGTAGGGAGGCCGTCTTATTGAAGGTATTTGTAGGCCTCAACCATAGACCTGGTAGAACAGTTCTGTCTTACAGGCCCTACAGAACTGTTTTAAGTCCCATCCCTGATCTTGCTCAGGGCTGAGAAATCTCTGCCTCTTGTTGAGGTCAGTTTCTCTTGGGCCAGGGATCTTGAGAATATTTTGTATGTTTATAGATTTCTTTGGGGGCATATGGGAGAAGGTGGGTTCCACAGGTATGAAGATCCCAGACTGTTTAGTGCATTAAAGGTAAGTACCAGAACCTTGATCCTGTTTCAGTCCTCAGTCTGGAGTCAGTGCAGCTGGGAAAACATTGGTCAAATATATGCTTTCCACCTGGTTCCTGTAGGGAGCTGGGCAGTTGCATTCTGGACCAGTTGAAGTTCCCAGATCAGATACAAGGGTAGCCTTGCATAGAGTGAGTTGTAGTAGTCTAACCTGGAGGTGACCATTATTTGGTCACAGTTGCCAAGTTGGGTGTTGACAAGTAAAATGCTAGCTGCTGTGCGTGGTAAAGTTATTAAAAAGCCTAGTGGACAGCATTTGTGACCTGGGTTTCCATTGATAGGGAGGAGTCCAAGATGTCAAAGATGTTAATTAGATACCGTCAAGAGTTGGGAGTTGTAGCACTTCACCTGGGACGTGCCAATCCAGCCAAAGAAACTGTTTTATTTGGATTCAACTTCAGTCGATTCCACTTGAGCCACTCCACCACAACTTCCAGTCCAATGCACTTGTGGGTGTGGCTGGCTGGCTGTCCATCAGCACATACTGCTGGGTATCATCAGCTTACTCTCCCTTACTGTCACTCTCTGTCCATGACCATGGAGAAAGGCCATACCCTGTCTCTCCATGTTGACTAGGCACTGGTTGAGAAATCCATATTCTGCAGTGGTGAACATTACTGTAAGGTTTAGTGGAATCAGCAGTGCTTGACCCCCCTAGATCCAGCTTTCTCTAACAATCATCTGTGGACGACAGGCGCTATCTCCACCCCACGGCCAAGCTGGAAGCTGGTATGGGAAGGATTAAGGGTCGATGTTTCTTCCAGAAAACAATTATTACACATCCGCACGTTCAACTACCTTATCAGGAATTACAAATATGTAGCCTGGCAGTAGTTGGTTGGGTCTGTTGTATACAGCTTTGTTTTTTTTCAAAAGCATTCTGACCGCTGCCTACTTCAGCTTCTCTGGAAAAGTCCCTGAAGTCACAGACAATTTGGTAATTTTTATTATTTATTTATTTTTTATTTAGATTTTCATACCACCCTTCCATATGGCTCTGGGTGGTTTACATATAACAGCATGGGGTAATTATATAGAACAGGGGTAGTCAACCTGTGGTCCTCCAGATGTCCATGGACTACAATTCCCATGAGCCCCTGCCAGCAAATGCTGGCAGGGACTCATGGGAATTGTAGTGTATGGACACCTGGAGGACCACAGGTTGACTATTCCTGATATAGAACATTGCAACAAATATAACAGTCATAACATAACCTGTCAACCAGAACAATACTTAAACAGGGACAGGAAGTTGGCACAGCTTTGGGTTGGTCAGATTCTTTGGTCCTGGGAGCGGGAATCTGGGGGGCAGTGGGTGTTTTTGGGCTGGTCGGCCTCGAGCAAATGTTGGTGGAGGAGCTAGAGAGGGATGCAAGTAAACATTTAAACGTCTCCCAAGGCTTGGAAAACTCTTCCCTCTAAGCTTTGCATGAGAGTAGCCTCTCACTAACACGGGAAGCCCCACTCAGCAGCAGTCTGGAGCTAGGCAGGCTCTTGCACTTACCACTGCCCATTTGAAGATACCAGCAGTTAAATTCTGCTTAGGAGACAAACTGTTCCTCTCACTAAGGGGAATAAACTTAGAGGAAACATTGGTTACCAGTGCATTTTGGGACCACCTGTGCTTGCAAAACATTTGTTTTCACATGCTGGCATTAATGTTAATAATCTGCACCCAAGATGGACTCTTCAGAATGTTAACATTAATTTTCCTTAACAAAAGTGAGTAGAAAATCTAATATGCAAGAATATATATGTGAGCTGGTTACCCTGTGAGCCTGCTGAAACTTAAACATTTAAAAGATCGTTGCATGATTAAACAACAGTTGCATCCCTAATTCTTTGCACATAGAGAAGTAATATGCTGGAACATCCTGTCGGAAGGGAACTGTTTGGATGGAAGAGCATTCATTTATGCTTTGAGGAGGAATGGTGGCTCAGTGATTTTGCCATGTCCTTTGCACTTAGCGGGCCATAAGTTCAGTTGCTGGCATCTCCAGTGAAAAGGACCTCAGCAGGTTTTGGGGAAACACAGTCATAACAGAGAAGATATGACGACTGAAATAGCCCCAAGGCCAGAAGATGCAGACTTAAGATGCTCTGAGGACATGGATGAATGGGTTGGCTAGCGAGTGAGGTAGTTGTATCCAAGTTGGGTTGGTGTGAGCTACACTGGATACCTGAAAGCAGGCTTTCTCAACTAGGGTTTCATGAAGCCCTGGAGATTCTTGATGGCCCTGGGAAGGGTTTCCTGAATTGGGTGGGAGTTAATTAATTTTTGAAATAAATTTGCTAAACATTTATCGGCTGGTATGACCATGTATGGTCATGTTGATCTGCTTCCCCTTGCCAATGATGGGCCTGGGCATGTCCACATCTACGCTTTCCAATCCTATAAAATCAGAACTCAAGTGTCTGAGGAAGAGTGCTTGCACTCGAAAGCTTCTTCCCTGAATAAATCTTTGTTGGTCTTAAAGGTGCCACTGGACTCTGATTTTATTGTGCTACTTCAGACCAACACGGCTACTCATTTGAAGCTTTGCAACCCTGTTCTGCATTATTGCACCACTTCTGGGGTTTCTTAACGACCAAAGAATGTTTCAAGGGATTCTCGATGGTGAGAAAGGCTGCCTGAAAGGCTTGATAAGGTGTTTAGGGCTTGCACTTGGCAGTTTTGGTGAGAACCCGTAACTGGCTGTTCCTGATGGAAATTCTGATCAGGGACATTTCCAGGAGCATTTCTGATATCCCATAGCATTTTCGATGTTAATTCTGGGTGCTCTTTTTGACCCATAAGTCAGTGTTCGTTAATCTGTAGGACTAGAGCCTTTGACAAACTCTCCTACCCTGTGAGGCAAACAAAACTTTTGGCTTGATTTATTAGTCGTCCAGTATTTCACTTTTAGTCTGCAGTGTGTAGATTTCGGAGAAGTTGAAGTAGTCTGAAACTAAGTTGAATGCCAAGATTTTGTTCTGAATTCTCCAATGCCTATTTTTGTGTGTTGCATGTATTAGGGCAAGAAGGCGTGGACTGGTTGCAAGGTATCGTTTTCAGTACTTCAGTGTGTTGAGGGCAACATGACTGTCTGGTCCTGCAAACCAGAGAGTGTATTTTAGGTTTAGAAAAATCTATAAAGACAAATGTTGGAATTAGTTTTCTGGAAGCCTGTTGCTGAATAGAAGAACATGAACTGCTGATGCCGTTGTACTTGGAGTATAAATATTTGTGCTTGAACTAGAAGTCATGTTTTTCCAGGGCTGTTAGAGCAGGACCTCCAATGTAGCACATTCATTAACAGCAAAAATATAAGGGGTCCCAGACAGTCACTGGTTTTCTGCTCTACATTCTTTCTCATTAAGGAGAGGATGTAAGAAGGCTGCTTTAAGAGAACTTTCCTTTGCTGTTGATAACTTCTTGCTCTCACTGGCAGTTGTTAACCCAGTGTGTGTTTTCATTAACACCTTTAAAAACCTCTGGGGAATATCAAGTGTTGGAGAAGGATAAAATTAATATTTACAATGTCCTTAAATCAAAGAGTCAGGAATAAAGTAGATAATCTTATTGGATGATTCTGTGTTTTCTAAATTTGCATCTATATTGTGCATATATTTGCCCCTGAAGTTCAGTTTCTGATCAGACAGAGGGCATAGTTAAAGTTGGGATCAGTTTGGGAAGAGAACCATTGGCTGTTTTCTCCATGAATCTTTTTCTTGCTGTTATTTTTATTTTAGAATTTTCATCTATGTATTATTTAGTTTGTAGCCTTCCTGTGAACAGATTTGAAATTACAATGCTGAAATATTTCTTAAGAAGATGCAGTTTTCAAATCAAAGTTTCAGAAGAATTTCTGGCCTGAATATCCTTTATATTGTAATGAATGGAGTAACTGCAGTTACTAATACACTAGCACAGTACGGTTTGTTTTCTATATTGTTGTTACCTGAAATAAATGTCGTCCTTCCAGAAACCCACTCTATTTTAAGCTTTTAATAATGTGACTATAATTGAGGCCCTGGTCACAAGCATGTATATTAGGAAATGCATTCCATTGCATTCAGCAGGTGTTATTTCAAATACTACAAGTTTCTTAGTAGTGTGTTTAGAACTGAAAACCAATATAATATTAGGAAAATTGCTCCTTAATTTCTAGGAGTCTTCTATGTGGCCATACTTGACAAGTAGGTTAGTCCTCATGATCACACATGTATAAACATGAGTTTGCCTCAGTTCTCTTTCTGAGCAGTTATCATCAGCCATTGGGATTCAGCACCTTACTTAGACATCTTAGCTGTGTGAGATATTTTAAGCTTCCCCCCCTGTAATCTCCACTTCTCTGTGCCATACTGCTATTCATTTATTTATTCATTCCTTTGTTTGTTCGTTCATTCATTCTTCAAATATCTATGCTGCTCTTTCCTGAGGGTTCAGGGTGGTGTACAGCATATAATAATAATACAACAATCAAAACATAAACATTTTAAAATTGGTTTGCATTAATTGTCAGATCCTCTTAGCTTTAAGAAATTATGGGGTGGGTGGTGTGGTGTGTGGGTGGGCAGGACTGCTCCAGAAACACAAGAGCAAAAAGCCTCGAGGCATGTGAACAATTTTTGTGACGTTTTGGATCCTGGCCAGTATTAGTGATCTAGGTGGAAAGGAGCGGTGTAAATATATTAATAAGTAAGCAGACATTGTCAGAAGTGTTTTTCATGATTCTGCAATAACGAATCAATACGTGACCTGGGGTTTTCTTGTTCTGTATTGCTGGAGCAGCTGAGAATTTTCATGTAATATTTGTATATACCAGGTGTTTTCTTGACAATGTTATTTATTCTAAAAATTCAGAACTGCCAATCATTCAAAAGAGTGACTTGCAAAAGTTGTCAGTTTTGCCTACCATTACGATTAAAATTGTGATGTCTTTGTAATTATGGCATTCAGAAAAAAACTGACAAAATACCTACGTATAGAAGATTGAATTCATATGCTCATTTAGCGAGGAGTGGTGCTTCTCAGTAATCATGCATAGGTTGGGCTGTATAACTGTTTTGTCTTTGTTTTTACCAGCTATGTTTTTAATTCTTTTATCTTCTGTTTAAATTGGGATTATTTTATACATTTCTGTGCATTAGCAGTTACTTTAAAAAATGTGTGCTGTTTTTATTTATTTTGTTACTGTTCAGATGTGGCTTTTCAGATACCAAGTGGATTTGATGTGATTCTGTTTTTAGACCTCCTTAGCCACACGCTTTGCTCAAGAAGCTTTCGGGAAGCAGTACAAACAAACCGTAGGACTTGACTTCTTTTTGAAAAGAATTACACTGCCAGGTAAGAAGATAATTAACGTGCACGAATGCAAACAGTGGGGAAAACTAAGAACAGCTGCATTCTGATATAGACAAGATTTAATGTGGTGCTTTAATAATGTTTCAGAGGTGTGCCTCTATAAAGAGTTGCGCATTTGCGGCTGGATTGTTTCAATTTAGAGATGAGGCTCTCAGGAATATATTAGTCCAAGTTTTCTAGGTGTGCGGATTCTAAGTAGGTAAGAAGAACTGAATTAATGTGTTTCTGTTGAAATAAGTGTATGATTTTGGAAAGAAGTATTCCCCACTTTTGCTTAGATTGATGGAGTACATGCAGTGTGGCTGTGGAGTTGCTAGGCTGCGATCTGTGAATGCTGTCTTATGCAAGGCAGCATGAAATTGCTGGCATTTAATAGACCACTAAAATGCAGGGTCCCAAGGCACTCATAAAAATACAGTTTGAGCATTCAAGATGTTTCACTTCATGATGCAAAGCAACTATTTAGATGCCAGTTGTGGCACACTGCATGGAAAACATAAAGAAATAATTAAGAAAGAATGGCAGGATCTTAAAGTTTGTTTCTAAACAAGTAGGGATCTAAAACAAATCATTTGTTCATTTTAGTGTAATTCAATTTGTAAGCATAAAAATATTCCATTAAATGCATTTTCCCTGTTGTGCTTAACAAACCGAAGCTGGAGAGAACACTTTCACTGAGACTGGGAGGAAAAATGATAATGTGGTTGCAAATTTAACCTTAAAAAAAACATTCTGGGATGCTTCAGGAAAATACAAATAGGGCATAGTTTCGTTGAACAGTGTTCAGGGCAGTTTTTCTAACTGACTCTGAATGCTAAATTATAGCATTGACAATTAGATCTCTGAAATATTTAGCTTTGAGTAGCTAGTGTTAAATTTGGGAGAACCAGTATCAAATTTATGGTTGTCATCCATATGGAGATGAAAAATAGTTTAAATATGTAGGTGCCAACATTAGTTTGACCACAGTTTGAGGATTTGGCCTCTAATATTCAGAGGACATAGATCTTCAGTATGACTTTGAATTCCAGGCCACACTGGCTACTTCTCCATGAATGAAGAAATTAACTGCAAGTGTCCCTGGTAGGTACCTGGAAGGGTGGGCAGGTAGGTATTCACGCTAAGACCAACAGAACATATGCCCCATACATGTGAGACTGTGCGTGCTGAGAATATGTGCATATTTTTGGTCTCTCTTGGCAGATGCCAAATTATTTATCTACTAATGTAGACTAAATGCTGCCCCGGAATTTTTCACACTTTTTGGTGAACAAAAACACTTGTGGGTCTCCTCCCCTGAATTTACTACAGTAAAATACATTTTTCCGATTTGGATATATGATTTTTTAAAAGAGAATGGCAGCATTTTAGGGCTAAAAAGTTTTTAAATGTGCATTGCGCTTAGACTTTAATTCAATTTCAAAAATTTGTTAATTTTTAATTATCCCAACAGAAATTTTAAAAAATATAATATAATAATATTGTCTACAGATAAGCATGTATAAAAATATCTATAAATATATCTAAAAATATGTGTCCCCCCCAAGATAGGCCCAAAACATATGTTTAAGAAACACCTCTTGCAAAGTTACAGCACCAACAATTAAACACATTTCTTAGTCCTTTAATGATTTTAATACTGTGGTGTCCAGTATATCCTAAACATAATTATTTTTCCTGAATAAGCGGCAGAGTAAGGTCCACAGAAACCACAGGTTTAAAATTAATTCAGTTTGAATGGCAGTGCTGATTGTTCTTCAAAGTCAACTGTTAAAGCGGTCAAATTAGTGCTGCAGATGCTCTGTGTAAAAATGATTTTTTTACTGTTTACATTTGCGGAGTAGGTAATCCATTTTATCTTCCTCAGAGGTATATATTTTAGGGGGTTCATGCTCATATATTGGGGTGGTGATGCCTTAATGTGACACTATTATTTTAAACTTAGTGCTCATCTGCTTCCTCTTTCAAAAACACCCGCTGGTTTATGAAGATCAGTATTCATTTCAGTTATTTAGATTTGGTACCTTACATTTGGCAGACTGGTATTTTTTGCAATTCATGCTGATTAATAAAATTTCCATAATAGACTGCTTAGGGCTGTGTTTCTGACCCAGGTTTGAATTCCCACTCTGTCATCAAATCTTACTGGGTGAACTTGGGCCAGCCGCCCACTTACAGAGTTGTTGGGAGGAGAAAATGGAGAAGATAGTAATGCAAACTGATTTCGATCCTTAGTGGCTAGAAATAAAATAGTAAATGAAGAAATAAAATTACATTTGTGCGTGAGCCCTATTGAAGTTAATAGGACTTGTGGTTCCTGCAGCGAATTACCGTGCATGCAGTTACTCTAAGATAATGGGCGTGGCTGATGATTATTAAATACGATCTGATTGCAAATCTGGGAGCATGCTGATAGTTTAACCTCCTGCCTTTTAGCAGGCCAGTTTTGCTCCACTTGGTGTGGAAAAATCGTGAAATTTTAAAAATCTGATTGGTTTTGCATTGGACAGATTCCAAAACCTTGATGAAAGATCAGTGTTTGGATGTATTAAAATAACGCATCTGTGACATTGACTTCCAGGCTCCGGTGGGTGGGGCTCAAAGAGCACATTCACCATTAATTTACGACATTTCTCCTGTCTATAGGTCCCTCCTCTCATATTTTCATACATTAAATAATCCAATGCTTAGGCGCTGCTTTATGCAAGCGCAATTAAACCTTCTTTCAACATCTTGGGCTAGGGGAAGGTTTGGAAACACTCCCTTTGCTGATCGACTCTGCTCCTGCCGACTCCGTCAAGTTGAGCCGACGGCTCATGTGCTGCTTCCCTGTCTTAGATACTCATTGCAGCGGAAGTTGTTTCTGACTCCATTACTGGGAACGAGACCTTTTTACTCTGATGGGATGCTGATTTGTTATCTTCTTGAGGATAAACTCCCACAGATCTGCTGTAGCTCTTTTTATTCACAAAGCTTTTAATCCTTAAAAGTATTTAAAATATTTTTTTCTTTTTCTTTTTTAAAAATTTTCTGCTGGGAACACTTTTCTCTTTTGTTTTTTATAGACACTTATTATACCATGAAAGGTGTTTGAATTAAAACAACACTGAATTAAAACAGTGGGTTTCTCTGCCCATTATATTGGCCTGTACTTTGCTGGCTTTAACCATATTAATAAATCTAATATTGGCCTGTATGTTCAGAAGGGACCTGACATCCAGCATGTGGTACTCCTTCTTAAGCACACCTTGTTGGCTACATGGACAGCGGTGACAGCTTTGACAGAACTGAGGATTTGTTTGGCATCAGAAACGGGGCTAGTTCTATATACCCCACTCTCTCGGTCTCCCCCTAAACAGGTGGAGAGTGATGCTGATAGTGCTGGGCATCTTTTTGCCAGGAGGGTTCTTTCTCACACTCAGATCCCTGCTTTAAGCAAGGATCTCCTCCCTGTGGCCGTTGTGTTTTGGACTGGAGTATGTCCTTTTAGCACATCATCAAATATAGTTGAATGCTTTACCTGGAAATGTTTAAAAATGTCAAAGTGATGTAATTCTTTCTGTTCGAGGAGAAAATTATATTCAAAAGAGGAGCCCTTTTCATTATATTTCATGATCCAATGTGCTGTATAGTCTGGATGCAACCACTGTGCAGAAAATAGTGCATCTGTTAGTCAGAGGTTTTGCAGATAGAGCTCCTTAAGAGTCATAGTCAAAATACTTTCAGGAAGGTTGTGGGTATAGTCCAGCAAACAGGGTTTCACTGTGAAAAGACTTTAAAAAAATCTCAGTGAAGAGGTGGACAGACATGTGTTTTTAGTTCCATCTTGACTGTAGATTTTTAAGAACGGTTAATGTGCCCCAGGTATACTTTTAGAAGGTTACTGTTGAATCCTGCTAGTGGCTTCGATTCAAACCAAAAGAGCTTGGATAACTAATAAGATCAACTTTGCTTCAATTAAGCAGAATTTCCTGTAAAGTACCTCCAAAAAAAAAGTTTCAACAAAATTCTTGAAGAATTCTTAATATATGATTCCTACAAAAACTTGGAATTTTACAGAGAATTTTCCCCCTGTCATTGACATTGATCTGCAGAAATGTTAAATAATACAGCACTGCTAAAATACATAACGCTGTGTGATATCCAACTCTAAATTTTCCAGTTTGCTAGATATAATTAAATTGCTTGAATATTACTGAAAGTCCATGGCTTGAGCTGGAAAATGTACATTTCTGTATGTAATTGATTGACATTCAGCACCCAAAGAAACAGAACTCAGTTTTTCGGATTCCAGTTCAAAGTAGATATTTATTTACCCAAGCAAGTCAGAAAATTATACCCGGAGCAATATGGGCATATTGGGGGACGGACCATACTGTGCTTGGAAAATATTGTTCTGCAAGTTTCTAATCTTATTAAAATACTTCTGCTCATAATTTTGTTGCTAGTGGCTTGAATTCGTCTTTCTCAGCAGCCCCGTTTGGCTACTTCTGGTGCTGTCCACTCAAAGTTTTTTTTTTTGATGGTCTGTGCTGCAAGGATGGGAATTCCCATTCATTTCAGTGAGGCTTGCACAAGAGAATTTCCCAGTGGACTGTGTGCTTAACATCCAGCTGAAGATGCAGAGTTGCATCTGAATGTAGTTGTTACAGGTATCTCTTCAAGACAGGTGAAAACATGGTGACGATCAGGTAACTTTCTCAAGAGGAGGAGAGTATAGACCAGGGGTAGTCAAACTGCTAGCGGCAGGGGCTCATGGGAATTGCAGTCCATGGACATCTGGAGGGCCACAGTTTGACTACAATTACTAGAAGGAATATGGAAAGTGAAGCTCATAAGGTGCCATAGTTACTGGAAAGTTCTGACTTGTTTCTGTGCTCTTTTCAGAGCAGCTTTCTCAACAGTTAATCGGACACACACTGCGTTGTCTTCTGGTGAGAGGCACAGAGGAGCTGTGTCTCAAAGCAGTTCCCACTGTCTTAGCAGAAGCTGGTGCAATATGTGTGTGTTCAACTATTGAATAAATTGTCCTGATGAAGAAAACTAAATCATGTCAGACATTTTCCATTAATAACACCACACCTTATCGGCTTCACTTTTAGTGTCTCTTTATTGTGATGCCAGTCAAGGTGTCCTGAGTCTTGCCTCTTTATTGTTGTCTTTGGTGCAGTTGTACTTCTTGATTTTATTTCGTGCTTGATGCAACGCGCTAAGTTACTAATATCTGCTACTACAATGTGGCAATTTTTGAGAGATTTTTAAAAATATGGAATTCTATGTTTAGTAACTAAAAGAAGTCAGTTCAGTCAATTAAAGTTAGTTCAGTCTTGTTTCCATCAACGGAACATGGTAGGGTATAATTCATAAAGCTGGATCTAGCGCTGTGTTTCCGTAACTGCAAGGGCATCTACCTAAGCAGGATCATAACAAATGTTGCGTCTTTTAAATCAGGGGTAGTCAACCTGTGGTCCTCCAGATGTCCATGGACTACAATTCCCATGAGCCCCTGCCAGCGGCAGGGGCTCATGGGAATTGTAGTCCATGGACATCTGGAGGACCACAGGTTGACTACCTCTGTTTTAAATGATACAGAGCAGCATAATCCCAGCAGAGACTGGATCAAACCATCTTTTCTGACCACTCAAAAATGCTATGCTTGATATCATCGGACCTGCATCAGTAAAAGCCGCATGCGCTGGGAACTGCAGTAAGAAGGGGAATTGGATGAACAAGAGTGGAAAAGATGGCCGTGTCCACTCCGTGCCTTTTTGTCTGGTAAACTATGAAGAAGTGGGACTGTTATTGAAATCCTTGGTATAAGAGCTCTAATAATTTTAAGTACTAATTAAGAAAAATTAAAACTCACCCATTTTGTTTGAGTATTTGAAGAGTTGTGGAATTCACGGAAAATAGAAGCCCCTGCTTTTCTGCTTGCGTGCCTGTTATTTGGGGTACAGTATTTCTGTGCGGAAAAAAATGGCACTCCCAAGATAGTTGGGGCTTGATATAGTAGACCCAATGGCAGCATTTTTCCATAGGGGTAACATTGTAAAAGTAGCTCATGGACCTTAGACACAAAACTTTGTTTTCTGAAAGTGGTGCTGTCAGAACTTCATTGCATTAAAAAGTATTTCCTGTTGCCGTAGAAATGTCATGCTAGTTATAACAAATTGCATGGCTTCTGTTGTGTCTATAAAATATTTTGCAAAGTAGGCTCATATGTCAGCCTTTATGACCCCACCAACACTGCTTGATATATTATACTTTGATAAATAGTTTCATATTGATAGAAGTGTTCTCTAGTCTGATCAGATGCATAATCCACAGCAGTAATCTGTGACCCCCCCCCCCTCCCCGGCTGTTAAAAAATTTATGGTATAATCTGACTGCAGTTTGTTCAGTTAAATTTAGAATATCTGTTTTTCACTGCTTAACCCTCTCACTGAAAACTGAAGGATTTGAAGGAATTGCTTAAATTGTGCTTCTTAATATTTGTAAATATTATATGAAACTTAAATTAAAATATTTGGCTAGAAAAGAAAACAAGATCCAGTGCTATCTAAAAGCAGAATTCCCAACACACAAGAAATCTAAAATGACGGGATATATTTAATTTTAGGATATTTGCTAATGTAGCAATATTTACATTATATTAATGTATTAGAAGATTAGATATGATGACCAGCACATGCATGCACACACACATTCCACTGACCTTAACTATTTTAGGAGCTGAACAATATCAGATATATAAATAGTTTGGTCTATACAGGTCAGGATACAAGGAAATCAGAATTATTTTGTTACTAAAATTTGCACAAATTATTATGTCTATATTGCCAAGTGCATAACTGCTGTGTATTGCAGGCCAGGATCTAAGTGCATTTCTTGATCATGGGTTCCTCAGGCGATTTCTATAAATGTGAATGGGTGGGCAGGGGGTTTGAAAGTGCAGTTCAGTGGGTTCAGACAACCTAGGCCCAAAAAGCTCCTTGAGTTGAGCCCTGCTTATATGCTTCCTAAAGATAACTGCAGGTAGCTGTTCAGGTATGTCCAAGGCAGCATTCAGGTGCGACTCTGTGAGATTTCTGGGCTGTTTTTCTTTGTCCAGCGGGCACTGCCATTAATCCCATTAAACTTTAATAGATAGGCATTATTTAAACAAAGGCATATTACAGGTGCCAGTCTTAAAAGTTGCCTTCAGTTAAAAAACAAAGGAGGGGGCTGCTACTTGGAGAAACCTAGATGTAGTATCCCTTGAACCCAAGCGTACAAGTTGTGTGGCTTGTTGGATCCGGGTCAAATATAGGTTCCTGTTTGCACAGTCCACTGTAGATGTCCACACACACACACACACAACCTCCCTCCAAGAAACAAAATGCAACTCATCCAGCATAATTGATATCTATATTATTAAATATTTGTACTTGTTTTCTGTAAATTAAGTATTCAAACACTTATGTTTTGGGTGTTGTTCTCTTGCTACAGGAAATGTAAATGTTACTCTTCAAGTATGGGATATTGGTGGCCAAACAATCGGAGGCAAGATGCTGGATAAATATATCTACGGTGCACAGGTATGGCTTTAGAAATTACCGTTATTTTACTGTTGGCCTTCTGAACATGTTTACATTAAAGAAAAGGTTTAGGAGATAATGTGAAGCAACTAGTAAAATGTAAACATCTGCTTAAGTGAAATTGTTTTGAACTTTGCTTTTGTTAAACTAGCTTAAATTTTTATACAGGATTGCTCAACAGTATTTTCTTTTATGAAGCAAAGGTGCTAGTTTGTATATCCCTAGCAGCTCTCTGAAACAGATGTTCATTGCCCTGCATTGTGGGTTAAGTTGAAAATAGCCGTCTTTGCCGAGGTTATTTAGATATCCCCACGGTATGGTAGGTGTAGTGGCTGTTCTGAGTGCAGATGCTTCCTGGGGAGCGAAGGCAGAGGAGGAAATTAAGACCAATCCTATGCCATTAAACTTTCTCAACCAGCTGAACTTTGAGGAGGCCGAACAAAAGAAGTCAAGCAGGTAGCGAATTTTTTTTTTTGCAGAATGGTTAAAACGCTTTAGATATAACCCCATTTTCAAATATTTTTCTGGATTTTTAAAAAATAAACATTTTAGAAAAAGAACTGTTGGTTATTTTGGAAAAAAGACACAAAATACCATTTGATTTTGGAACTGCATCATTTGGACTGCTTGAATAAAATTAGAGAAATGCACCAAAAAGGCTATTGCATATTTATATATTAAAAGATTAACTTATATTTGCTTGCTGCTTTTGGGAACATGTAAATATTGTGTGTTAGTATGTAAAAATAGAGGAAGAACCGTTAACTCAGGAAAGCCTGGAAATTACATGTTAGGAGATGAAAAAGGGGCCAAGTTGTTAAATTTTAAAGCTAGTCATTTTCAAAAATGTAGTTAACAGATGTTTAACATAACATAACCCAATCGTGAATCAACTTTGCCACATCTGTGTTGCCAAATCATGTTTTCCTACATATGAAGCGGAAGTGTTGTAAAGTGTGATTAAGTTAAAGCTCCCAATAACATGGGGCTTTACTTGTATGGCAATGAACTCCATGGACAAAGTTTAAAATGACTGGAGACATGAGAAGTAACAGAAATGCTTCTTACACAGTCAGTCCTAAACGGTTTGGGAAATAATTCTTATCCATTTTGATGGAGCTTCATTTTGACTTTTCATTAATAATAGTATTTTGCTGTTGATCTTACTATCAGTTCGTATTTACTTGAAGCGTCTTGAGAACTGTGTTATTTCATTAATCCTTACAACGGATATGGTATGAGGTGTGTTGTTATAATGACCCCTATTGCAGATTAGATGGGGCGGAGAAGAGGCAACTTCATTAAAGATACCCATTGAGTTTATGACCGTGGTGAGATTTGAACCCTGGGGTTCCTGGCTCACTTTATATTCTGACTCACTATATGTCCTTCAGCAAGGAGCGGCTAGCCAGCCTTGTCTCTTCCTCCCGTCCCTTTCATTCGGTGCTATCCTGTTTCATCATCCATGTCCCACAGCCCAGCTTTCCATTGACTGTGGTCACACATTTGATGACAGCAAAATTGCTGGTGATTTTGTAGGTATCCACAGTCCAGATTATGTTTAGAAGTGGGCTTTAGTGATATTTTCTTTGCCTTAGCCAGGACATAGTTTAATTGCCGAACACAAGTATAAATAAGGGATGAGCCTTTGTACAGGAATTATGATCACCAGCTCTTCTATCCAGCTGCTATTTCCTCCATGTCAGACTCAGTCTGTTGCCAGAATGCCCTAGACTGTTGTCCTGATGTTCAGCATTTTCACGGCCAGTTTACTGTAATTATTGCTCTAGTGGATTTCTGGCAAGGCTCTTCAGACAATTATGGGAACTACAATATGCTGCAAATTAGGGTGCTGGTGTTGATGTTCCACAAGCAGCGAAAGATGTTGATGGCTAAGGAAGCAATCTGGGCCACCTGACCCTATACCATGGTGGAGCGTCATGAGTCAAAAGTTAAGGAACTGTCCGAGCAGGCTTGTATTCCAGGTGAATAGTTCCATTCTTGGATAAGGTGACATTTTCCCTAGAGAGAGATGGAATTGATATAAATCAATATTTGATTACTTCTTAAATTAAATACATGTTAAACATATATTTAGTATATGGTAGCTATAACCATACAACTTATTTTTTTGCTGTCAAGTCTCAGCTGATGTAGGGTTTTCAAGGTGAGAGACGTTCAGAGGTGGTTTGCCCTTGCCTGCCTCTGTGTCATGACCCTGGACTTAGTTGGTGGTCTCCCATCCAAATACTAGCCAGGGCTGACCCTGCTTAGCTTCTAACAGGTTTTTGGAGACAGATGTTGGTAGATATCAACATTAGGAGATTGCTTCCTTTCCCCAGTATTGCTTTCTCTCTTTCCCTTTCTCTTAAAGCATGCCCCTTTACTTTTATATCTGCTGTGGTCCAGTCAGCTAGAGAGGAAATATTTTCAACCAGAATGAAGGTCAGGAAAAAGTAACTGGTTATATCCTTGCTCTTTTAGGAAATAGGTTGGTCATATCATTGCGCTTTTAGGAGGTATCCATGTTCTTTGACAGGTAGGTAAGAATCATAAACATTTTAGTTAGAATACTGAGTCGGCTGCAGAGAGGTGAATCTAGATAAGAAATGGGAATGAAAGGCCACCCAGTAGATGTCAGTCACAGGGCCGTATAAATGCATGAATGATTGTGCTATATGATTAGTTGATGAAGTTGCATCCGTAAATGGATTAGGGAGGAAGTAAATTTGATTTTAACAGATTGTACATAGATCTTAAGTTCGGATTTTATTTTGATGCTTATATTTAAAAGAGAAATTTACTATAGCTAAAATGTACATACATTATAAATATAATTTTAAAATTTAAAAATGATTAATTTTTAAAAAGTTATTTTAAAAATCTATTTTTATCTGCTCTCCTTGTGGGTGGGGTCATGATCCTGAGGCTCCATCTTCTGTGTTCTTCATCCGCGTGCATACTAGGGACCCCGAACATATCAGGCTTGTATAACTTTCCTTTTGTGTTACAGGAATCATATTTACAGAAGGGACTGTCTCCATTTTTGAAGACAGCATCAATTAATACACTTTTCTTAATACATTATACTTTCCCTCCTCAGGCTGTCCTTCTGGTATATGATATCAGCAACCAGCAGAGCTTTGAAAACTTGGAAGACTGGTACAATGTTATAAAGAAGGTCAACGAAGAGTCAGAAGCTCAGCCGCATGTGGCACTGGTGGGCAATAAAAGTAAGTTGTTAAATTGTTATTTAGTTGGAATGTTTGAGTGATCTACTAAAATGCATATCAGCATTTATATTCCATCTTCTCAGCTCAGTACTACAACTCTGTGGGCTTCAGCCTTGCAGACACTGGTCTATGTGTGGTCCTTTTCGTTTCACTGGCACCATTGTGCATTGATTTTGGCAAGCTCTGGACTCCAGAATGTAATATTTCATGCGTTGCACCAAATGGGGGGTGCTATATTGTGACAGCAATCACAGTGTTTAGTCTGCTGGGGGATATCACTTCGTGGAAATAACCTGCTTCAGTGATTAGCAGCATGACACTGCCTGTAAAACCTGGGAAGCTCTGCTAGTTTGTTTTTCTTATTTTTCTTCCATAAAATGGCTGCATTATTGTTTATGTTCCCCCTTCAAAAAGCATGCTTGATCAGCAGCACATAACCTGATGCTTTTTTTCTTATTCCTTAAAAGTGAAAGGCTTCTGTTGGTCACCATCTCTTGAGAGAGACTCGTTGGTTGATAACATCATCCCAGTTCAATGCATGACATTCTTCCACCATTTCACTAATGAAAGATAGTGCAGGGGTAATGTCACCTGGTTTTCTTTCTCGTGGCAAGCCTTCACCTGTGTGGCTTTTTTGTTTGTGAGGACAAAAAACCAGGGTCTTTACAGGGTCTTTTCAGGGGTTGCCTGGGGCTGGCAGGAAAAGATCTTGCTTCCATCAGTGGAACGTGGACAGGGATAATCGGGGATAATCAATAAAGCTCATCTAGCAAAGTGTTTCCGTAGGGGCAAGGGCATCCCGTGGAGCAGGGGTAGTCAAACTGCGGCCCTCCAGATGTCCATGGACTACAATTCCCAGAATTGGGAATTGTAGTCCATGGACATCTGGAGGGCCGCAGTTTGACTACCCCTGCCATGGAGTCAGATTTTTCTGTCGCTCCCAAGGCAGATGCCTCCTGAAAGGCACATTGAGAGGGGGCAGTTGTGAAAGTTGCACTCCTCAGGCAGAGCTCCTTGTACGTGTGGAACTGGTGTCCTGGATCAAACTCATAGTTGCCATAAAATGGAAAAATGTAGGTGCCAGTTCAGAGGACCCTAAAGTCTGACTTTGACAATGGTGGGGAGCTGAGGGAAGAAGGATAAGGCTTTGAGAAGGAAGCCATGACAAAATGAAAAAGAGAATCTTTCCCGTTTCTCAATAAAGCTCCCAGTTTCTCTACAGCCAGCCCTTCAAGTGTCATCCTTGCATTCACATATTAGAAAATTCAAAGTTGGAAATGCTTTGGCAGGCACCGTTTGGTTTAGATTTCCTTTCCTTCAGTTCTGCTCATCAACTGCATGAGGCCACTGAAGGGCTGGGTATTTCAGCCCTTTTTTGGTGCAGCGTAGCCCACCTGGGTAGAGGTATCTGTTCAGTTTTCGGTTTCTTGACTTTTTTAAAATTTGAAACAAACAACATAATTGTGTTTGTACCTTGAACACTTTTGAACGTGTCATTTCTTCTCTCTTCATCAAAATTCAGCTTGATTGCATCACTTGATTGATTTGGAAAAAAAAACTTCCTGTCAGTTTGGCACTCATATGATCGCCACTGTTTTTTAATTAGTATACTATTACAAAAGTGTACAAATCAGACAGTGGATTCAAGTGAGTAGCCATATTGAGTCTGAAGCAGCAGAATAACATTTGAGTCTAGTGGCACCTTTAAGACGAGTGCAGTTTTATTTAAGGTATAAGCTTTTGTGTGCTGGCACACTTCTTCTGATATAATGAAGTGGAAGTTACTGGTCCATACATATAGGCAGAGGGCAAGCAGTAATTTAGCACACAGCATAACGAAGATATTTAACACTCAAGGACCAAACAGAAAAAACAAGCTGAGTCTAGAAGGTTACTATTTATTTGGATTTAATTCTCAGGGGAAACATAGTGAAGGGAATAAATATGTCAAGATTGGAGATTAACAGAAAGATGTACCGATTTTGCTGTGAGTAATTAACGGAGACCCGCCATTACGCTCCATCCATCTCCTATAAGGCATGGAGGCATGTTTACAACATATCCTTCTTTGAAGTGGGGTAACTAGCTGTGTAGAGTTATCTCCCAGACCAGAGAAATACATGCCCATCTACCAGTCCAAATTTCATTACATTCTACTATTCTAATCTAGCATTCCAAATAAGAAATAATTCCAAATAAGAAATGAAGAGGACATGTGGCCCTTTTGAGGGATTGTTAAGAAGGCAGATATAAGGGCCGAATGAAATAAGTGAGAAAAGAAACCGATAGCCCTGTTAAATCCTGTGGATTCCATTGTTTTGAGAAGTGTAATTTATGCTTCCAGTCTATTCGTGAAATTCCTTTGTAATAAAACAGCTATTTTGAGGTGTCCTATTAAATGTCTTGGCAGAAGTGTTCTCCTACAAGTTCTCAGTCTTGTGATTCTTGATGTCAGATTTCTGTCCATTTATCTTTTGGCGGGGCATTTGACCTGTTTGCCTGATGTGGAGAATAGAAAGGGCATTGTTGGCATTTAATGGCATATGTTAGAAGATGAGCTGATCTCCATCAGATGATGGTAACATTTCCCATAAGCGTGTACTAGATGGAGCGGTCTTTGTACCTTTAACCAAGAGCCACTCTTGGTACTAACATCCTGTAAAGAGAATAGAGACAACTAATCAATCTGCTAAAGTCTGTGGTGCTTTACTTTGCCTTGATTGAAAATCCATTTTAGAGTATCTAGAAATCTCTAAAGTAACATCTTGCTCTTTTGCTGGTTACTGAATAAACGGTGGCTAACTTCCTAGAAAGTGCACACAGGACAGGAGCCCGTATCGCTTAGATGGCCTACTAGAGAATTCTGTATGGTGCACCTCCCTCAATTAATTAAAAAACCCTTTTATATGTTGCTAGAAATATATGTGAGTCTCTTGCTGGCCACTTCCCAATGGCTCTCACTAACATGGCCAATTAGTAGCACTAATTCCCCTTGGAAAAAGAAAATTTCCTGTGGGGTTGCTGTTTTATATTTCTGTATACTGTCAAATAGATCATTGATTTGCCTGGACACTGGAGGGCCTGATGATTGAAAGCTTTTCTTTTCACTATCCACTTCTTGGGGGCTAATTGGCTTATCCAAGGTAAGGAACTGTTATTGTAGAAAAATGCGTCTTTGGAAGTACTGTAAATTTTTTAAAAAACAAATTATGCAGTCATTCCTTATTATGGTGCTCTGGCACGTAGGAGGTAATATAGACAGTTGCTCCTTATTCAAGGAATCTGTAGCTAATTTTAAGATGTTTTCTTCTCTCCTACAGTCTTTTTCATTTTGAGTAGGGGCTGAGGCAGGAGAGCAAAAGTGTGTGTATTTCAGTTTTAAAACCCATTTTTATGTCCACTACTATGAGTCTACATTCAGCTGGTAGAATAAAATCTGTCCAAAGTTTGAATTTAACTTTGTTGGTCTGTACTCAAACTTTGCACTAGGAGCATAATTTCTTTTCCAAAAATGCACACGCTGCTCTCTTTTCCTTCCAGCGTCCCTCCTTTATCGCATTTATAAGCAAAATCCCTAAGTGTCAAGTCAACATTCCTAGTGGATAAATTGTGACCCAAAATTAACCCAAACTGTGTAGGAGCTGCTGTTACTTGATTTGCAGTGTGCTTCTTGGCCTGAGGGCAGTGGTTATCAGCAACTTACAGAAGGGGTAGGAATTATCAGGCTGCAGTGTAGGCTGGATGGATGAACGATCTCTCTTCTCCTAGATGTTAACCAGAGCCTCTCCCGAAACAGAGTCCAATAAGTCAGCTTTTTAAACAACCATTGTGACAGATGGGGCTGAGAAGAGAGTGCATCCATGCTAATTAAAAATGCTGATGGTATATTTGCCTGAGTGATGATTAATGGATGCCGGAGTGCTGTCTCTGAGCAGGAAATGTTTCACTGTTGTAGTGTGAAGTGTAAAGGTTAACTTCTAATGTAAATTGTAAGGTTAATGCATTGAACTGTCTGATGATCTATTAGGACAACATAATTGCACTTGAAACTATAGATTTTAGTTATAAATCTGAGTATTTAGAAATAATTTTTACTAATGGATACTTGGCAATTTCCAAATAAACTGGCATGTAAGTGTAGCTCTTTGTTTCGGCTGAGAAATGCACTCTTACCTTGCGGAACAGAGAAGCATTACAGAGTTCCCTTCCGTCAAGCGGGAATAACAAACCCCAAGAAAGGATTGCCACAGGGTTTTCTGTAGTAAAATATAGTTTACATTTGCCTGCGCATTCTCTAAAAGGAGAAAGCCAGAAGCCGTCAAATGCCCTTGCCCCTAGAAAAGCAGTTTGGAGAAAACTCTTGAGGAATCTTGTTGCAGCAGCCTTCCGGCCCTGTTTGCAGTTTTAGAATGCTGTGCTCAAAAATGACCATGCTCTAGATCAGGGGTAGTCAAACTGCGGCCCTCCAGATGTCCATGGACTACAATTCCCAGGAGCCCCTGCCAGCGAATGCTGGCAGGGGCTTCTGGGAATTGTAGTCCATGGACATCTGGAGGGCCGCAGTTTGACTACCCCTGCTCTAGATTCACTCATCCCCCTGCTTTGGTAGGCATCTCATGATGTAATGTTTCAGGCAGTGCAATGGGAGATCAAAGCAGAGTCCTGTCTTACCTCACAGGAGAAACTCATTCCAAATCGTGGGTTGGATCCAGACAAATTTTTCCATTAACAGAGTTGAAGTTTCCTACCTCCCCCCTTCCCTGCCTGGGGGCAGCCTTCTGTTCTCCCACAAATGCTTTTTGGAGCAGGTGATCCTGAGGAGTGACATGAGATCAGAGCCCTGCAGGACCTTAAACAGTTCCACAGGGCCTGCAAGACAGAGTCTTTCTGCCAGGCCTACAGTGGGTACCTAGAGACAACTTTATAGTTTCTGGCCACCTTGTCCACTGCCCATAACACTCAATGCCATCTGAATGACTTTTATTACTCCTCCCCATCTTTTACAGTTGGGGAAGCTTTGAAAATGCTTTAATTTTCTGTTTCATTTTATTTTTAAAAAAATTAAAAACCTAATCAGTGTTTTATTTTTAATGTATTTTAATCGTTTTGATGGGGAAGGCAGGGGGTATAAATGCAAAAACAAATAAAATACGGGAGAATTGATGGAAATGGCCAGTTGAGTCTGGATCCAACCCTATATTTTGACTGGAGGTTGCTTAGTTGTACCAGATTCCTTCAGAGTAGCTGAAGGATCATGAAGGATCAGGTGAAGCTAGGATATTGTAGCCCATTTCTGGCCCCAACAGATCCTTCCTGCAGGCTTTTTTGTGTATCAAGAAGGTTCCATTTTGTTTCCATTTTGATAGGGTTGTGTGTGGCAGCTCCGAATCAGCCTTACCAGGCCGACACAGCCGGCGCCACGGGGGGGGGGGGGAGGGGAGGGGAGGGGGGGTGCCTGTGTGTGTGTGCCGAGTTATTCACCGACGCCCGTGCCTTCCCTCCCCCCCACGGTGTGACGCTGGCTGCATTGGCCTGGAACGGCTGATTCAGATGCCGCCGTGCACAACCCTATGAATACACCAGAAAGCCATGCATGGTTGACTGTTTTCCTGCCATTTTGGCTGTTAGTACTTTCTTGACAGTGACAAGGAAATTGTTATAAGACGTTTTAGTCTGGCCACGCATTCGAAGCTTTGTTTCTTGGAAAAGCTTTCCTTGAAGGCTCACCACAGCTTTTCATAGTCTAATGAAAACAGCAGTGTGATGATCGCTAGAACAAGGGCAGCCGAATGGTTTTCCACTCAGTCATAACTTAATTGCTTTGAGAAGCCAAGTTGGCTTTCAAATGAAGCTACCAAGGTTACGACACAAAACTTGCAACAGGATTTTGGTTAGCTCTCCAGCGACCTATAGTAGTCTTTCATGTATAGGGTTGCCAACCTCCTGGTGTCACCTAGAGATCTCCCACTATTCAAATTGATCTCTAGATCACTAAGATCAGTTCCCCTACAAAAAAAGGCTGCTTTGGAGGGTGGACCGTATGACATCACACTCTACTAAGGTCTCTCCTATCTCCAAACCTTGCCCTCCTGAGGCTCCACCTCCAAGATCTCCAGGTATTCCCTGTTTATGCGATACACTTGAGTATCCATGACTGTGTGGGTGTGTGTGGGGGGGCAATGCTGAAGGTAGTTGTGCTGCCTCTGCGATCATTGAAGCCCGAGGCAGCATGTAGGAGGCCAGTGCCGTGGGGTGGAGAGGAGGAGTGGTGGCAGTGGTAGCCAGCTCACCACCACCACCGCCCCTCTTCTCCACACCGTTGCGCTGGTCTCCTACATGCCACCTCGGGCTTCGGTGATCGCTGAGGCAGGCCAGCCGAGCTGAAGTGCACATCCCTACACCATGCATAGTAGCCAGTAAGCTAGCAGGCTTTGATTGTAGCTTCCCTAGTTGAAATTATCTTTGCTGGCTGCAACTCTTCCGCATCTCCTTTCTCCGTGGGAATAGTATGATAGGGTGCAAGAGGGAGTGGAAGATGAATTATTTGAGATCCTGGGTAGAAGCTTTGGTGTCCATGCACAAGGGACATGTAAGGGGAAGGGGATGGAAGGGCTACAGGACAATTTGCCCATGGAGGTCCTCCAGTCCCATCCCATTAATGTCATTTAAACTGAGGTGTGCATGCGCAAGGAAGCTTAGACCACTTTGAGACTCCTGCTGGTGTGAAAAACTCTTTTTGTGAACTTGTTGGTCTTAAAAGTGCACTAAAGTGCCACTGAACTCATGTTTTGCTATTTGGGAGTCGGTTAGGGATGGAGAGGTGTCTCATTGCATTTTCAAAAGTCAACAAACGTTGTCAATTAGCTGTCTCATCCTCTTGATTGCATTGCCTTTTTCTGTAATTGTTCAGAGTCTCAGTGAGAATGAAAGGCTGTAAATAACATTCATAAAAATAATGTTTAAAGCCCCATTTCTTATTCACACCATTGCCTTCCACTGAAATAAGTGCGCCTTCACTTTTGCCTGAACATTTCTCCACCCTCAGTTTAAATTACATGTAGAGGGGTGGGATTGGAGGGTTTTCTGGGCCAAATGCCTATGACTCCTCCATCTCCCCCCCCCCTGCCCTTGTATGACAAGAGCCATTAACAAAGTCAGTCAAGGCTTTCTTTTGTGTATCTGCATGGTGGTAATTGCAATTAGTTAACTGGATTATGCTTTGCTTAGAAATTAGTCAAATTAGTGGAAAGCAAAGGCTTCCCTCAGAGCTGACCAGCCACAGAAATGATAACAACATATTTTGAAGTGACATCTAAACTTGAAAAGCAAAACTTGGATGGCATTATAATGTCAGACCATATTTTGTGCAGTGACCAGGGTGTTTAAAATCTGCCTGGTGAAATGTGGGAGATTTTTTGTGCAAGGGCCATTGAATTGAGTGGCATTTGTGCAGGAGAACTGCCCAGTGGACTACCCCCTTGGCAGCATGGCCATAATTCTGGTAAACAAAAGAGGCTTCGCGAACCATAGTGAGGATAAATGCATCTCTGGCTTAACTGGAAGTATTTTTCTGGCTGCATCCTTCATTCTTTAGTCTTCTTATAAAAATGATTTTAAAAAATTGCACCTAGTGAACAGTTAACTTATAGTTGAAATATAAATAACAAAATGGGTATCTAGGATAAATGCAGTAAAAATAGCAAGCAGAAAACTTGAGATGGTGCCTTGGGCTGGAAAATGTATTGCCCTGCCTGATTGCACCAGCTCTTATATTTAAGATAATTTTTTCTCTGTTGATAAGTTAACAGCAGTACAGTTTATGAGGAACTTTGCCCAGTAACCCCAGGGAAATCCCTTGTTCCACAAAGTTTGCTACCTGGGCCATCCCCAAGAGTAAATAAGAGTTACCAATAGGGCATAAATAGCACGGCTGCCTTGCTGTGGCAAGGGGGCTTGCGTAGCTCAGTGAAGCTATGAGCTATGCCGTGCAGGGCCACCCAAGACGGACAGGTCATAGCTGAGAGCTCTGACAAAAGGTGATCCACTGGAGAAGGAAATGGCAAACCACTCCAGTATCTTTGCCATGAAAACTCTATGGACAGTTCCAATAGGCATAACGATATGACGCTGGAAGATGAGCCCCTCAGGTCGGAAGGTGTCCAATATGCTACTGGGGATGAGCAGACGGCTAGTACGAGTAGCGCCAGAATGAATGAAGCGACTGGGCCAAAGCCGAAAGGACACTCAGTTGTGGAAGTAACTGGTGGCGAAAAGACAGTCCGATGCTGTAAAGATTTTTATTCCATAGGAACCTGGAACGTCAGATCCATGAATCAAGGCAAACTGGACGTGGTTAAACAAGAGATGACAAGACTGAACATCGACATTTTAGGAATCAGTGAACTCAAATGGACAAGAATCTCGCAGAAGAAATGGAGTAGCCTTCATAATCAATAAGAGAGTAGGAAAATCAGTCTTGGGATACAATCCCCAAAATGTAATCTGGGGATTGCATGAGAATGTTCTCACCAAGGCAAACAATTCAACATCACAGTAATCCAGGTCTATGCCCCAACCACTGCTGCTGAAGAGGATGAAGTTGACCAGTTCTATGAAGCCCTACAACACCTTCTAGAAGCAACACCAAAAATGATGTGCTTATCATCATGGGGGATTGGAATGCTAAAGTAGGAAGCCAAAAGATAACCGGGATAACAGGCAAGTTTGGCCTTGGAGTACAAAATGAAGCAGGGCACAGGCTGGTAGAATTTTGTTAAGAGAATTCAATGGTCATAGCAAACACTCTTTCCCAACAACCCAAGAGACGACTCTACACATGGACATCACCAGACGGTCAACACAGATATCAGATTGACTATGTGCTCTGCAGCCAAAGATTGAGAAGTTCTATACAGTCAGTAAAAACAAGACCAGGAGCTGATTGTGGTTCAGATCATCAGCTTCTTGTTGCAAAATTTAGGCTTAAATTGAAGAAAGTAGGGAAAAGCACTAGGCCACTCAGGTATGAACTAATATCCCCGACGAATATATAGTAGAGGTGACAAATAGATTTAAGGAATTAGATCTGATAGACAGAGTGCCTGAAGAATTATGGACGGAGGTTCGCAACATTGTATAAGAGGTAGCAACTAAAACCATCCCAAAGAAAAAGAAATGCAAGAAATCAAAATGGCTGTCTGAGGAAGCTTTACAAATAGCTAAGGAGAGAAGGGAAGTGAAAGGCAAGGGAGAAAGAGAAAGATATACCCAATTGAATGCAGAATTCCAGAGAAAAGCTAAGATAAGAATGCCTTCTTAAAATGAACAGTGCAAACAAATAGAAGAAAACAATAGAATGGAGAGGACCAGAGATCTTTTCAAGAATTTGGAGATATGAAGAAAACGTTTCATGCAAAGATGATAATGGACCAAAATTGTAGGGACCTCACAGAAGCAGGAGAGATCAAAAAAAGGTGGTAAAATTATACAGAAGAACTATACAAGAGCGAGCTTAACATCCCTGATAACCACAATAGGGTAGTTACTCACCTGGAGCCAGACATCCGGGAATGTAAAGTTAAATGGGCCTTAGGAAGTCTGAGCAACAATAAAGCTAGTGGTGGTGACAGCATTCCAGTTGAACTATTCAAAATCTTAAAAGACGATGCAGTAAAAGTGCTACACTCAATATGCCAGCAAATTTGGAAAACTCAACAATGGCCACAGGATTGGAAAAGGTCCAGAGGTATAGGCAGGATTTCGAAGAAGCAGAGGAACTAGAGATCAAATTGCCACCATACGCTGGATCATGGAGAAAGCTTAGGGAGTTCCAGAAGAACATCTACTTCTGCTTCATTGACTATGCTAAAGCCTTTGATTGTGTGGAGCACAACAAATTGTGGCAAGTTCTTAAAGAGATGGGAATACCAGAGCATCTTATTTGTCGCTTGAGAAACTTATATGCAGGTCAAGAAGCAACAGTGAGAACTGAACATGGAATCACTGATTGGTTCAAAATTGAGAAAGGAGTTCGGCAAGGCTGTATACTGTCGCCTTGCCTATTTAACTTGTATGCAGAGCACATCATGAGAAAGGCAGGATTAGAGGAATCACAAATTGGGATCAAGATTTCAGGGAGAAATATCAACAACCTCAGATATGCAGATGATACCACTCTAATGGCAGAAAGTGAAGAGGAACTAAAGAGCCTGTTGATGCGGGTGAAGGAGGAGAGTGCAAAAGTTGGCTTGAAACTCAACATCAAGAAAACAAAGATCATGGCATCCGGCCCTCTCAATTCCTGGCAAATAGATGGGGAGGAAATGGAGATAGTGACAGATTTTATTTTCCTGGGCTCCAAGATCACTGCAGATGGGGACTGCAGCAAAGAAATTAAAAGACGCTTGCTCCTGGGGAGGAAAGCTATGGCAAATCTAGACAGCAACCTAAAAAGCAGAGACATCACGCTGCCAACAAAAGTGCGTTTAGTCATAGAATCATAGAATCATAGAGTTGGAAGGGGCCATACAGGCCATCTAGTCCAACCCCCTGCTCAACGCAGGATTAGCTCTAAGCATCCTAAAGCATCCAAGAAAAGTGTGTATCCAACCTTTGCTTGAAGACTGCCATAGTCAAGGCTATGGTCTTCCCAGTTGCAATGTATGGCTGCAAAAGTTGGACCATAAGGAAGGCCGAGCATCAAAGAATTGAGGCTTTTGAACTCTGCTGCTGGAGAAGACTCTTGCGAGTCCCTTGGACTGCAAGGCAAACATGTCAGTCCTAGAGGAGTTCAGCCCTGCCTGCTCCTTAGAAGGCCAAATCCTGAAGATGAAACTCAAATACTTTGGCCACCTCATGAGAAGGAAGGACTCCCTGGAGAAGAGCCTAATGCTGGGAGCGATCGAGGGCAAAAGAAGAAGGGGACGACAGAGAATGAGGTGGCTGGATGGAGCCACTGAAGCAGTCGGTGCGAACTTAAATGGACTCCGGGGAATGGTAGAGGACAGGAAAGCATGGAGGATCATTGTCCATGGGGTTGCGATGGGTCGGACACGACTTTGCACCTAACAACAACAACAAAGCATTTTTTTTTTAAGTTACAACATGGTAGATAATCCGCATTATCCCCATGCCATGTTTTGGCTTTATGGATTCAAGCATTATATGTGGTTGTGCTGCTCCAGCAAAAGGTTAAGTATTAATGGAAAATGTTCACAGCTCTTTTACTCAAAGAAAACATGTTACTTGTAAGTTTTCTTTTGATTTTTACTTTTACAGTTACATTGAATGTCTTCATTCATTTAGCCATCCATAAAGCAAATATTGTTGCACATGCAGTGGATAATAAGTCTTTTTAGGACTACTTGTGTGGTATGTCACAGATCATTAACGGCAAGCAACCACCTGACTTGGGGGAAGTCTGGAAGCATCATTACAGTGAAATGAGCTTTTATTTCTCTATCACTGCAGCACATTGATTTGGAGGAATGTCTCCATTAGCTACTGTGGAAATATATCCTCACCAAAGGAAGCTGATGATAGAGGATAACGAATGTTCGATTGTAAGAAGGACATTAATACTGGGCTTTTGGACAGGGTTTGTAAGGAGGGGCAAATACGTGTTTAAGAATTTCTATAAATCTTTTTCTGTATGTGCCATTAAGCATTTTTTTTTTCAAAATTGTTTCTTTCACTGAAGAGTGAGTCAAATTAGGAGCTGTAATAAAACTTCACAGCCTGCATACAATGTTGCTCCTTATGCCACAGATTCATCTGATTTCTGTATTTGTTTTCAGTTCTAGTGGCATAGCTGTGTGTGTGTGTACGCGCACATGTTTAGGCGGTGGAAGTATGACCGTATACTTGAGAAACCGTATACTTGAGACTGGAGAAAAAAGTATTAAGGTTTTTGGTAGTTGTTGTATGTTCCAGCTTTGATAACAACTGGTAGCTAGGAAGCCTGCCAGAATACAGAAGCCTTTATTGGCATTTAAGAACAAGATATACAAAAAATACAAAATGATATAATTATGGTAAAGCACAATTTCCGATTAGGTGCATTGTTCACAACCCTTATAATTAGAATGCTCTTCAGCACTCTTCCACCACTTCAGTTCTGCCAGTAAAGCAGCAATTGCAGTGACCTGCCATATAAGGACTCTGTGAGGATGCGTTCGTGTTTGCTGGATTATTGGCGCTGCTTAGCAAAAGGTGATCATAACTGGGGCCCGTTGATTTCAGTGAGAGAGTGAAGTAGGGGCACTGAAATCATTTGGGATGAAAAGTGCCTATAGGTTCTCCGGATCTTCTAGCTGTGAGGTGAATGACGTTTTCTGTAGCGAAGGTGGGAGTTCTCAACCATGAATTGGCACAGTAGGGAGCAGAGTTAAGATTAAGATTGTTTATTCCTTCTGTCTGCTTATTGTCCTTTGGAATCTTGGTCTTTGGGTCGGGCCTGGGTTTAAGAGTCCCATGATTGCTACCAAACATGTACTTTTCCCCTTCTGGAAATTCATTGATGAATTAAACTAAATACAATGGTGAAGCGAGACTTATATTCAAAACTTAGTTTGATGACAATAACTGTAGATGGGAACCGTGCAGATTTACATGGGAACCATATGCAGAGAACCATTAATTCGGGGGTCATCAAGCCCCAGTCAGCGGCCCGGTATCGGGCCGCAAAGGCCACAGTACCGGGCTGCCGGCAGCCGCGCCTACCTCCCCCCCCCACAGCAAGAAGGAAGGGAAGAGGCAGGCGCGACCGCCGGCATACCGGCGAGGCAAACGCGCATGTGCGCAGTTGCCATGCACGTGCGTTAGCGCCCCCTGGTGGCGAATACATGCAGGCGCGGCAACTGTGCGTGCGCATTTTCGCGGCACCTGGGCTGTTGGCTCTCCCCTCACCTCCAGAACGGTCCCTGACCTCTGAAAGGTTGGGGACCGCTACATTAATTTACAGGTAAATTCAAAAACTAGAACCCTGGGACCCATGAATGAAGATTTTTGATGTCTCTACACTAATGCATAGGATATGGGGAATAAGTAGGAAGAACTATAAGTCCTAATAGAGGAATGGAACTATGACCTAAGAGGCAGTGGGGTAACTTGGTGGGATAACACTCATAGCTGGAATATTAGGATTGAGGGGTACAACTTATTTAAAAGGGACAGACAAACAAAGAAGGGAGAAGGAGCAGCAGTATATGTTAAGAATGCGTATACTTGAGAGGAATTGTATGCATCTGAGCATAGAAGTTCAGTTCAGAGTTTTTGGGTAAAAATAAAAAGAGTAGGAAATAATCATGGTATCATTGTGTGGGTCTGCTATATACCACCAAGCCAGGCAGAAGACTTGGATGAGATACTCCTTGACCAGATTACAAAATTCTCAAAGAGGAGGGATACAGTTATCATGGGTGACTTCAGTTGCCCAGATATCTGTTGGAAGACTAATTCTGCTAAACATGCAAATTCCAATAAATTCTTGACTTTGTCTTGCCGACAGCTTCATTTCCCAGAAAGTAGAGAGGGGAACCAGGGGCTCTGCTGTTTTAGACTTGATTCTCATCAATAGGGAAGAAATGGTAGACGAGGTGGAAGTAGTGGGCACACTTGGTAGTATTGACCGTGTGCCTTTGGAAAGTATTAGAAAAGCTAACGCTCAATATGTGCTTAGGCCAGCAATAAATGCTAAACATAGCAAAATAGGGTCCAGTTACATTTCAAGTAAGAAAAAGAGTAAGGACATGGTACGACCATTGCAGGGACAAGAAAGTTAAATTGTAGCAGGTGATGAAGAGAAGGCTGAACTGCTCAATTCCTACGTCTCCTCAGTCTTCTCTTGCGGGGGAAATCGTGCCCAATGTGGCAACATCATATCATGTGACGAGGGATGGGAGTTGCAGCCCAGGATCACTGTAGGGTAGTCCATCAACACCTAATTTCTTTATATGAAATGAAGTCCTCTGGGCCAGATGAGTTGCATCCAAGGGTACTAAAAGAACTTGGGGATGTAATTTCTGAAACCTCTGTCCATTATTTTTGACAATTCTTGGAGAACAGGTGAGGTGCCAGAAGACTGGAGGCGGGGAAATGTTGTTCCCATCTTCCAGAAGGGGGAAAAGGAGGATCTGGGTAACTACCGACCTGTTGGCTTGATGTTTATAGCTGGCAAAATTTTGGAACAAATCATCAGTCGGTCCTTGGAACAGCTGGAGCAGATGACTGTGATTACTAAGAGTCAGCATGGCTTTCGCAAGAACAAGACATGTCAAACTAACCTTATTTCTTTTCTTTTCTTTTTTTTTTGAGAAAGTTACTTGGCTGCATTGGGGGAATGCTGTGAATATAGTTTATATCAATTTCAGTAAAGCTGAAAGGTTCCACATGGTATTCTTGTTGATAACTTGGTAAAATGCAGTATGGATCCTAATACTGTTAGGAGGATCGATAACTGGTTGACAGATCATGCCCAAAGGATGCTTGTTAATGGTGCCCCTTTAGAACCAATGGTTTTACTCAGGGTACAAACTTTCTTGTGCACACACACGTCTTTATCTGGAAAGTATGCTTGCACATGGATGTTTATATCTTGAATAAAATGTTGTTGGTCTTTAACTACTGAACTCAAACTGATCTGCACCATCCACTACAGGCAGATCCAATTCCTTTAAAACTCGACTCAAACCTTGTTCTGCTGCTTCAGATCAACATGGCTACCCACTTGAATTTAATGTAAGTTTAGATTTGGAAAGAAATTAAGCATTACATGTTATTTCAGTTTCCCCCAACATTTCTTTTCCCTCTCCTTGTTTGCAAAATTTCCAGAAATGTGTGTCTGCTCTGCATTTATGCGATCATTTTCAGAGTTAGTCTGGAAACGAATATATTAATGAAGAAATGTTATTAAACCCTTTAGTGGGCATGATTTTGCTTTGTTATTAAAATTCAGAGTATTGAGTGATGTCTAGATTTGGCTGTTTGTTTTGCTCAAGAGACCAGTGTGAAATAGGAGGCCTACTCTGTTGTGGGACTTCCTTCCACTTTACTCTGCCCTTGAAGGTGAAATTGTTCTGTGTCAGTGAAGAGCAAACCAGATGAAATTATTAAGGGAAATATGTCCATCCTTTAACTTGAAAGAAGCTAGTGGTCGTTCCCACCCTTGCCCTTGGCTTTGATTATCCCCATATTTCTTGGCTAAGGCATGAAGAGGTAATGAGCTGACCTCGATATTCATTTAACCCTTTTTTGGTCTTTAAGCTTTTACCCCCTGAACCTATGCTCTCCTCTTTCTTCTTCCGTGATGTCAGAATTTAAAAGGGCATGTGTGGATATGCATTGATTCTGTTTAGCAAAAACAGCACTTGTGTGTGTGTGAGACATAATCTGGTGACAGCCAAAGGTTGGAATCTGATGAAGAGAACGCAGGTTTGATCTCTTGCTCTGCCGTGGAAGCTTGCTGAGTGATCGGTCACATTTTCTCAGCCTAATGCACCTCACAGGATTGTTGTTCTGAGAACAATATGGAGAAGAGGAAAACCATGTAAGCTGGTTTGGGTCCCCTTTGGGACCCAGATAAACACTTAGGTAGAAAAGGCATTGATCCAACGTCTGCTACTCTATCTTATGAGTGGCAAAATATGTGCTTTGCATGGAGAAGGTCCCAGGCAGAAAATGAGGTATGCTTTGCAAGAAGTATCTATATTAGGTGCTGATGAGTACTGGAAATAGCAGGCAGGTAGAAATTTGAAGACTTCTCTTTTAAAAGAGGAAATTAGACGTAGTTAAAAAAAAATTCTTTGACCAGGTAGATTTCTCATTGCAAAATTAATGATTTTCCTAAGATGTCTTTCTGATCAAAAGTCTAACCAGCAGAATCAGTGGAGACTCCCTCTGGTGTTTATAACTTCCCTAGTGAGAACAAAGCCAAGCCAAAGTTTTTCGGAAGGCTGCATGTTTCAAGACATGGATGGCTCAGGCAATAATTTCAGTTTCTGAGCCCAGCCAGTCCTTTTTCCAGCTGCTTTATAGTGAGTGATATCTTGAAGCTTAAAATGTAATCTGCCGGGTTAGCCACAAAAGCCACTCAATATTAAAGCAGGCCCAGACAATAAATCACAGTTGCCCAGCTGGCATCACTACTAAAGTCATAAACTTATTTATTAAAAATCTAAACAGAAGGATTATATTAAAGCACGGCATAATTTCTGCAGACCAGGGGATATACTTTAAAACCTGGAAAGTGTTCTAGATTAAGGACCAAATTTATGAACATCTGTTTTGGCAGTTTCTGTATGATACTCATGCTCTTTTACAGTGGAAGTGTGAGATGTATGTCTCCCTTACTGCCCTTTCATATTAATCATTCTATTCTGCAGTTCATAAACCTCTTATTTGACCTTACATGCGTCCGTCCCCCCGTTTACACACTTAACATAATTACTCTATTTATTACTCAAAAAAGAAAAAAGTGCATATGTAACTTTGGTGATCTGGCCTAGAGGTGGCACGATTAAATTCACTTATTTCAAAAAGCTAGTGTCTTTTATTTACAGCACCTGAACTTCAAGTCTTCATATTCTGAAAAAAGCTGAGATGATAATGGGGATTGGTCACTGATGGATCTGTTAAGTATGCTGTGTTTCAGAGAACTGCTCAAGTTTCAGGCAAGAGCATTTGCTGCAGAATTCAGCTTCCAAGAATCTTGAAATTTTGTGTGCGCATTGTTTAGGCTTGATAACATGGTAGGAACACCTGCGGAAATATGGAAACTGGGATTAGTAATACTTTTAGTGGGTCTCCATTTGGACTTCAGATCACAATTCCTAGCTGTTCTGCTTGAAAATGAATACATTTACAGTGTGGTACAAATTGTGAAGTATATTATTATGGAAATAAAACAATAATAAAATACATTTTGTGTAATTTACTCAGTTCATAGAATGAGCTTTTTGTCTTGTGGAAGTTGGGGTATCTAGGTACCTGGATATTATTTTGCTTAGCAAATTCCAGAGGGTGGCAGTGTTAGTTGAGTGTGGTACTTTGAAGGCTAACAAGCTTTACTGAGGGATATGTTTTTCTGAGCTGGAGCCCACTAAGTGTTGGTAGTGATTAATAGCGTTGGCAGTGATCCTCTTTGAATGAATATCATAGTCATGACGAAGTAAATCTCTGGTTCTCCAAACCTTATGCTTCAATAAATTCTGTGGTCTACAAGACTCTGATTAGCAGTAATACAGTCATGCGTTAAATGCCTCAATTACTGAAACAATTCATTTTGCACAGTTATCCAAGACAGGCAAGCAATGTTCCCTATTGATCAGTGTTCCTAACAGCTAAGTGAGTTCATCCTTTGTCTTGTTACACAGGAATATTTCTGTAGTGACTATGGAGATTGTGTGTTCTAATTCTGTGTATGTGTGTGTATGAGTAATCCAAGATAGTTAGGTCATGCCTTTATTAACTCAAGTGGTGATATGCACATTTTTGTTGCATGGCTTCCTCCTGGGTGACCATATGCTGGCCTTCCGTTTTTGGTAGCCCTGTTGTTCAGGCAGCAAGCTCCTGGCTGTGCTCCAAGCCAGAACTACTTGGAATAGAATTGATTTAGCCTTCAAAATTCTATAGGCGAATATGGCTCCTTTAAGAACGTACCATCCCCTCCACCAACCACTACCCCCGGGAACAGTTCTCCCATCCAACATTGGAAACTGAAGACACCTTTAGGGGAGTTACTGTGTCAGGTAGGAAAAAGAAGCAGCCCTCCTGCCTGAGGCTCCAGGTAGAGGTATGGCAGTGGATGTGAGAGATTTCCAGAGGCTGCTGCCACAAGGAGAGTTCCCCAAGACTTCAGGCGGAAGCTCTCCCACTGCACAGAGCATCGGAGATCTGAGTACTGACCCTGCAGTGGCTTCCCAGAGGGAAGAATGGCACAGGAACACCTTGGGACCAGTGAGCCCCAGTGGTGAGCCAAGCCTTCTGGGAAAAGTGCCAGACTTTCCCTTTTTTGGGAAGGGAGGGAGCAAAGAACCATATCCAGGAGGGAGGTTCTACCAGTAATTGTCAGCCCCTCTTTCCAGTTCCTGGCAGAGGAAAAATAGGAGTGGATCCCAAGATGTTGCCACCACATGCATGGAGCACACCGTGCTCCCTCTTACCCACGACCTTACTCTATTGGGCCAGGTTGGACTTGACAGCATTATAGCGGACCCTGATCTTGCGCCACAGCCTGGGGGCCACTCCATCCACTGCATGAATACCCTGCGGCAGCAGGTCAGTATTGTTATGTGGCATGGCTGCATGGGAACCAACTGCGGTGCCAGAAACCAAACACAGGGAGATAGAGTAGCTAGATGTATCAAGGGAGGGCCCCATCATCGCCCTGCCTCTTCTTCTAGAGAGGCCTCAGCTCCCCCCCCCCCTCCCGGGCCAAATAGTTACGGGCATTCTGAGGCTTTCGGGGAGGAGGAGGAATGGGAGTTAAGGCATCTGTGCTCTGTTCCTATGTCATTCTCAGAAGGGGAAGACACCAAGGCCCCATAGGCCCCATAGATGTCCCCTCCCTCTACAGCAGGGATAGTCAAACTGCGGCCCTCCAGATGTCCATGGACTACAATTCCCAGGAGCCCCTGACAGCATTCGCTGTCAGGGGCTCCTGGGAATTGTAGTCCATGGACATCTGGAGGGCCGCAGTTTGACTACCCCTGCTCTACAGCATGGGACTATGTGGATGTTTCTTCCATCATAGCATCTACAGACCTTGCATCAGAGGAGGAAGAGGGGTAGTGGTCAGGGGAGGAGGCTGAGGTGTAACAGGTATCAACTAGACAAGCCCTTCTCAACATTTTTAACTTTGAGAACCCACTGAAATATTCTCTGGGCTTCGAGAAACTCAAAGTAGCGTAATCATGCAGAAAATAATTAGAAAGCATAGCTGTGTACGTGTCCACCCAGAGCCCCCCCCCCTTTCCCACCCCATCTAGGGCCATTGTTAGCCGTATTGGGAGAGGCGGGTGTTAAACAATAAATGTTTAACAAATTTTAAAAATTAATAAACTCTGAGGGACTTCCGGTGAGCTTCTGACCTGGCTGTAGGCTCTATCTTAGAGCTCCATGGGACAGAAGATATATTCAAGTCTTTTAAGGCTTGTTTTTTCAAAACACTTCAGCAAAAGAAGTGTTACAAGGGCCTCTATGTAAGCCCAGCAGAGCGGGGTTACTGCAGAGGAGAGAAAGGAAAGAGGTAAATATTTACTGTCCCCACCCACCTTGAGCATGTGAACCATGGGTGGAGGAGCCATTTTCTGATCCCTACCCATAGACTCCTTTTGGAGAAAAGGTTTGGAAGGTTGCTCATTTCAAAAACTATTATAAACTTTTATAACACAATCTGAATTGAAGCTTACTTACATTGAATGGAATGTGTGTGAGAGTCAAGAGCCGCCTAGCTGTGTGGGCGTCTGTGTGAGAATAAAGCCAAATTGCCGATAAGAAAGAGAAACAGAACTATGCAGAAAAGGATCAGACAGTGTATAGTTATTAGTAAGAACTGTTTAAAGACATTCTCAGAGTCTGAGAGACGGTGTTGAAAATAAAGATAATGAAAACAGCTACAAAGATAGCTAATAATGACCCCACAGAAACGTAACCAAACTCAGATGCAAGCAGCTGATGTAATTGCAACATCAGATAAGCTGAATATGCAAGAATTAATAGAAAAATAGCCAAATGACTAAGACAATCATGGATACAAACAGAAAGGTGGGAAAGATAGACCAAGACCTTTCCAATATTAAGAAGGAAACAGCAAAGATTACAGATATGGAGCAAGGCAAATTGTAGAGGACTTTAAAGTTATAAATGACAAACTAAATCAACTGGAAAATGTATTGATAATTTGGAAGAAGAAAAAGAGAAGGTTGACAACAAAAGACTGATGCTAGAAATTAAACAGAAGGAAAATTCTTAAGAATTAGAGCCTTGGAAGAGACATAGAATGAAGATATTTATAGCAAGATCACTCAGCTTTTGGCTCAGAAGTTAAACAAAGAAGAGAAAGATTTTGATGTTGAGATTGATGAAGTTTTTCGAGTGAACTCTAGCGTGGGGAAAGAGAAAAATCTACCAAGGGATATTTTAGGTTTACTCAAAAGTCAATGAGATATGCTGTTCTTTATGCTCATTATAAGAAAATTAGATGGTAAAGAAATTATCTTAATGAAAACCTATGCTGGTATTGCAGAAGAGAAAAGAATATAGTTTTGTAACTGAGGCCCTCAGAAAGCATGATATTTATTTTCATTGGAAAGTACCAGAGGGATTATCTTTTCTATTTAAGGGAGGTAAGAAGAGTTTGAGAAACATCCAAATGGCTAAATACTTTATGTCTAAAAAGGACTTCAACTAAGATAAAGAAATGTATATACATAGGAACAACTGAAAATGGTAAGGGTATTAATATTTTATCCTTGAATGTGAATGAGTTGAATGAACCATGTAAAAGTAAAAGGGGTTTTCCAATATTTAAATGAAAAGGAAAGTCAGATTATTTGTTTACAGGAGACACACATTATTAAAGGAGCAAAAAATATTTGTTTAACGAACAATTAGGTAAGGAATTTATAGCAACTTGACAAGGTGCTAAGAAAAATGTCTGTTAAAGATAATTTGAAACCAAAAATAGTGATAGCTGGCAATATGGGTAGATTTTTATTGATTGAAATTATACTTAATGAAATAAAGGTTTCGTTAGTAGGAGTTTATGCTCCAAATGCAGGGAAAGAGGAATTTTTTTGTGTTCTAAAAATAGTATAGAAGACTTATTATATAAGGATCTAATCATGATGGCAGATATGAATGCGGTGAAGGACTCATTAATAGATAGAAAAAAGGAAGAGGGAAAGAACTTAGATAAAAGCCTAGGTAAATAACCACAGATATTTTTGAATTACTGGAAAATCTAGGTTTATTAGATATATGGAGAAACAGAAATAAAAATTCTTATGAATATACATTTTTCTCAGCCAGACATAAATCATGATGACAAATTAATGTCATCTAAAGTGGAAATCCTGCCAGGTGTAATTTCTAGTTTTATTATTTATTATTATATAAAGCATTTACAGAAAAATTAAGAAAAAAGCGACCAGCTGATATGGTTTGCCATCTCTTTTAACATACACATTCAGTTCCCATCACATATTATTCCTAATCTAGAAGTTTTTACCATTTTTCTTAGCAAAGTGATTGTTAATACATATGAGAATATGATCTGTTATAAGAATATATTCTGTTATTATCTTAAGTGATATAAGGTCAGTCCCCTTCATAAATTGGCCCTGACCTAGGAGCTACTACTGCCGTCTTGTTAATACCTATGAAGTATAGTTTGTCATCCTCTTTTAGCATACATATTAACATACATATTCAATTCCCATCACATATTGATCCTGATCTAGGAGTTGTTAATACATATGAGAGTATAATCTATTAAAAGGATATATTCTATTATTGTCTTAGATGATATAAAGTCAGTTCCCTTCATATATTGGTCCTGTCCTAAAAGTTACTGCTGCTATCTTTCCCACAGGAAACCAGGAGAATACTCCAACTCAGCCTTCAGGTGGTCGCAGAAGATGAAATTGTGTTTTTTTCCATAGTAGAGTATTTCTGATTGTCCTTCTGTCAGTGCCAAAGAAGTCTCTTACTTGATTCTTGCTTGCAGTCGCCTTTGAGTAGGCTCTGTATACTTTATCAATCTGGATCTCTTCCTCTGGTCGCACAGGAATATCTCCTGATAGCTTCCTGGGTGCTGTCACTTTTGAATAGACTCTTTTTATTTTGCTGATCCAAATCACTTCCTGCTCTGAATAGATTTCCAGGTTTTTGGTGCTTTCCTTCCTTGAATCTGTTTTCCCAGGTTCTTCAAAGGTACTTTGGGTTTTTACATCCCTAGCTCTCTCCCTCTCCTGTTGATTAACTTCCAAACATTGAATTTTCGTTTGATTTATTATTGGCTGAGCTATGTCAGCTGGTCTCTCCAGACCGTCGGCTCCGTCCAAAAGCTCCCCCTTAATCCCACAGATTTCCTTTTCCAGCTTATTGACTGCTTTCAGTATCTTTGAGTTCCCTTCGCATAACAAATGGAAAAGCTGTGCCTTAGTTAATTTTTCCATAGTTCTAGGCAGTCACAAATTATAAACAGAAAGTCTCGTGAGGTCTCGCGGGAGCACGAGCGATCCCAAATTATCAGTTTGTCGATCTCCGTAACAAGTCAGCAACCCCCACTGAACTTTCACCGACAACACTTCAAAGCTCTCTCTTTGTTTGGTTAGTGGGTATAATTAGCTGGGAGTCTCTCACTCGACGAAAGAGGGAATTCACTTGTAAATTGGTTGAGGAGGGGGGGGAGAGCTTGTGGGAAAAGAAAGGGAAGAGCCAGAAAGCTTTCAATCCTTACTGTTGTAAACTTCAGCTTCTGTCAGCGCTCCTGTCAATCTGGTAAAAGATGGTCTGGGAAGAATGTAGGGTCAGCTGGTCGTTTCAAGCTTAGAAAGTTGTTTGCGACAAGGGCGCCATCGTGACCCTTGAGCACACGCCGCTGTTGATCCGGGGAGCTCGGTATCCCTACCTTCCCACGGATCTGTAGGACCCTCAGGATGCCGTTCCCGGTTCCTGGGGCGACCGGCGAGCAGATTTGCGTATCTGCTCAGGTCAGCCAGGTGCAGATGCTCCTGACCCTCGGCATGGCTTAAGAGCTGAATAGAAGTCCAGCTTTTACGGCGCCATCTTCAGTCGACTCCCCACCCCCAGTCTCGCCAGGTGTAATTTCTGACCATAAACCTGTAATGTTAGAACTTAAAAACTTGAAGGTTGGAGGGAAATTTAGATGGTCATTAAATGATTTATTGTTACAGAATGAAGAGGTAGTGGAAGACTGTAAACAGATATTGACTGAATTGTTCAATCAGAATCTGAACAAAGGAGTTGACGATAGAATAGTTTGGGATACAAGTAAAGCTTATATATGAGGAATTATAATTGCTCATAATTCTCAACAGAAAATTATCAGGGATTAAAAGCTACAACATATCCAGGAAAAAAATAGAAAAGAAGAAATAGAATTAATGAGAAATCCCAGAAAAGAGGTTGTAACCCAAAGATTAAATATACTAAAACAACAAATAGATATGTTAACAGAAGAAGTTAGTAAGCAACTATGGGTGGCAAAACAAAAATATTTTGAATCAACAAATATACCAGGGAAATGGTTAGCTTGGAAGTTAAAGAAACAACATCAAAAGAAATGGATAGATAAAATCAAAGATGGCTCTGAGGTTTTTAAAAACAGTGAGAAAACATTTAAAAAATTGAATAGAGAATTTACATTAGAGGAATTAAAGGCAGTAGTTGAAGTATTAAAGCCAGGGCCAGATGGCATTACTGCCAAATATTATAAATGTTTTTTTGAAGAATTGTCATTAGTTATACTCATGAATAATATAAAAGATAATGGAATACCAGATTCATGGAAGGAAGCAAGTATTTTTTATCCCTAAAACTGATAATGTTTTACCAAATACTAGTGATTTTAGACGTATCTCACTCCTTAATGTAGATTATAAAATATTTACTGCAATAATTGCCCAAAGACTAAAATTAATCGTAAAAGATTTGATTCATGAAGACCAGGCATGGTTTCTTCCAAATAGACAGTTAAAAGGAAATATTAGAACATTAATAAACATGATTGAATATTATCAAAACCATCCAGATAAACAATTAGCTTTACTTCTTTTGGATAGAGAAAAAACCTTTGATTCTTTGGACTGGAATATGATGTTGGAAGTTCTAGAAAAAATGGACTGTGGGAAGAATTTTATTGATTGGATAAAACAAATGTATAAAGATCAATGTGCTAGTTTAATAATTAATTGAGAAATAACCCCTACCCATAAAATAAACAGAGCAAAGAGTTAAATTAATTAACTCCCATTCAAGAAACCCACCCAAGGCCACCAAGAAACCCCACAGTTTCACGAAAATCTGGTTGAGAAAGCCTGAACTAGATGCTTCCAGATTGGGAATTTCCAAAGCTGCTAAATGAAAGTTGCAGCTCTATCAACTACCTAACAGAACCCTTAGAATAACCTGCTGCAGGTGGCAAATCTGGATTCTAAAATATTCAGAAAGTCAGCAAGGGTCCATGCACTATACCTGTTTCCAGCACATGTGCCATCCCAGAGGGAAGAAGTTCTCTCAGTTCACAAGCAAAATAGATTTACACCCTGCCCCAAGGAACCATGATGGACTTGAAGGTTTCACTGGTAGATGTGCTGGCGATAGCACTGCACTCAAAGGCGGTACTTCCAAAGGGTGGGGAAAATGCCTTAATAGACTCCATAGACATAAAGAATGAGTAAGTGCTCAAGAAAGCGCATGAAGCTGCATTGCTGGTGATTAGGGTGTCTCCAATTATCTCCAGTTTTGCAAAAGCTATAATTGGGCAGATGATCTAGTCCAGAATCCAGAACTTAACCTTCTGGCCTTGAAGAGAGCGCATCTCAAGACGGCTGTGAAGTGCATATCTGATGCCTCAAGGCTAGAACCTAGGCAGTAGACATCAACATCAGAGATAATATATTGCTCAAGCACTGGAAAGTTAACCTTCCCTCAAAGAGTAACTTGTCAACCAAGAAATTCTCAGTACATTGCTGTTTGGGGAATCTAACCTTAACAAGGTATTAGTGGGGACTAAAGAAAAAGGCAATGCCATCGTCTTCTGCTGCAAGAGACAGCGATGCCAAGAAGCGACCATTACATTCTCCTTCCAGTTTTTGGTCTTCAACTGCAGGAAGGGAGTCTAAGGAGTATAGAGGTTTTTGCTCCTTTGCATAGTGATCAATAACTGGTCATCATCAGCAAAAACTGTTCCGGCAGGACAAAAGTCTTCCAGCCAAAAGACAGTCCACCTGACTCACAGATCGGGGACAGGCTTCAGTTCTTTGTGGACACCTGGAAGAACTCAGTGGCAGACAAATGGGTACTTTCATTTATATCGAAGAGCTACAGGATAGAAATGATGTCTCCAGTTCCTCAATCTCCAGTTCCTCAATCCTCAATCTTGATGTCTCCAGTTCCTCAATCCAGTTCCTCAATCTGTTGGATCGGACAGTGCGACACTTGTGGCAGATTAGGGCCATAGAAGAAGTCCCATCAGAACAATGATTGAGTGCATCTATTCTGTCCTTTTTGTAGTGCTCAAGAAGTTGGGGGCCTGGAAACCAATTTTGAACCTTAGCGGGCTCAACAAATGCATTAGGTGGTACAAATTCCACATGGAATCAGTATGCTATATACTGCAAGCTCTTCAGAAGAACAATGATTTGACTGCATTAGACCTCAAGGAGGTTTACCCACATACACGAAGATTTGAGGAGATTTCTGCACCTGTACTATCAGGGATGCCATACTGCAGCAAGTAGTGGTGGACAAAGCATACTAATTCACCCCACTTCAGAGTGAATAAGTGAAGCTTAGGTACAGATAACCAGCTTGGATGACCCCCCTCCCAACTGAAATAGAACAAAACATTGGAACCTATCCACATACCTCTCCCAATAACAACAACAACAACAACGAAACATGGAATCGTCACAATGATTTAAGTGGAAGAAGTAATTCGCAGAGGAGCTTGGACATTACTGAATGGGCCTGCCTGTGGCCACCCAAGAGGAAGCTACACAAGAAAAATTTGCATAGACCTACTGAGAGAGCAGATGTGTAACCTAACCAGCTCGACTGACTTTGCCCCACTGAAGAGAAGAAACCTTCCGATACGTTACAAAATTTCTTTCTGCCTGTTGGCATCCTTACAACCTTTTGGGGAGGTAAAACACAGACCTTACTTCCCTACCTGCAGCTTACTATTGGGGGTTTGTGTGTGCTTTTTCATGACACTGTCAAGCAATTGTCTGGGCTTTCCTTTACTTCAGTTTGAATTTTCCTGAGTCTGCTTTGTTGTGATTCTTCAAGAAAAATTGTGTTCAACTGGGCTTCGTGGATGGAAAGATGTGGATTTTTGGACCTCCCTTACCCACCGTGATACAATTTCTCTTCTCTATCCCTTTTGCACCTGAAATCGCTGTCTTCCTTACCACCTATTAGCTTTTTCCTAGCTTTTTAAACATGGGTGCTATATTGCTAAAAGACTATAGTGGTCTAGCTACTACTGGTTTTGAAAAAAAACAAACAGCTTGAGGGAATTGGCTATCAGGGGAAACTGCTAAAGACCTCTGTGTGGCTGCTCTGTTGCCCCTGGGAATGCCTGAGCAGCCATTGAGTGCGTGACAAAAAAGCATCCCTGTGTGGGAAGCAGCCTGATTGTGAGAATACTTACAAACACACCTACACTTCAGCCGTGGAATTCTGTCATAAGAATTAACTACTCAGATTCTGTTTTTTCTTTCTGATGCCTGAAGATTAGAAGGAGAATTAAAAAGGTTAAGTAGCTGATGTGGGCATGAGACTGGAACCCAGTTCCTCTGAACCCCAACAAAGTTAGCCTTATTGTTTAAGAGGCAGTTGTTGAGAACAGGTGTCGTTCCCCCCCCCCCCCCCCGCTACTCTAAGGTTGCAAGAAAATAGGGACTGACAAAATGTGCTGCAAAAACCTCTGTTTCCCTCCCTTCCATTTCTGAAATATATAAATCACTGCCCTTTAAGGTTTTCTGACATAGACTTGCGGTGTCTGTAATGAAAGAGGAGAGGGAAAGACCCTGTTTAGTCAAAGGTAGGATCTTTTGTTCATGTAGGTTGCTTAAAACGGTATAATGGTTAGAGCAGGGGTAGTCAAACTGCGGCCCTCCAGATGTCCATGGACTACAATTCCCAGGAGCCCCTGCCAGCGAATGCTGGCAGGGGCTCCTGGGAATTGTAGTCCATGGACATCTGGAGGGCCGCAGTTTGACTACCCCTGGGTTAGAGTGTCAGTCTAGGATCTGGGAGACCCAGGTTCAAATCTTCACTCTGCCTGGAAGCTTGCTGGGTGACCTTGATCCAGCCACATGTCTCCCTTGCAGGGTTGTTGTGTGGATTAAATGGAGGTAATGAGAATGATGGAGGCTGCTTGGAAAGAAAGAAAGATGTGGTATAAAGAAGCAAATAAATAAAATTCAAATGTCACATACTAGGGATGTCAAGTTTTTGGCTTTTCAGTCTCCCTGAAATGTGAACTACTGTGTATTCACAATCCTCTTTAGCCATTTTTTTTTTTTTTTGGAATTTGGTTAGAATGTCATTTTAGTATTGTTCTTTAATTCGGTTAGCAGGAGAGATCTTGTTCTAGAGCCAGTGGAGCTGTTGGAGGAAGATTTTCCATTACTAAATATCACTTTTCCTTCATGATCTTAGGACATCCATCTTGGTAAATCTGTTTTCCTTTGAAAATACTTTAGTATCTCTTTGATATAAAGGTATCCCCTGTGCAAGCACCGAGTCATGTCTGACCCTTGGGGTGACGCCCTCTAGCGTTTTCATGGCAGACTCAATACGGGATGGTTTGCCAGTGCCTTCCCCAGTCATTACCTTTTACCCCCCAGCAAGCTGGGTACTCATTTTACCGACCTTGGAGGGATGGAAGGCTGAGTCAACCTTGAGCCAGCTGCTGGGATTGAACTCCCAGCCTCATGGGCAAAGCTTTCAGATGGCTGCCTTACCACTCTGCGCCACAAGAGGCTCTTTGATATAGATGTGCTTTAATTTATTTATCAATGATTTAAGCTGTTTGATTTCCAGAGATGAATTCCATCTGCCTTTTCTTGTTTGTGTTTAAGTTGCCAAGTTTTTTTTAATGCAGATGATAACAATCTAAAGATTGGTGGTTGGCTTACGTACATTTATAACTCCAGAGAGGACCTAAATATTACTGTTTCTATGTCAAAAGTCCTTCTCTTTAGTAAAAAACCACCCTAAAACGATGAAGGTGAAAAAAGCAGGCAGTAACAGGTTAGTCTATGGAGCAAACAGAACTATTTAAATACTTAGGACTTCTGTTTCAAGCAAATGTTTCTTGGAAGGTGCATTTGAACTCTGTAATAATATAAGTCATGAAGGCTATTTTGAGATTTTATGATTCCTCTGGGGGGACAATATGTTCTTGCAGCAGTTAAAGCATTTAATGCTAAAGTTTCTGGGCAATTATTGTATGCTGTATGGGCCTGAGAATTCTGAGATGTGTGGCAGGAATAGCTTTGAGAGCTGAGATGACTTTTGAAGCAAAGTCTTGGTGGAGAGTGTTTAATTGGAAAATTAGGATGTTGAAATTGAATCAGGTGGTCTTGGCTTAGTTATGTTGGATCAGCATACAAATGATTGGAACAAATACTTTGGATTTAAATTATTACATGTGGACATTACCAATTACATAATAGAAACTCTGCATAGTAGTGAATTGAGAATCAATTAAAGGCATTTGAGGGATCTTGGTTATAAGAGTATGCTGGTCAGAGTGAGCAGAGTATGTTAATCCTTTTCAGTTGCTATTCTCACTCTGCCAATTGACCTTTTTGAATGATCTCTTCCAAAGTGCAGGAGGGCATTTATGTGTTTGAACACCTTACCATTGGTGGTGTGATTAGGAAGGTTTAATGGTATTCCATGCTCTCATAGGTGTGGATGTAATACTAACAGACTTGACTGTATTGATTATATTCTTTTGAATTGCCCAGAATTTTCAGATTTGAGAGCTGAATTTATCTTTCCTTTGCTTAAGCTGGACTCTATTTTTAGAAGCCAAATCCTCTTGGTTACTAAGAGATGAAGATAAACAAGTCACTTTGCATGTAGCTAAGTTGTAATACTGGTAGCAGATCATAGGCTTTCCTTTTAGTCTGCGGTGGTTCACTGTTCATGAATTTTGTTGTGGAAATAGTAATTAAGAATATAGATTTGCAGCATACTTGCATTCTGCCTGTGGAATTCTGTTCATTAATTAGGTTCAGCTGTATTTTAAGTTGTTAACCTTGATGATCCGATGATTATGTGCAGTTAGAAAGTGATTAAGTTGCTAGACCATGTTTATATATTTCAAGTTCATTAGATTAGCAGGGGTAGTCAAACTGCGGCCCTCCAGATGTCCACGGACATTCACTGGCAGGGGCTCATGGGAATTGTAGTCCATGGACATCTGGAGGGCTGCAATTTGACTACCCTTATATTAGAGTCTTACATCCTGAATGGACATCTCAGAATTAGGCGGGTATTAAGCCATTATATTGTAACTGGAAATTAAGCCCACTGTAGATAAAATGCAGCAGGATGTGGAAGAAGAATGTAGTAAAGGAAGGTAGAAGAGGGAAGGAGGGATGGGAGGGAGAAAGGATGGAAGGGGTGGGTGAAGGGATAGAGGCAGAAAGACAGGAAGGGGAAAGAGAGCAAGTGAGAGGGATAGAGAGAGAGGCAGGAAAGAGATAGAGAAATACAGGAAGTGAGGAAGTCAGGAAGGAACGAAGAAGGAAGGAAGGCACGCAGGGAGGTAGGTGGAATGGGATGGTAAAGGGGGGAAGGAGGGTGGTGCATAAAGGGCCCCGGGGGGTGGTTGGGGGGGAGTCGCGAGGGGGGCCAGTTGGGAGGGGGTGGCGGGGGAAGATCATGGGCTAGAGTGGGGTGGGTGCATGGGTGTTTAGGGTGGGGGAATGTGTGGCGGAGGGGGGTGGGAGTGCAGGGGGAGACTCGTGGGGGGGTTGGGCGGTGGAAGCGCGCAGTGGTTGGGTGGCTGGTTGGGTAGCTTGGCGGTTGGGGGGGCGGTGAAGCGGCGTAGAAGCGGTGGCGGAGCGCGGTGGGGGTTGGGGGCTGGCGGTGAGACCAGGGTGTGTGTGTTTGTGTGTGCGTGTGCGCATGTGTGGGGAAGGGGCGAATGGAAGCGCAGGTGGCGCTGCGGCTTACCTGTGGCGTAGCGTGGTTGCTGGCCAGGGATTGTTCACATTGTTGCTGGCTCGGGGCGGCAGCTGGCAGCCGGCTGGCGCTGTCCGTGGGCGGTAAGGGACAGAGCTGCCGCATCAGTGATGCGGTGGGGCTGTCCCTTCACTAGGGTCGAAGGCTCCCGGCGCCTGGCTGCCTTCAGGCAGGCAGGGTGGGGCGGATCAGAAGGGGAACGAGTTGGCCCTCCTGGGCTCCGGCTTCCCCCATTGGCGCCTCCAGCAGGCCGGCCATGGCAGGCGGCCGGCTGTGGGAGCGGCGGGCAGCGTGGAAATGGCAGTGGGGTGTAAGTCGGCTCGAGAGCCGCTGCACGGCTCCCGAGTCGTCAGGTCGGTGGGAAGTGGTGGCTTGCGGCCACCCGCAGGGCAGGACCTGGCCTTGGCATGGGGAAAGGAGCAGGGCCACCGTGTCATTTCCCGGCGGCGAAGCGTGTTATGCCAGCCCCCGCACCCTCCAGTCCATGGCGGGCCAAGCGGCCAATCAGGAGCCGTGCGCAGTGACACACTGAGGAGCCAATTGGGAGCCAATTCGCGGCTCCCAATTGGGTCCTCCGAGTTTTTATCACGGACTCATCTCCGCCCCTTTCTCCACCCACTTAGCCCTTACTGCTTTATTTCCACAGGAGCGGTTTACAGACTAGTCTTTTAAGAACAAGAGAAGAATTGTGCTGAATCAGCCCAAAGGCCTATCTTGTCCAATATATTGTTTTTCATTGTGTTCAACAAGATGTTCTGAGAAGGCCACATACTGGGTTGAAACCAACATCCCTCCCCTGCATCTCTAAGCATCAGTTGCCAGTGAGAGGAGATACCCCCTGTGCAGTGCCTCTAATTTAAATGATGTATGGAGGTTCCTTTTCTTCACAAACAGCCCCTGCAAAATCCAGCCTCGTGAGCAGAGCTTTCAGACTGCATGTCTGCTGCCTTACAACTCTGCGCCACAAGAGGCTCTCCCTTTAAAGCCATCTAAAATGGTGGCCTTGTCTTTTGGAAACAAATTCCATAAATTGTGTTGGATGAGTAGGTTGTTCTTCGTGCTGTCCTCAATCTACTGCCAATAATTTAGTTGGGTGATTCTGGTTCTAGTATTTTTGTATCTAATATGAGCAGATATAAAAAGTGTATTCCTTTACCAGTTCATTCTCCTCATGTGTAGTTTAATGACAGTAGTCTCTCCTTCGTTATAGCCCCCCCCCCACTAAACTAAACTTATTTTTCTAAACTAGATTAAACAGTTTTGGAGTAAAGAGGACTGTCTGTTGTGGATCTCTGCAACAAAAATATGAAAGCAGTCAGAAACTAGTAGATCACTGCAGTAGATAACTATAATATTATTGCACTATTGCACAGTGATAATTACTAGTTTTAGATACACTCTGGTAGAATCAGAGTTAGAAGGGACCTCTAGAGTCATCTAGAACAGGGGTAGTCAACCTATAGTCAGCCTCCGGGGAGGGCGGTATAGAAGTATGATAAATAAATAAATAAAGTCCTCCAGATGTCCATGGACTACAATTCCCATGAGTCCCTGCCAGCATTTTCTGGGCAGGGGCTCATGGGAATTGTAGTCCATGGACCTCTGGAGGACCACAGGTTGACTACCCCGATCTAGAAGAATAACTGGTTCGCTCCAGTTTTTCTAGTCCAACCCCCTGCAAAATACAGGAAACTCAGAACTACTTGCCTACCCACAGTGACCCCAATTCCATGCCCAGATTATGCTTCCCCCCCAACATCTCCCCCTCCCCCCAGAATCCCTGGCAAGGCTGGCCGGGAAGAAATTTGCCTCCGAACCCCAAAGTGGTGATTGGTATTTACCATGCAAGAAAGGGCCACAATAGCCAACCCTTCTCCCCTCCCCCACTCACAATCTGCCTAAGTTTACAGAATCAGCATTTCCGCCAGATGGCTGTCTGCTTAAAAACTTCCAAAGAAGGAGAACCCACCACCTCCCGAGGAAGTCTGTTCCACTGAGGAACCGCTCTGACTGTCAGGAACTTCCTCCGGATGTCTAGCCAAAAATACTTTTGAATTAGTTTCAACCCATTGGTTCTGGTCCGACCCTCTATGGCAGGGGTAGTCAAACTGCGGCCCTCCAGATGTCCATGGACTACAATTCCCAGGAGCCCCCTGCCAGCATTCGCTGGCAGGGGCTCCTGGGAATTGTAGTCCATGGACATCTGGAGGGCCGCAGTTTGACTACCCCTGCTCTATGGCAACTGAAAACAACTCTGCTCCACTATATAGCATCCTTTCAGGTAATTGCAGATGGGTAGCAAATCATTTCTTAGTCATCTTCACTACAGGCTAAACAGACCAAGCATACCACTTGGTCTCCAGACCCCTCACCATCTTCATTACCCTTCTCTGGACACGCTCCAGTTTTTCTATATCCTTCTTCAATTGTGTGGTGCCCAAAACTGAAAACAGTACTCCTAAGTGAGGTGTAACCAGAGCAGAGTAAAGCTGTACCTTAACCTTGCACAATCTGGACACCATAAAAGCCCCAAGTCTCATTTGCCTTTTTACCCATTGATTCACATTGCTGACTCATGTTTAGTCTACTAAGACCCCTAGATTCTTTTTGCACATACTACTGCCAAGACAAATCTTCTCCATCCTATAATGATCCGTTTGATTTTTCCTACCTAAATGCAGAACTTTACATTTATCACTGTTAAAATTCATTTTATTCATTTTAACCCAGTTTTCTAGCCCTAGTGATCTAGTGGGTGGAAAAAGACAGCTATGAGGGGCTGATAGAAATGGTGCCAACTCTCAAAAAAGGGGAAACTTTGCAAAAGTGCACCTCCTGGCACAGATGTTAATATTGTGTTCTTTCTGGGGAGGGGGATTACTATACCAAACTGAAGAGAAAATGCATTGAGGACAGGAAAGAAGGAACAATGTTACATGGATGCTCTCCCCCCTCCCCCAGCTGCCATTTGGAAGCCAAAGTACTGAAAAAAACTGGAATTTAGGCTTGTGTGCTTCGGCCGCCGAAGCGGCCATTCAAATCTGAAGCAGCCGGCGCTGCGGCGCTGGGGGGGGCGGCGATGGCATTGATGGCAGTGTGCGACCCGGTGCCTGCAGGCAGGTGCAGAGCTCTATACCTGCATGCATAGCTGACTGGCGCACCGGCGCAGACTCTGCCCCTCCCTCCTGCGCCATGACGCTGGTCACTTCGGGCTTGAATGGCCGCTTTGGCTGCCGAAGTACACAAGCCTGGTGTGGATGCAGCCTGCCTTCTGCAGAAGCAATGCTGATTCTTCATCAGCAAGGCCTGTTCTTCCATGTGCTTGATAATGTTTTCCATTTGTTTGCCTGGCTTATGCACTAAGCTAAGTAAACTGTAATTTCCTAAAACAGTTCTTTTGGGTAACTTTCAGATCCTGTAATAAGGAGTCATATTGTCAAGTATAAACTCAGTGATCGTGGGAGAACTCTTATCAGTCATCTCTGTGTTAGTGCAGTTAGGTCTAGAATGTTATTTCTTGCCTTTTCTATTTTAATGAGTTATTGAAATATACTAACTTTTATTTTCATATTTCAGTCCATTCATTAAACCAAACGTTAACAACCACTACAGCAATAGCTTCAGGAAACAAATCCATATCCTACTTAAGCATTCAGGGCTCCCCAAGAATTTCATCTAAAAAGTCGTTTGATCAGGACTGCCAAAAAATCTTATAAGGCTATATGATAATTTAAAGAATAACTCAGATAACAAAGAATGAAATTCGGGAATACAAAAGAGCTTATAAGGCTCTTTTAAGATAAAAAAAGAGAGACGCAGTCCCTGAGAACTGGTGGTTCACTCCAGTTATTCTAGTCCATCCCCCTGCAAAATTCAGGAAACTCACAACTACCTGCCTACCCACAGCGACCCCAATTCCATGCCCAGATGATGCTTGATGATGATCAAAACTGCCGAGTCTACAATAACATGGGAGATTAATCTCTCATATTCATAACTTTACATCTAATTTTATGGCCAATAGGTGCATCACTTCTCATTATACACTGATCAGCAGCTGATCAGTGTATCTGGATTGCATCCCTCCTTGGCCACCAGGATCAACCTGTGAAATAAAATGATTAATTGAACAATTGAAAGCTCCTGGCAGTGATTTCATTCCGGATGCTTGGCTGAAATCAAATACACACAGGTGAGCTCCAATCTTGACAACTCTTTCTATATTCATTTGATAGCACAGCCCAAGTACCACCAGATAGGGGCTTGGCCTTTGTAGTACTTATCTTTAAGAAAGGACTGATCTGACAAATTATAGGCCAGTGAGTCTTTTAAATGTAATCAGAAAATTGTGTACTAAACATCTGTATTTAAAATAATTTAAATGGGTGGATCAGGGAGGTTATCTTGAGGCACAGCCAGGCTTCAGGCCCAGTAGGTCAACCATGGATCACTGTCTAATTTTAGAGTATCTTATTGAAAAACAAGTTTGTTCTGCAAATGGAACACTCTGTGCAGCTTTTGTGGATTTCAAAGTCATCTTCGGTACAGTTCCTTGTGGACAGTTGTGGCTCAAACTAATGAACTATAGATAAACTTCTCAAACTATAGATAAACTCCTACTTTTATCTGATAATTAAACTTCATACAAATATTAGCCTATGCATAAGATTTAGCCATGATAGTCGGATATCCACCTCTATACCTGCATAGAAAGGAGTGAGACAAGGGGGCCTCTTGGCCCCCCTTGTTGTATATCAACTTCCTTATTACATGCCTTCAGAAGGAGGGATGCATACTTATAGGTGAACAGAAGCTACCCATATTTATGTTTGCAGATGATGTGATCATTCTGTCCCAAACCAGAATAGGCTTAAAATATGCACTGGGTGTGTTAGTTTGGCAATGTCAAACAGCCTAATTAAACATCAATTACACAAAACCTGAGATAATGCAATTTAACTCTTTAAGTTTTAAAAAATTGCCTGGCAGATTGATAGATACCACATTTCTGTAAGAAACAAAATGATCTATCAAAAAAGGGGGTGGCCAGATGGCTATGAACTGGGATATCTTTTTGTCTGCCTTTTAAAAAGCATACTGCATTTTGACCTATTTGACATATTTACAGGATGTCTGTAAATATTGTGACGACTTGTTTTTTATTTTACTTTATTTTATTGCATTGCATTGCATTGCATTGTTTGTGCTAGTCAAAGACTGTAACAAATAAACTAGCTAACCTACTTAATCATGAACATAACCAATCCTACCCGTCTATACTAATTTATCACTGCCATCAAATCCCTAATCCTTAACCTTAATCTTAACTAGAATAAATGCTTTAAATAAATCTCTAAACCTTTTCAGGTATTTTGGTAGGCGGTGAATAAGCTCCATGTATCAGAAAAATCAGTAACTGATTACCCTTTACAAGTCCCCATTGATGTGTCTCATTTTTTGTCCCCATGAGCCACTCTTCATTTAGCCATAGTCCCAGTGACGTTGCTGCAGCTCAGGGGTAGTCAAACTGCAGCCCTCCAGATGTCCATGGACTACAATTCCCAGGAGCCCCTGCCAGCATTCGCTGGCAGGGGCTCCTGGGAATTGTAGTCCATGGACATCTGGAGGGCCGCAGTTTGACTACCCCTGCTGTAGCTGAACAGCCACCTTCAGATATCCTGTCTAAAAACTGTAATTCATGTGTTGGGTCCCTGTCCAGCATACACGGCAGTGAAAACTGAAGAATAGAATCCTTTCACTTTCATCCGCAGCTGACTTCCTTGGACTTTAGTCACACAAGCCTGTTTTAACGACCGATTCCACCACGTCTAAGAACTCCCACTTGAAGTCAGTAGGATACATCACCAATTTGTGATGGGAACCTGAGACCACTTGAGCCGACTTTGGCGAATTGGTACAGGCTTTTTAGGAAAATGTACTGCGAATGTTGCTGTTGAAATAGCTATAAGACATATTTACACAAGGTTCACTTTCCATTAATTAAAACAAAACAGCTGTTTAAGGCACCCACTTAGATTTTGTGGAACTCTTTTATATGTTTTTTCCTCGCTTCTTTCTCTGGACGCCTCTCCGCTGGAATCAGCACAGCTGCGGTGCCTGTTGCCATTCGCCTTTTAACCTCGACTTTTAATTAAGAAAACCCTAAATCAAATTTTTAAAGCTCCTAGCTTAGCAGTAGGGAAATAAAACTTCAATTCTAGCCCAGAGGTACGTGAACAGCTGTTTAAGAGCCACAAGCTAAAAACTTACTTTAAAAAAAAAAAGTTTTTAAAAAGGGAAAAATTTCCACCAAGACTTTACCTATCCAAAGCACTTTCACATTGGCTGGCTGCTTTTCACCCTCAGTATTCATTTATTTATTTTTCTAGGGAGAAACTAGAATTTATGTTCTAGAAAGACCACAGTTTTACAATTTTTTTTGGGGGGGGAGTAATAGGATAGTAGCTCAGACAAACACATTTGAAACTCCTTTGTAGAGAAAAATTTTAAAAACATTGAGGAACGAATGTAGATTAAAATGCATCTAATTGATTAAGAAAATATCTTGTACATTATACCTATATTTTAACAAGCCCATTTAAATTAGGTTGGGTCCGAAGGTGATTTTCTGTGGCCATATGACCAGTGGTCAGACCACTGAGGCCAGTGGAATGGAACTTCTGTTGGTGAGTGGAGGGGGGGGATTTGCTGATTTCTTCTTCCCACTGCAGAACTCCTGCTTCCCATTGAATGAATCTGCTGCCAATGCAATATTAGGCAAGGTTGGCAGTTTCACTTATGATTAATTTTCCCCTAAGTGATTATCCCTAGGAGTGATATGAGGCAGTTTCCACACTGAGGACTCACCCAGCCATCCTTTTGCGATGATTCCTGGTTTTAAAGGTTGGGATTGCACCCTGGACTGTTTCATATTTCTGCATTGGAAGCATTTGGCCCTCTTTTCCCTCTCTTTGCCCTTAATTTGGGCCCCCAGATTCATTTCCACGCTGAAGCTGAGCGACAGGAAGTGGAAACTTCCCAGCAGCCTTTCTCCTCCCCCACTTGTCCATCATGACAAAAACAGCCAATCATCTGCCACCACTATTTTGCTGCCTCTGAATGCCAGACCCGATGCATCACCCATTACTCTCCAGTTTAAAAAGTAAGAAACCGATTTTGGGGGATTCCCTTGATGTGGGGCAAGTAAGGGGGCAAATTGAGTCTGTGCCCAAAAAGGGGGATTTAAGGGTAGATAATGGATGAAAAACTTGACCTTATGCAAATACAAATCTGAGGCAAAACCCTAGTATGGAAACAGTCTGAGAGAGATTAATTTGTAAGTTGGCTGGTGTGTGTGCATGTGAAACCTCAAATGTATTCAACCGTCCAAATAAAAATCCACTTGGTTTGAATTCACTTGGTTATTTTTGATTTGAGTTGCACACCCAAAGTTAAAATTCCTGTTTTTATATCTCTTTTTACGTGGTGGAAGGGATATTGTCATCTAATACGAAGCTAACGTGTGCTGTTCCTGCACGCCGGCCGTGGCCCTCAGGCTGCCACCTGATGACCGTTCCCCTACCAAGGTTGGCCCACCTGGCATTGGCCAGCCCCCCTCCCCCCCTTAGTGGAGCAGGCTTGTTAAAGGAATGAGAGGGCAGCCCCACTGCAGATCTTCAGGAGGAACCACAAGGGTTGTTCATTTGCCAAGACTTTTAATGGGATATGAGCAGCAGCCATCTTTGGTGGGGAGGAGGGGAGTGGCATTTGGGTTTCTTTAAATTCGTATTTAATTTGCAATGCTTTATGAGCTGCCTTGAGCCAAGGGGAAAGATGGGCTGCACAAAGTTTAATGAGTAAAATAAGTAATGCCAGTGATTCTGTGGAGAGTGGCAGAGAAACTGAAATTCCTTGACGACTTCTGTGAAAGAAAGTTAAATCTAGAGTTGGGTGATTTGGTGGCCGAAGTGGCCGTGCCACGGCGCTGGCTGCTTCAGGCTGGAACGGCCGCTTCGGCCACGAAAGCACCCAACCCTAGTTAAATCCTGTCGAAATCAAGGAGTGGCCAACCACAACTGTGGCATATCAGGCACAGTTCTTTGGGTGTGCTAAACTGACTGTATCAAGTGTTCTCAGTAACTGTTCTCAGATTTTTATTTTTGTTTTGCTATTTTAAACAATGTGAAGGAAGGACATGCTGGGGTATGTTTTTTTAAAACATGTTTACAAGTATTACTCTAGTAAAATAATTTCCACACAGCTTTGAATTTGCTTGAGTATCACATTAAAACAACACTTCCTTTCCTTTAATTAAGTGTGTGTTGCTACTGGGACAGAAAATTAACACGGGATACTTTGTTGTTTACTAACAGTGTATCACAATAAACGTGGCAAAGCAGATCATGTCATCAAAACAAAACAAAACAAAAAACCTTAAGATTCATATTTCCCCCCATAAATCCACATAAGCAGCTGTAAGCATTAGTGCTAGATGACCAGAAATGCCGTGCACATTTCCCCCACAGTAGAGCCAGAGTTCTAGTGGCTAGAGTGAGTTTGGAGCAAGACTTGCAACAAAGTAGCGCAAACATTTTACAGGATGCTTATGAGGTCCTATGAGATGGCTTTGCCACCACCATCGCATCTGCGAGCTCATGCCTGGTAGGATTGTTTAGAATAATTTGATTACTGACCTCCCTGGAAGAAGGGCACTGAAAGGTGAGGTGATTGACCATTAGCTGTGAGGCTTTTGCCAGCCATTTTGCAGATCAAATCTTGTCATTTCACTGCAACCTATCCCCATTAGTTAATACAGAACATGAACTGGAGGCCCCCTTGTCTCCTTTGGAGGTGACTTTCGATAGCTTCAGGTGTCTCAAGATGAAGTAGATAGGTTGTTAGCTATGGTTAGGCCACCACATGCCCTTTGGACCCCTGCCCACTCATGGCCCCTAAAAACAGCTGATAAGTGGGTAGAAGGTGCTCTTTGAAAGATCATCAACCTTTCTTTCTCTTCGGGGCACTTCCTGGAGGGGATGATGGGAGCTGTGGTTTTGCCTCTCCTGAAGAAACCATTGCTAGATCTGTGGGACTCCTCCAACTGCCACCAATATTCTTAGAAAAGGTAGTTGAATGGGCCACCACAGACCAACTTCTACTGACCTAGAAGAAACTTCAATCCTAGACTCCTTTCAGTCTGGTTTCCGACCTGGCCATGGGATGGAGATGATGTTGGTCACCCTGATGGATGACCGCAGGAGAAAACTGGACTGAGTCAGATTGATGCTGCTTATGGTGCTACACCTCATGGTGGTGTTCAAAATGGATCACATTGTTACCTTACCAGCTTGTTGATGCCAGGATCAGGGGGATGACACTAAAGTGGCTCATTTTTCTGGAGCTGAAGATAGAGGGTTGCAATCGGGGAAGACCAGTCCCATAGCTGGATGTTCCAATGTGGCATCCTGCAGGGGGCGGTCCTTCCCCCAACACTATCTAACTTCTTTATATGCCCTCTTGCCCAGGTGATCCAAAGGTTTTGGGCTTGGATGTCATCAGTATGCTGATGATATCCAGAGCTCCGCCTCCTGATAGGTGACTGACCAAACTCCCTCCTCCCCAGAACAGCTGGTCAGATATCTGGAGGCTGTGGCTGACTGGTTAAAGCAGAGTTGTCTGAAGCTGAATCTTTCAAAGATGGAGGTTCTGTGGCTGGGTAAAGACGGGACCAGCGAAGTATGTTTACCTGGTCTGGATGGCGTGAAACTTACTGCTGCACAGACCTCCAGGAATCTGGAGGTGATACTTGATGCCTTCTAGCAGCTAGTGTTTAAACCTCACTTGCTCACCATTAAGGGGGACTCCTGAGGACCTCCAAATCATGGAGGTGAGGATGAGGTTTATTGGGGTAAGCCTCATGGAACTTGTGAACCAGTTTGTGAGTGGAAATGGCCTCCACATCCACCCATTCTTTAGTGGAGTAAGAAAAACCCTTCCAAGCAATCAAGTATTGCACCTTGGAGTCCAGAACATCAGAGAGCTCATAATGATTATCCTCCACCATGACTGAAGGGGGAAGTGAAACATCAGAATGCCACTTGTTGAGAGTAGGGGCCTTCTTCAAGAGAGTAATGTGGAACACGGGATGAACTTTCCAAAAAGAGGCAACTCCACTTTGATGGCCACCTCATTGACCATGTCCATGTTTTTTGGAGGGGCGCAAGTTTTTTAGATGTTTGGTGGAAATGAACACCATATCTCCTGCCTTAAACCCAGGGCTGGGGGACCGTTTACCATATCACCTGGTAATTTTTAAAATATATATATTAAAATTAATTAACTCCCACCCGATTGGCGAAACCCTTCTGGGGATGTCACCAGACCCTGGTTGAGAAAGCCTGACATAGAGATTCATATAAAAAAGCTTATATGCAATTACACTATAGTTCTTACTTTCAAACACAGAAAAAGGATTCCTGCGTACCTCTTTCTGTATGGTCCTAAGGAAGGCAGTGCTCTGTTGAGGCAAGGAAGCACCTTGTGGTTCAGGGTAGGGTGCTCAGTGGGACGCTCTCACAGGGGCCAGGGCAGGCTGCTCTAGCTGCTGTTCCTTGTGGCCATGACTGTTGCTGCCTCCTCTGGCCAGAATCGGTAGTGACACATTTTCTACATGGCACCTCTGAGGTTCAAGACGTGCTGGAAGCTGGGGTGGCCAAACTGCGGCTGTTCATGGACTACAATTACCATCAGCCTCTGCCATGTAGTCTGCGGACATCTGGACAGCCACAATTTGACCACCCCTGTGCTGGAGGCTCAGATCTTGCCAATCATGTATTTCTGTGCCTCAAATGAAACCACCGCTGAAACAACTGTGGTTAAGAAAACATTCTGCGGAACTGCAAAATGTTAGTTTGGTTTATTTTGTACCTCTCTACTTCTGATTTAAAATCCTTTGCCCTCAAATATTCTTTCTGTAGTTTCTGGTGATCAGAGACTTCTAGAAATACACTGAGGAGCTTTTCTTTTATGTAGACCAGCGACTGCACAGGTCACTCGTGGAATAAGTGCATACAAACAATGACAACATTTTAAGTTGCTTCAGAATTTCCTGACACTTCTTTGCTCCAGATCTCTCTGTAATAACCAGCATTCGGCATGAGGAGCATCACCACGGATTTCTAACAGAGATCTGTAAAGTATGAATTTAAAAGAAGCTAGTCACTCTGAACACACTTGCTCAGAAATAAACGCCACTTTTCACAGTGCCCCCCAGCCTCTCAGCAAGGAGACAGATGGGGCAATACTTCTGCTGCTGCTGCTTCCACTCGGTGGGGTGGGGTGGGGTGGGGGAGGCAGGGGGAAGTACTACATTCCTCAGACATCAGTCACTGGGCAGGTTACAATCCTGCTTATCTTTGCAGTCTAGGTAATCACCAGCTGCTTTGGTGGTGAGCAGTTCAGTGGCCTTCCAAGTACGGGGGGGGGGGGTCTCAGAAAGTCTGTCGCCTCCTCCAGTTGGCCATCCAGCTTGGCCAATGAGGAGAGGCTGGAGAGGGGGAAAGGGAGGTGGGGGCTCCAGCAGTAGGGCAGGGGGTGAAAGGGAAACTGGTACCCTCCTTGGGACTGGGCTACAATCACAACAGCTGAGGCTAGTAAGATCTCGTTCATACACACGGCTACACTGGATGGAGGATGCAGTTGTGGAAACGGAGATGATGAGAAACAAAATAAATGAGACTCTTCTGCCAGGATGTTGCTAGAAAATGCAACAAAACTATACAGATATATTAAAATGCAGTCATCCAGTCAGTCTGTTCATTAAGTCCAAACGGTGATGCAGCCCAGGGGCCAGAGCCGTCTTGGTGTAGTGGTGGCTTCTAATCTGGCAAGCTGGGTTTGATTCCCTGTCCCTCCGCATGCAGTCAGCTAGGTAACCTTCAGCTAGTCACAGTCCTGCTACAGCTGTTCTCACAGGTCTCTCTCAGCTACATATGTGGGGAGAGGAAGGGAAAGTGATTGTAAGCCGCTTTGAGACTACAGACCAGTGAGTCTGACCTCTGTTGTGGGGAAGATAATGGAGCAGATATTAAAGGGAGCAATCTGCAAACATCTGGAGGACAATTTGGTGATCCAAGGAAGTCAGCATGGATTTGTCTCCAACAGGTCCTGCCAGACCAACCTAGTTTCCTTTTTTGACCAAGTAACAGGTTTGCTGGATCGGGGAAATTTGGTTGATGTCATTTACTTGGATTTTAGTAAAGCTTTTGACAAGGTTCCCCATGATGTTCTGATGGATAAATTGAAGGACTGCAATCTGGATTTTCAGATAGCCAGGTGGATAGGGAATTGGTTAGAGAACCGCACTCAAAGAGTTGTTGTCAATGGTGTTTCATCAGACTGGAGAGAGGTGAGTAGCGGGGTACCTCAGGGCTCGGTGCTTGGCCCGGTACTTTTTAACATATTTATTAATGATCTAGATGAGGGGGTGGAGGGACTACTCATCAAGTTTGCAGATGACACCAAATTGGGAGGACTGGCAAATACTCCGGAAGATAGAGACAGAGTTCAACGAGATCTGAACACAATGGAAAAATGGGCAAATGAGAACAAGATGCAATTTAATAAAGATAAGTGTAAAGTTCTGCATCTGGGTCAGAAAAATGAAAAGCATGCCTACTGGATGGGGGATACGCTTCTAGGTAGCACTGTGTGTGAACGAGACCTTGGGGTACTTGTGGATTGTAAACTAAACATGAGCAGGCAGTGTGATGCAGCGGTAAAAAAGGCAAATGCCATTTTGGGCTGTATCAACAGAGGCATCACATCAAAATCACAAGATGTCATAGTCGCATTGTATACGACACTGGTCAGACCACACTTGGAGTACTGTGTGCAGTTCTGGAGGCCTCACTTCAAGAAGGACGTCGATAAAATTGAAAGGGTACAGAGGAGAGCGACGAAGATGATCTGAGGCCAAGGGACCAAGCCCTATGAAGATAGGTTGAGGGACCTGGGAATGTTCAGCTTGGAGAAAAGGAGGTTGAGAGGGGACATGATAGCCCTCTTTAAGTATTTGAAAGGTTGTCACTTGGAGGAGGGCAGGATGCTGTTTCTGTTGGCTGCAGAGGAGAGGACACGCAGTAACGGGTTTAAACTTCAAGTACAACGATATAGGCTAGATATCAGGAAAAAGTTTTTCACAGTCAGAGTAGTTCAGCAGTGGAATAGGCTGCCTAAGGAGGTGGTGAGCTCCCCCTCACTGGCCGTCTTCAAGCAAAGGTTGGATACACACTTTTCTTGGATGCTTTAGGATGCTTAGGGCTAATCCTGCGTTGAGCAGGGGGTTGGACTAGATGGCCTGTATGGCCCCTTCCAACTCTATGATTCTATGATCCTTCTGGTTGTGAAAAGTGGGGAATAAAAAGCAACTTTTTCCTGTTTGGCCTTGTGGCTCACATTGTTGAGGCTTGGCTTCGGCCAAGTGCCTAGTTTATGGTCCCCTTTGACACCACAGCAGTTAAAAGAAAAATGGTTATATGACTTTTTAAATTATGCCCCAGACATGTTTTTATAAGACTAATATGTATATAATTTTAAGCATATGTAAATCAATGTAATATATGTTGAGAGCATTTTACTTGTCAGATAGGTGTGGGGTAATCGTAATAGGTCATTATTTCAACATTATGTAATTTTATAACTTGTATGAACAGCTGCAAATGCTTTTTTTTTGAGAGATTATTTTTGGTTTTGTACAATATGCTATAGAAAAGCATACATTTTTACACAGTGCCATGTAGATTAATATATATGTATACAATAGAGAATGCCTGCTATTGTAGGCAAATATTAAATTGTTCTGTGACCAGTTTTAGGCATGCCAGCAGGACACTTTTGGTGTGTCCTGTACATGCAGTGTGCATGAAGCAGTATAATAGGTATGTTCATTTTGGACTGCTTTGGTCAAAAAGTACCCAAATCAGGAAGAAGGAAGAAGAAGAGTTGGTTCTTATATGCCGCTTTTCCCTACCCGAAGGAGGCTCAAAGCGGCTTACAGTCACCTTCCCTTTCCTCTCCCCACGACAGGCTTGATTCAGGCTCTCATTGTCTGAAAATAGTTTGATTTGGCCATCTCCACTGATATGCGTGGCCAAATCGTAGCTGTGCAAATAGCTCAAATTGCAATTTGGCGCTTCAGAGCAGTCCTTTATTATTATTATTATTATTATTATTATTATTATTATTATTATTATTATTATTATTATTATTATTATTATTATTATTATTATTATTATTATTATTAGATTATAGCCCGCCACTCCCTTGTGGCTCGTGGTGGGTAACAATATCACAAATCCCCATTAAAACCCCATAAAACAATAATAACATTGCCAATATTGCCGGCATGGCAAGAATGGCAGCTCAACTGTGGTTAAAGCTGTGGTTCTCAACCTTGGGGTCACAACCCCATTTGGGGTCACTTGGCCCCTTCCCCTGGGGTCACCAGGTTGCCCGCTGCCATGGCAGTGGTATGTGGAGTCGGCGGAGCCATGGCAATGGCCACCTCCCCATCGCCTCAATTGTTGTGCACATGCGCGTGCGCTGCTGCCACCACCACCACCAAGTTGGAGTCGTGGCGAACGGAAGGAGAACCGTTGCTTTAAAGGGACAGCCTGGAAAAGATGAGGTCAAGAGGATACATGTCTTTAAATTTTTGAAAGGTTGTCACTTAGGTTCCTGTCAGCAGCAGAGGAGAGGACCCTAAACTATGTGCAGAACGGTATCAGCTACAGCTAGACATCAGGGGGAACGTTTCATAGCCAGAGAGGTTCAGCAGTGGAATGGGCTGCCTCAGGAGGTGGGGAGTTCCCCCTCACTGGTGTTCTTGAAGCAGCAGTTGGACAGAGACTTATCCTGGATACTTAAGGCTGATTCTACACTGGGCTAGATGGCCTGCATGGCCCCTTCCCACGCTAAAATTCTATGAGTCTAACTGGATTTCACTGTGTAAAAATTGCAAAATCCACTCACAAAATGTTTCTGAAGTGGATTGAAACTGCATTATTTAGCATGTGTGAAAGTCTCTGCTGGGTCCACCATCTCCACTTACAGTCTCTTTCTCTCTCAGGGGGGATCCATTTTGCTCTCATGCCTTACTCTTAACTGAGTGTGGCACCACCAACAGACAGAGTGACTTCCATTAAATGAGTCCGTACGACACGACACGACAGGGAACACCTGCAGAGGTCACGACCTTGAGCCTCCGTCTTCCATGCATTCCGCCAGCTCCTTTGGGAAGAGGGGGGTTCTGGGATGAGAGCTGGACTGGCAGACGGTGCCTCCTGGCTTGAAACTGGCTCCCATGCTGCACTTCTTAGGCATGCTGCTGGGCAACCTGCGCATTGTGTCACATGGAAACAGCCAGACCCGTGGGTGTTCTTGTTCTGTGAGCAGAGACATCATTCCCTGGCATGGTGGTTTGGCACTGCTTGCCCCTGATCGGAAGCAGATGTGGAGGGGTGGCTTTCCAGACCGGGACTCATTTCTGAAAAGGTAATGTGAGAGTCAACCATAATGATTTATGTATTTTGAAAAGTTTGTAGGCTGCCTTTCCAAATGCTTGAGGCAGCTATCAAACAGGACATGTTAAGGAATGCGGTTAAAGCAGAACCCTGTGACAACATTGCTTTAAACCAGGGGTGGGCAAACTGGGGCCCTCCAGATATTCACGGACTACAATCCCCATGAGCCCCTGCCAGGATTTGGTGGCAGGGGATCATGGGACATCTGGAGGGCCACAGTCTGCCCACCCCTGGTTTAAACAATAAGATCTAGCACCGCATTCCATAAAAATTCAGGCAGACAAAACCAGTAAGGTTGTTGGTGTTTTTTAAAAGCAGTGCTGAATAAAATCTGACTCCTCGTCATTCACTTTTTAAACGCTCGTCTCAGTCCAAAATGGTCTCTAACTTGTAAAACGTGGTTTTGTGTTCATCCAGGTCAAGCAGTATGTTTAATGACATTTGTGACGTGTGGATCAAAGAGCGTGGGCCTGGACCATTCTCCTGCACTTCAAACAGGCCTGCAGTACATCCACTGGGGATCTGGTTGATAAATCTCTGCGTCAAAGGATGGCAAATGTCCTGGGCTGTGAAGATCTTTTTCTTGCCTCATGTCCAAGACAAGCAGCTAGAGAGGGGTGGGAAATAGAATGGCAGGAGCCTGCTCCCCCTTCCCCCAGGATTCTTGGGTGGGCATGGCATGTAAGGGGAGAGTTAATACCGAAAGCTGTGCCAAGAATGCCACATCCCTGTATTCTGCTGCTCTGAAGATCTTTGAGTGTTGTTGCAACTTCATTTGTATGTTTGTTCAGTAAATAAGGAAGTGGTTTTTGGATGATTTCTAGCAAAGGCGCTGTTGGCGCTGCTGGTCAATCTTCTTCAAGATCCTTTAGCTGTGAGCAATAACTTTCCTTGGGGACACACATTTCTTACATTTTCACTCTTATACCCTCTTTAAATTTTTGTTTGCTGCCTTTGGTCATTTCTTTTTCTAGTGTCTAGGGCTGGGCATATGTGTATGTGATACATTGGCCAACATGTAGGGCCCTCATGGTAAGCCTGGGAACAAAAACCGGATCCTTAATAATTTCACTACTCTTCTAAGAACACCAGTTAACCTTTCATATGTATTTTTAAGACTGTACCCTTAAGTGTATCTACAAAAGTCCTACTGAACTTGGTAGAACTTAACTTCTGCTAAAAGTGTACTCTGGATTGGCCAGGCATTGAACTGGGCTTTCATTGCTCAAAGAAACAGCTCAAGAAAACATGCTGTTGGCTTCTGGAAGAGAAGAGAGGCTTGCAGCACAGTTTTGCTATGTGGTGGAGGGCCTCAGCTTTCCTTGTGTTTCCTTATTCACTTAGTGTGTGCACTGAGATCTTCATGAGTTCAGCATTTCCTCCTCGAAAGCCGTGTTTGATCAGGTCCTTAATTTGTTAATCTTCAAGCATACTGCAGCTTTTTTCTATGCCTCTTCAGTTTAGGGAAGGACATGTGATAGCTTATGTTTGTTGGCAGAGTTTCAGTATGCAACATGCAAAGAACACTAGGCTGCTTAAAAGAATAAAATAGTGTTTTTTAATGAGAGAAGCAAACTTTGTATAGGAAGTTTAACTATTCTGTTCTTTGTTCGTTCACTCTGTTGAGGAGGCAAGCAGGGAAGAAGTGGACGCAAAGGAGCAGGGGGTCTAATCAGGATGTTGGAGGAGATTATTTGAAAAACATCAGGAATTTCCCAGACTAACGATGCTCTGATGCCCTCTGCAGGACATTATCCATATTCTGTTCAGTCATGCACACTCTAGGTCTTGCATATTCTAACCAAGGATAAGATGTATCCTGCTCTCTTGGCAAATGTCTTTCCTCACTCATAGGTGGATAGCTGTGTTGGTCAGAAGCAGCAGAACAAAGTTAGAGTCCATTGGCACCTTTAGGACCAATACAACAGTGGTCATCAACCTCCGCTCCGCGGCCCGGTGGTGGGCCGCAAAGGCCACGGTAGCGGGCCGCCGCCAGCCACGGCTGCCTTCCCCCGCCAGCAGCAAGTAGGTAGGGAAGAGGCAGGCGCAGCCGCCGGTATGGCGGTGATGCAAACGCGCATGCACGCTGTTGCCGCGCAAGCACGTTAGCACCCCTAGTGGCGAAAACGCGCACGCGCAGTTGCCGCACATGCACCTTAGCGCCACCTGGTGGTGAAAACACGCATGCGCGACAATTGCGCATGTGCGTTTTCGCAGCACCCGGGCCGTCGGCTCTTCCCTCACTCCGGAGGCGGTCCCTGACCTGAGAAAGGTTGGGGACCGCTACAATACAAGATTTATTCTGGGTATAAGCTAGTTTTATATAGGGTTGGGCGCTTCGGCTCACCTCGGCCGCTTCGGTGATCTCAGTGCTTCAGGCCTCCATGATTGCCAAAGCGGCTGAGGTGTGCCGAAGTGCCCAACCCTAGTTTTATATCCAGAACAAAGCTTTGTTGCTGTTACAGGTGCTACTGACTGGACTGAAGCTTTCTTCTTTTCCCAGCCCATATTACCCTCAAGCCTGCGTGCACGCTCAACGAGTAGATGAAGAGTTATTCCCTAGCCCTCTCGACCAGCCACGGGCTGCTTAGGCTTAGGTTGCCTGTTCCTGCCCTTTCCATCCTGTGCAAAACTCTTTCTCTGCTGGCACCCCAAGCTATAATAGAAAACTCCACCACGGGATGAGAGAACAATCACAGGGTGTTCGTTGGAAGGGGCCTTATTTTCAGCATAGTCCTAAGCACAGTTATACCCTTTTAAGCCCTGCGATTTAGGATCCCTTTTTTAAAAAGCCACTTCTCTGACATCATTATTATTTTATCTTGTTATTGCAAGCAGTCTTACTACTAGGTTTTGATTTCTCTCGGTTGTTAAGATCAGAATGGCTGAAAGACCCACGCTTCCACCAAAGCATGCTAAATAAAAAATGTCTAGGAATTCTGTTAGACCAAAAGGCTTTCAGACCAAATCTCCAGAGCCTATGAATTAAAGACTTTCAGTATCATTTTTAAATAAAGTATTTAATGTGGCATTTCTCCCCCGTTGATAATCAAATGTCACCATTATGCAGCCATACTAGATTTGCCAATTGACAAGGCTTTCACAAGTCAGCTGGGTCCCTTCCTCAGGAAATCACTTGAAGTCCCCCCTCATATTGGCATAAAGAGATTGGTTGTCCTTAAAGCCTTGTGAATGTGTTTGCCTTTTAAATTTGACAGCATTGAATCAACACCCTTATGCAATAAAAAGAGAATTTGTTCACTATCGCTTCCTGTTACTTTAGAGTTAGATTTGAAGAGACTGGAATGTGCACAGTCAAGCCCATACAAACCTTGAGTTCCATGTTATGCTGTACAGGTTTGGACTTTCCAGTGAAATGTGGTGGTGTGTAAAAGCTTTTCTGTACAGCCGGTGGGCATATAGTGGTCCAAAATGAAAACTGGGTATTCATTGATTTGGATTTTATAATACCACATTCTGAAATGCTCATTTGTGAAACAGCAGATATTTATGCCTGTGCTACTAATCACCAAGCAGAAGAAAGTTTATTTGGCTTGACCAAAGGACATTGTATAAGCAACTGCATATGGAGGGAAATTCAGTTCCTTTAACTACAAAAAATATCCCATCTTTCTGTGCTCAAATGACTTAAAATGGCAAATGTTTACAATTCTTGTAAACAGCAACAACTTTCAGATTAGCAGCAGCAATTCTCTAGACTCATTCTTTTCAAATAGCTTCTAAATATTCTCTTGTAGAGGTAGGACTTGTGGTCCCTCTAAAAGGCATCAAAGATGTACGTGTATGGAACATCTACCTGAGTTTGGCGGATTCTCACCAGAAGAGAGAAGTGTGTACCCTTCCACAGACTTCACCTCTGCTGTGGACCAATAGATTGATTTTGGTTAAGATACCTCCTCCAAAGAGATATCTTGGGGGGCCTCCCAGACGCCTTGGGGGGCCTCCCAGAGAAAAAGGGGTAGCAGCAGCAGCAGGGGCTGACAGTCCGTGGCGCCTCTCCGTGGCTGTGCGGCTTTCAGGGGAAGTGGGTAGCAGCAGCGGGGACCAACAGGGCACGGCACCTCTTGCCTCCCCACGGCGATGGCAGGGCCGCCGCTTGGGAGCGGGACAGCAGCAACGGGGGCTGACAGGAAGCGGTGCCTCCTGTGTCTCCATGGCGATTGTAGGCCTAATGTAGCAGCAGCAGGGCCTGGCAGGCTGTGGCGTTTCTCTGCGGCGATGGCGGGGTTGGGTGGTGGGACGCAGTAGCAGCGGGATCCAGAAGGCTGTGGGGTCTCTCTGTGGCATTGGTGGGGCCTGGCGGCCCGGCGGGAGCTGCGTTGATGGTGGGGCTGGGCGGCCCGAGAGTGGCACGGGCACAGTGTTAGCAGCTTCTGATGGATTGGGCATGGTGGTCTGTTGCGTGTTGGCGGTGGTAGTCTGGCGCCGCTCCCTACGGCCTGGGTGTGGTGATATCAGTGGCTTGACATGGCTCCTGATGGCCTGGGCACGGTGATGGTGGTGGTCTGGCGTGGCGCCCGGCAGCCTGGGCCCAGTGGGAGTGGCTGTCTAGCACAGCTCCTGATGGCTTAGCGTGAGGTGGGATGTGATGGAGGCTGTCCGTGGATGGTGGGAATGGGTTTTGTGGAGGGCTCACCTTCCTCTTTGTTCATTATTCATTTTGGATTTTTTCTATTAGGATTCTGTTTCTTACGTCTCAGTTTCTTTGTGTAATCTGGGTCTGGAGTCGTTGCTTTGCTTCAATTTCTGGTGTGTTAGATTGCTTTGGGGGGGGGTTGTAGTTAAACTTGATTGGTGTTTAACTTGTCATTTTTTTGCTTGATTTTGGCCATTAAAAAAAATTGGCAACTTTTTGTGGGCTAGGCCAATTTAATTTTGGGAGGAGTCTGCATGTTTGACTGCTCCAGCTGCCATCTTTGCCACACCTGTGGCTTATGTGCCAGGAACCATATTTCTCACCTGCTCACAGCTCTGGGGAAAAGTGATTGATGATGATTACTGTGGCTCAGTTCCTTCTGTCAATCCTGTTTTGGGACTGTGGCCACAGTGCTGGATCCTCATTCAAGCAACCAAAGTGGTTCTTTGTGCTGGTGATCTGCTGCAATCTGGTGGTGATGCCTTAGGCCCAGCTCAGGCGAGACAGGAAGACAGGCTGCTTGGGTTGTTTTGAGCTGGCCTTGCATAACTTGGTGTCAGCTCTTGGCACTAGGTTTTGTTATAAGCTTCCATGCCCCCACTTTGCATTTCCAGTCATGCAGTAGAATCACAGGCACTCACGTCTGTGCCCGTATCCTGAATTGGTTCAAATCCAGCCAGTACTACACGGAATCTATTGTATCAGTACCTCGGCAAGAAAGACAATAGAAGAAAAAGCAAAAGTATTCCAATTCTAATTAGTCACCTGAAACGTGCAGGTCCTTCAATCTGCTCTGATCAACCTACCTAGGGTGATGACCACTGCCTACATTCTGACATCCAGATCCTGAGACTAGGGTTGGCCGCTTTGGCGTCTGAAGCGGCCGTTCGCGCCCGCGGCATTGGCTGCTTTGGCCACAAATGGCCGCTTTGGCCACGAACGGCCGCTTCGGACTCCGAAGCGGCCAACCCCACCTGAGACGCTGGAGATCCTCTGGCAGTTTGAGTAGACACAATGCTGGCTTTGTTGAATCCAGAGTGATTCAGTATTAGGCAACATCTTGCGTGTATGTGTATTCACTGCACTGACATCAACAGAGATACTTGTGTTGGTTCATGAAAGATCAGGATGCTCCGGTTGCTATAGGAGCCAGTTGCTATGACTAGGCCACCTTGCAAGCAGCAGTTGATCTCAAAGCAGTTGATCTCCCCCTTTGTCAGAGACAATATTTGCAATGCTACACAGATTAGACAAGCCCTCTTTGTGGCTGTGATGTGAGGGGCTGGCTTCATTCCTTGACTGATGGCAACCAATGTTCTGTAGTTTTTGGAGAGATGATGGAAATAAGTACTTTTGTGGATCTGATCAGGACTGGAATGAAGCCCAGAGATCATTTGCTTATCTCTTCACCAAGACACCAGTTTGAATGAGCAGCTTTTTATGTAAGACCAAGTGGACTCTTTGATCCACCTGTTTCACCAGGTATACATTGAGCAGCAGCTCAGACAATCCCCCCCCCCCAATTTTCCTCTTCCACCTCAGTGGCTGTGTACAGGAATATGAATCTTTTGGCCTCTGTGGCCAGTAAAGGTAAAGGTATCCCCTGTGCAAGCAGTGAGTCATGTCTGACCCTTGGGGTGACGCCCTCTAGCGTTTTCTTGGCAGACTCAATACGGGGTGGTTTGCCAGTGCCTTCCCCAGTCATTACCGTTTACCCCCCAGCAAGCTGGGTACTCATTTTACCGACCTCGGAAGGATGGAAGGCTGAGTCAACCTTGAGCTGGTTGCTGGGGATCGAACTCTCAGCCTCATGGTCAGAGCTTCAGACAGCATGTCTGCTGCCTTACCACCCTGCACCACAAGAGGTTCAGTTCTGTGGCCAGAATGTCCAAGTACATCCGTTTCTTATTTGGGTAACCTTATGCGGAACTGCAGAAAGCACAAAAACAGACAGGTCACTTACCTGTAACTGGACCTTCTTTAGTGGTCATCTCTGTTGTTGCCTAACCTGCTCTACTGCTGGATCCTCTCTTTTTGCTTCTTTGAAGAAGCTAAATAGAGGATTCTGAAGTTGGGATGTTAACCTCTCCTCTTGACAAAGCTTACTCTTAGCAGGAAGGATGAGAGTGCCAATTTCTTGCCTGCTGTTAGAGAACTTGTCTCTGGGGCAATCTTGTCTCTGTGATCGTACAGATGACTGTGCAAAGAAATGTACCAGCTGCTCGATATTTTATGTTTAAAATGTGTCTAAGGAAATTTCCTTAGATACATATTTCTGTCTGTCTGCTTGTCTGTCAGGAAAACATATATAAGTATATACGTTATAGTAGTAATAGTAAATTTTATTGCAGTAGGTCATAGGTCATCGCAAGTTCAAAATATGCAATGCAATAAATAAAATAAATTCAAGACAATTGCAAAGCTGAGGTATAATTAATAAAAGGAGTTTAGTTGGGACTGTTTTATTATAAATTATTGTTTTAGAATTTGTATGTTTTATGACTGATGTTACTTGGCCTGAGCCAGTTTGGTGTAGTGGTTAGGAGTGCGGACTTCTAATCTGGCATGCCAGGTTCGATTCTGCGCTCCCCCACATGCTACCAGCTGGGTGACCTTGGGCTCGCCACGGCACTGATAAAGCTGTTCTGACCAAGCAGGAATATCAGGGCTCTCTCAGCCTCACCCACCCCACAGGGTGTCTGTTGTGGGGAGAGGAATGGGAAGGCGACTGTAAGCTGCTTTGAGCCTCCTTCGGGTAGGGAAAAGCGGCATATGAGAATCTTCTTCTTGTGGGGAAGAACAATAAAGTTTATTATTATTATTAAAAAAGAACAAGGGGGACAATTAAAATCCAGCAACTAATTAAGATTTTTACGAAAGATATACTTAAAGATAAGATAAAATATGACAGTTGTGGTGATGAGTCTGCTGATATAGTCCTAAGGTCCTCAGTACCAGAGGGGGGCTGCTGCTATTATTATTATTATTATTATTATTATTATTATTATTATTATTATTATTATTATTATTATTATATTTATATTTATATTTATATTTATATTTATATTTATATTTATATTTATATTTATATTTATATTTATATTTATATCCCGCCACTCCCTTGTGGCTCGTGGCGGGTAACAATATCACAATTTTATTTTCCCAATGTTGTAACACCAGTCTTTTAGCCATGGTGATTGCAGGGAGGGTCCATTTTCATTGGGTTAGGCTCCAAGAGATGGACAGGTGGTTTAAAAATACGTGAGCATGCTCAAAGGTCAATGAATGTTCTAACACAAAATGAATTTATTCCCAGAAAAAATTAATGACTTAACTGAAAGTCCGAATGCATCTAAGGAAATAACAACAATAGGCTGTTTTTCTTCCCTATGTTTTGTGATCTACAACCGAATTAAAGGGGATTGATCGGCTGTTTTAGCAAACAATTATCATATGGCTGAATTTGGATGTTGTGACACAGTTTACTAATTTAACAGAATTAACTTTTGCTTTATATTCCCACTGTTATGATGGTAGTTCATAGTCTGAGGAAGAGTGCTTGCACTCGAAAGCTCACGCCTTGAATAAATCTTTGTTGATCTTAAAGATACCACTGGATTCTGATTTTGTTGTTTTTCTTTCCGGTGAAACTTTCCACAGTTGATTTGGAGCATCTGCGAACGGTCAAGGCTGATCGGCACCATCGCTTCTGTCAGGAAAACCATTGCAGCAGCCATTTTGTGTCCGCCAAGACAGGTGACTCTGTAAGTCAATGTGAAGAATGTTAAGCGCTCTTTACACTTACCGCACCAATCCCCAGAGCGGAGTGAAAAGAAACTAAACTATGGGCAATGCTTTTGCGAGCTCACAGGTGTTTAACATGATGCTTTTCAAAAACTCTGTAGGGGTTTTGGGCATGCCTTTAAAGAGCCATTCTGCTGCATGCATCATGCTGGTTATCGTTGTATGCAAGAGTATCTTCTGCATTTATTTCTTTAGAGTCCCATTGGAAGTCCAGAACATTAGCCCTTTTTCCACCTTGTAATTCAGTTGCTTTAGAACAGGGGTCCCCAACTGTTTGGACTAGGGATATGCACTTCGGCTTGGCCCCCTCGGCGATCACCGAAGCCTGAGGCGGCGCATAGAAGGCCAGCGCCAGTGGCTTCGGTGATGGCCGAGGTGGCCAAGCCGAAGCGCACATCCCTGGTTGACCCTGTGGGGCACCATTGGAGTTTTGACGCAGAGTGATGAGTGCCGCCACAAAACAGATGCCACAAAACGGCTGCTTCGGGGGCAGAGCCAGCGACACATATCTGCCCCAGCTGACTCCAGGCACACTGGGGATGCCAAAGCAACATTTTGAAAAATCTGCTCAGCCAATCAGAAGCCTTCCAGGGCAGAAACTCGACCTCCTTTCTAAAAACACTTGGTGAGCTCCAGAAAGGGTGTTGGCGGGGGCCAAGGTGCCCAGCCCTGTTGTAAAATACTGCTGTGCTTACTGGCATGAAATTTACCAATGGAGTCCTTCAGAGATTTTTTTTTTTGCACAGGTGATATCCCCCCCCCCCCCCCCCCAAATCTCACTGTTTATAGTTCAGGAAATGTTTACTGTATTTGAAGTAACTTCAGGATGTCTGTTTCTAATCACTTAAGCCTTTTCTTTTTTTAAAAAAGGTCTTCCTGTGTTTTCAAAGAATTGCTGCCGACATCCTTGACGTCAAATTAAACAGAGCGGAAATAGAGCAATCACAGGTGATCCTCCTGAGCTTGTGGCTGTTGCCAGCTGATTTATTTAAAGCCATCAATAATAATTGGTTTTACTGTGTGGTGTGGCTGCTTTGGGCAATGTGTGATTTGCATACTGAAACAAAATGTACACTTGCAATCATACAATTAAGCTTTTAGCTTTAATTTCCCCCCAAAGTTCTTGCACATCAGTAGGGACCTACAGCTCCCTGGTATATTTGTTGCCTTCTGTGCTTTTTGTTTTGTTGGAAGCAATGGCTTCCCAGGCCATATCTGAAGATGCCGTTGGGAAACTCTTTGGGGTTCATTCCCCTTATCAGGGAGCTGATGAGAATTTTGCACTTTGCTGACAGAGCAGTATTTCAGACCTCATTTAAACTGTCAACTGGTAAGTTGCTGAATGTCTGGGAAGAACAAGAAAAGTTTGCTTCCCCCCTCCCCCCCCCCGCCCCCATCACAGAGTCCCCTACTAGTAAAGAGCTCCCAAATGCCAGGGCTGGGATGAGGCTTATCCTCCACCTCTGAGTGCAATACTTCCCTTTGTGTTCTTGCCTACTGTTCCTTATATGCACTGTGCCAAAGCAAGGAAGAGCCTTTGGAATCACAGAATCATAGTGTTAGAAGGGGCCACACAGGCCACCTAGTCCTGCTCCCTGCTCAATGCAGGATCAGCCTACAGCACCAATGATAATTATCTGTCCAACTGCTGCTTAGAGACCACCAGTGAGGGGGAGCTCACCACCTCCTTAGGCAGCCCATTCCACTGCTGAACTACTCTGATTGTGAACAAATGTTTTCCTGATATCTAGAAGAAGAGTTGGTTCTTATATCCCTCTTTTCTCTACCTGAAGGAGGCTCAAAGCGGCTTACATTTGCCTTCCCTTTCCTCTCCCCACAGCAGACCCCCTGTGAGGGAGGTGAGGCTGAGAGAGCCCTGAGATTCCTGCTCGGTCAGAACAGTGCTGTGGCAAGTGGGCTGCATGCAGAGCAGCGCAAAATCTAACCCAGCTCACCAGATTAGAAGTCAGCTCTCCTAACCACTACACCAAGCTACCTTTTGTGATCCAGATGTAGAACTCTGCACTTTTCCTTATTGAGTTGCATTGTGTTCTCATTTGCCCCCTTTCACTGCATGTTCTGTTCTCATTGAACTCTTATCTCTATCTTCTGGGGTGTTCACTACTCCTCCCAATTTGGTGTCATCTGCCAATAGTAGTCCCTCCACCACCTCATCCAGATCATTGATAAAAATGTTGAAAAGTACTAGACTTGGTCCTGAGCCCTGTGGCACCCCCTGCTCAACTCCAATCTGATGAAACACAATTGACAACTACTCTTTGGGTACGATTTTCTAACTAGGTCCCTATCCAGTCTGCAGTCCTCCTGCTTACCCTTCAGAACATCATGGGGGACTTAGTCAAAAGCCTGACTGAAATCCAGTCTTCGTAGCTTCTGTGCAGTCCTGCAGCCCTGCTGTGGAGAAATTCTTACAAGCTTCTAGAGTTCTCTCACCGCAAAGAGCACTCCCCCGATCAATCCAGATTGGAGGTTTCTCTCCAAAACTGTCACGTGATTGGGAGAGGTGAGCAATTTTCCCACATTGTTCTCTTTGCTATATCTGGGAGAGGATCTGTTCTTCTAGAGCTCCTGTTCTCACAAGCCAGCTTTCACAATGTTATCCTTTATTTTTATCCCCTAGCCTAGAGTTGGAATCCTAGAGTTGGAAGGGACCTCCAAGGTCATCTAGTCAACCCCCCTGCAGAATGCAGGAAATGCCTCCTCCTGAACTGTAGAGGATGGCTCTGTTTAAGTGGCCCGGTCTGGTCAACAGGCAGTCTGACTATCTGTGCTTCACAGCGGTTATGATGTGAGCAAGGATCTCCGGGAGCGGGGTGCAATTTCAGCGTGATGCTGGCCAGCAACTAGAATCATAAGGCTGGAAGGGGCCCCATAGGCCATCTAATCTGACCCCTTGCTCAATGCGGGGCCAGCCTAATCCCTGATGAGTGTTTGTTAGATGCTGCTTGAAGACTGACAGTCAGGGGGAGCTCCCTAGGCAGCTGATATCATTGCTGAACTAACCTTTCCCCTTAATACCCAGCTGGTACTTCATATAATATCGCCCCATTCTTGCCACTCCCTTCCTCCCTCCTGACAGCCTTTCCAGTCCTTCAAGAGGGCAGTCTTGCCACCCTATGGCATTGCAGGCACAAGCGTCTCATTTCAAGGGGCGTGTGTATAATCATAGGCCACTAGTGTCACTCCCGTTTCATGGTGCAGCAGTGGCACACGGGGCAGTGGAGAGTGCTGTTCCGATGAGATGCTGGTTGGGTGCCACATTGTGTGGCTGGATCCTTGTGCAGTTCTAGGGGCAGGGGAGGGAGCAAGGGTGAAGAGGACACATGGCCAGAGAAGAAATGGGTGACAGTTTCTATTGAACACAATCCAAGGAGCCTTGGTGCAGCATAGGTTATGGATCCAGCATCAGGTGACCTGCCTGTCACCCAGCGGCAGTAATCCCCCCCTCCCCCCAAGCTCTCCTGCTTGCAGGTGCAGCACAGGATGGCAAGCCCTGAGGTTCCACATGGGTGCAAGTTGCTGCACAGTTCCCTCGCCATCTGAAGGGGAGAGCTGGTTGACAGCCCCACACTGGTCCTTTTGGTTAATGTCCCAAGGCCAGAGACCTGTTACAGAGGCTCAAACAAGGTAAAGGTAGGCACGAAGGCTTAGCGTCCCCCCAAAATTTGATCTGGCCCTGTTCTCAAAGTGGCCACAAGACCATACAAGCAAACAAACTCAATTGCAGCACAAAACTGCGGAGTGCAAAAGACCAAGGGAGGGCAGGAAGATTAGCATCTTAGGACAGATGCAAATTTTCTGCCCCTCAGCATTTCTCCTGTTTTCTAATCCAGCTGATTCCATTTTGCATAATAAATACCTGGGCATCCCAACTAGTTTCTCTGTACCTCCCCTCCCACTGGGAGACTGGGAGAGAAAGACTCAGGGATTTTCATTTCTACTTGTATCCGAAAAAAAGAAGCTTTTACACTGGAAAGTTCATTTCCCAACAGTCGTGTTGGTCCCTGAAGGACAACTGACTCAAATCCAGTTGATCTGTAAGAGAAGCTGAAGCTTTGTACAGATTTTCTAAATGGATCTAAATGTACCGTCAAGGCAATGCTCTGTTCATTGTGCTTGACATTCTTTTAAGGCTTCTAAATCATTTGTTAATCTTCTGCCATGCAGTACATGAGACATGGGTTCAGTAACCTCCCTGTTGTATACAAGAGAGGATTTGAACCAGGATTTTCCTAGCTGCTGAAGGTAGCATGTTGGGTCTGCTGTATTGAGCTTACTGTTGTTCTTCTGCAAAGATCTTCCTAGGATTGAGCTTCTGATGACACCATGAGGCCGGGAAGCCTGTGAGTGATGGTGCTTGCTTCCCTGATAACAGAATATGATGTCAGTAAGAACTCAAAGAAGAACATGAGCAGCTCATAGACCGTTTATGCACTGGGAACTTCACTGCCCCAGCTCCTGCACAGGAATACAAATCGGGGGCGGATGAGGTACACCAAGCCAAATGCTCCCCCATGTGGGTGCAGGAACAGGTGGGGCAACCTGCCACAACTAAAACTCTAGCCGGCAGCACGGCATGAAACCTCCAGTGCATAAACGGTCATAGACCCCTCCTACCATCTGTGTCCATTACCACTTTGGTTTAATACATACCAAGGTTATCTTCAACTAAAATATTTATATAGTGGGAGAACCTGTAAAAGTTTCTGTGTTTTTCTTTAAAAGAAAATTAGGGCATGATCCAGACCAGCTCCACAGGTTTCACTGAGACTTGATTAAAGTCTGTGGGATTTCGGCACTCAGACTGGATCATGCCTCTGATGTGATTTCATTTTGCCCATTATGCTGAATTAGAAGAAGGGGGGAAAAATGGTCATACACATCTACAAAATATTAGCTGTATATCTGAAGTGCATTAAAACATGTGCATGTTTCACATATTGGGAACACCATTTGCCAAGGATGGTGTAATGTGACACTGATTTAGCTGGCAATAGGTGCTTAAATTAATGAATGGGGGCTTAAATTATTGAATTATAAATTTATTTATTTATATTTATAATCAGATATATGACTGCCCCTCTCGCCCAGTCATCTTGGGGTGGTGTGCATCACATTAAAACAACATTGTTAAAAACTATTAAATTCTAACACTACGTCCGTATCCTGCACCTCCAGGCCTCTCCCACATTGCCCCCCCCATGTTGATTGCCATCAGGGGTAGTCAAACTGTGGCCCTCCAGATGTCCATGGACTACAACTGCCATGAGCCCCTGCCAGCGAATGCTGGCAGTGGCTCATGGGAATTGTAGTCCATGGACATCTGGAGGGCCACAGTTGGACTACCCCTGGTCTAGATGCTACAAGGGAGAGGGTTGGGGGGAGGGGTGTTTTTAGATGTTCCTGGCGGCCTGGCCTCAACCATATGGCTAGTGGAAGAGCTCCATTTTGCAGGCCATGCAGAACTGGGTAGGTTCTGACAGGGCCTGGAAGCTCATTCCACCAGGCAGGAGCCAGAAGCGAGAAGGCCAGCCGCACCTCTTGTGGGCCAGGGACCACTAGCGTGCTGGAACTGACTGAGCGCAACACTCTTTGGGGAACATATTTAGAGAAGTGATTCCTCAGGTATGCCGGGTCCAGACCACAAATTAAAGGTCAAAGCCAGCATCTTGAACCTAATTTGTTATTCTACTGAGAGCCAATGCAGCTGCCTGAGCACAAGGTGTGTGTGAGCCCTCCAAAGTGAGGACTCTGGTAGAAAGTATAAAGGAAGGCCCATGAAGAGCGAGTTACAGAAGTCCAGTCTAGAGGTGTCTGTTGCATGAATGACTGGGGCTGAGTGAACTAGAGAGGAAGGCATCAGGTGTCACCCCTGGATTCCTGGTAGTCTGTGCAACAGTAAGTTGCACGCCATCCAGGCTAGGTAGACATACTTTGTCCACTGGTCCCTTCCTACCCAGCCACAGGACCTCTGAGCCAGCCAAAATTAAGCGCTTGGATTTCAGCTGGGAAGATTTCAGAACATGGTTAACTCATTTTCCCATTAAGCTGAAGCAAATAGACCTGCCTGCTGAATTCTGGAGGGGGAAATCAACTGATTATATGAGGCGTCTGAGCAAGAGAGTAACAGCAGAATCTCCACCAAAGTTTTTGAGGGTCACTTCCAGAAAACGCGTACAGAGGCCAAATTTGAAATAAAATGAAAGGATTAGTTAGCAAGAATGTCCAGGTATCTGATGCCCCAGTAATTAAGGGAGATGGCTGAAGTAGGGAGGACTTAATTAAGGGAAAGAATGACCACAGGTGTGAGAAAAGTATCAAAGAAAAGGGCAAGCTCCCAGGTGCCACGATCCCATAAATAAGCCTTATTAATAAGGTGAGGGAAAGGGCAGTGGGAAAAGCCCCTCAAGGTAACAATAATGTTGTTCTGCATACCCCAGGGTCCCCGTGGAGGAACCTTTCTCAACTTTTTTAATGGGTGAGAAACCCTTGAAACGTTCTTCAGAAGTGGTGTAATCATGCAGAATATGGTTGGACAGCATAGCCGTGTACATGCCCCCCCCCAGGGCCCCTCCAGGCTCATCGGCCATTCTGGGAACGAGGGGGGGGGAGGTTATGACCATATATGGTCATATCAGCTAATAAATGTCTAACAAATTAAATATATATATTTTAAAAATTAACACCCAGCCATTCCGGAAGCCCTTCCAGGGCCACCAAGAAACCCCAGAGCAGGGGTAGTCAAACTGCGGCCCTCCAGATGTCCATGGACTACAATTCCCAGGAGCCCCCTGCCAGCATTCGCTGGCAGGGGCTTCTGGTGTCGGGAACCCGCTTGCTAACTGAAAAAACAGGGTGCCCCTTTGAAGAAAACGTCACGCCAGGCCGGGTGAACGATACAACAGGAACAAGCTTTATTTCAGCAACGTGGAGTCCGCTGGTATGGAGTAAGAGCTTCCACCGAACTCCAGGTGGAAGCTCCCTTTTATACAAAACCCACCTCCTTTGGCTGTATTGCCCCACCCAGTACTTGCGGAGGGAACATGCTGATACAATCATGACTCATGCACATATGCGAGGTTTTCCGGGGTTCCTGATGGCCCATTTTCCTGGAACAAAGGGCCATCTCCGGGCCCTTGTCAAAAGGTGGAGGGGGACATTGAGGTTCTTTAGCGGCCATTGCCACCTCAACGATCGGGTGGGGCGCCCAGCTGCCGGCTTGCCTATGATCACCATGCCCTACCTCCGTGATCGCGGGCGCCTCTGATGGCGGGGTTCGGTCCCGTTCCCAAGCCACCAAGGACCGAACCACGACATTCTGCCCCCCCAAAGGTCCATTCTCCAACCCCCCGGGACGGCCAGGATACCGCTTGTGGAAACGTTCAGTGAGTCGGGGCGCAAGGACGTCCGCTGCCCAGACCCATTCCCGGTCCCCCAAAGCGAAGTCCTTCCATTCCACGAGGTACTGCAACTTCCCCCTGTGGAGTCTAGAGTCCAGGATATCCGCCACCTCGTGGTGCTCCCCCCCCGGCAGGACCTCGGGCGCTGGCGGGGAAAACACGGGGTGCCAAACGTCACCGTCCGGAGTTTTTTTTAGAAGGCTCACGTGAAAGACGGGATGGATGTGCCGGAGGTTCTTGGGGAGCTTGAGCTTGACCGAAACTTCGTTGATCGGGGCCAAGACCTCGAAAGGCCCCAAAAACCGAGGGCCTAGCTTCTTGCTGGGCAAATTCAACCGTAGGTTCCGGGTGGAAAGGTAAACTCGATCCCCCGGTCGGATCTCCTCAGCTGGTCGTCTCTTCCGGTCGGCGTCCTCTTTCTGCGCTGCCTTGACTTTGTGGAGCTGCTCCTGCAGCGACTTCCAGCAGCTCCCGGCACGCTTCCCCCACTCGCGAAGGTCGGCCGATTCCCGGGCGGGGACCTCTCCAAGCTCCGGGAAGTGTCTCAGGTCTGTCCCGTAGACGACGGCAAAAGGCGACATCTCCGTGCTGCTGTGGTCTGCGTTGTTGTACGCGAACTCGGCCAGGGGGAGCAGGGGCACCCAGGTGTCTTGATGATAGGAACCGAAACACCGCAAGTACTGCTCCAGTACTTGATTAACCCGCTCGGTCTGCCCGTCCGTCTGGGGGTGGTAAGCGGAGCTCAGCCCTTGCTCGATGTCTAACAGGCGCAGGAAAGCTTGCCAAAACCGGGACACGAATTGTGAGCCCCGATCGGAAATCACCTTGTCCGGCAGCCCGTGCAGTCGGAACACGTGATCCAGGAACATCCGAGCCAACTGTGAAGCACTGGGGACACTGGCGCAAGGAATGAAATGGGCCTGTTTGGAAAATAGATCTACCACCACCCAGATCACCGTTTTCCCCTTGCTGGGAGGCAAGTCTGTTATAAAGTCCATGGAGATCACTGACCACGGCCGGGTCGGGACCTCGAGCGGGTGCAGCAGACCTTTCGGCTTGCCAACCCCCGGCTTGCAGGTCAGGCAGACAGGACAACCACTGACGTAAGCTTTTGTGTCCCGCCGCAGACTGGGCCACCAAAACCGCCGCCGGGCCAACTTCCAGGATTTTACGAAACCGAAGTGCCCGGCGGTCTTAGCATCGTGGCAGAGGCTGAGGGCTTCCCGTCGTAGCCCTTCCGGGACGTAGACAGCCTCCCCCCTCCGCCAGAGACCGGAGTCCAAAATCAAAGAGTCCCGGAGCTCAGCCAGCTCCTCGTCTGTCCCGTAGGCTGCCACTAGGCGGTCTCGGAGCGGGGCGGTCGCCGGGTCGGGCTCCCATTCCTCCCTGGCCCGACGCCTAGTGACGACCCCCCGTCCCAGCTGCTCCTCACCAAACACGGACCTGGTGCAGGGAGCGTACCCCTCCCCATAATGCGGCAGACGGGAGAGGGCGTCCGCGAGGAAATTCTCTTTGCCGGGGATGTGACCAAGCTTGAAATTGTACCGCGAAAAGAACTCCGCCCACCTCATCTGCTTGGCGTTCAGGGATCGCGGTTGCCGGAGCGCCTCCAGATTCTTGTGATCTGTCCAGACCTCAAACGGCTCCTCTGTTTCCTCCAGCCAATGCCGCCATTCGGTGAGGGCGAACTTAATCGCAAACGCCTCCTTCTCCCAGGTAGACCAGTTCCGCTCCGTTTCGGCGAATTTTCGTGAGAGGTAGGCCGCCGGCCTCAGCTGTCCCGCCTTGTCTCGCTGCAGGAGAACCGCCCCGGCTGCTGCGTCGCTGGCGTCGACTTGTACCACCATCGGCTGGGTTGGGTCGACGTGCAGTAGCGTGGGCTCAGACGCGAAAGCTTGCTTGAGGGCCAGGAACGCTGCCTCCGATTTCTCATTCCAGCCGAGCGCTGCGCTGGGCCGCGTGGCGCGAGGACCTCTCCCCTTGGTACCTAGCAAGTCCGTGAGGGGAGCCACTACGGAGGAGTATCTGGGGATGAAGCCTCTAAAAAAGTTAGCAAACCCCAGGAAGCTTTGTAGCTGTTTCCGGGTGCGGGGCCTTTCCCAGGCCAGCACCGCCTGCACCTTCTCGGGGTCCATAGCTATGCCCTGGGCTGAGATGCGGTAGCCCAAATAGTCCAGGGAGGGACGGTGGAATTCGCACTTAGCCAGCTTCACGTATAGGTGGTTTGCCAGCAGGCGCTTTAACACCTCCCTCACCAGGGTCACGTGCTCTTGGGGATCTTGGCTGTAGATCAGGACGTCATCCAAATAAACCACCACCCCCTGAAACAGAAGGTCCTGCAACACCTCATTAATTAGACTCATGAAAACCCCAGGTGCCCCGCTTAAACCGAACGGCATCACTTTAAATTCGAATTGTCCCAATTGACAGTTAAACGCTGTTTTCCACTCATCCCCCTCCCGGATGCGTACCCGGTAGTACGCCTCCCTTAGGTCCAGCTTAGTGAACAGAGTCCCTTTGCCCAGCCGGGCCAGCAAATCCGGGATCAGCGGGAGGGGGTAAGCGTTCCCCGCTGCGATGGCGTTGAGGCCCCGGTAGTCCTGGCACAGCCGTCGGGACCCATCCTTTTTCCGGACGAACAAGACTGGAGCTCCCATGGGACTGGAAGCGGGCCGGATGAAACCTCGGGCCAGATTTTTACCCAAAAACTCCCGGAGGTCCTTGAGCTCACCCTCACTCATCTTGTAGATGCGCCCTTTGGGTAGTACCGCCCCCTCTGGGATGTTGATAGCGCAGTCCGTGCGGCGGTGTGGGGGTAGCTCGTCCGCTTCCCGCTCGCTGAAAACGGCTGCGAGGTCTCGGTACTCTGGCGGGACCTCGGGCTCTGGTTTCTCCTGCTGCGCCGCCGCCGCTCCCCTGGGACGCGCCGCCGTCCTCTTGTGGCTGGAATTCTCGTGGGGGACCCGATGCCGTGCACCCACCGTCAAGTCGAACTTCAGGGTCCCCGCCCGCCAGTCCACCACGGGGTTGTGTTCCTTCAGCCAATCCAGGCCCAACACCGCCCGATATCCCGCTACGGGGACCTGGATCAGCCACCGCAGCTCTTGGTGGTCCCCTATGTGGATGGCGATAGGACCCACCTCCTCCCCGAAAGGTCCCCCCTGAATCGGGCTGCCGTCCATCTGGACGAAAACCAGGGGAACCTTCCGAATGCGCTTCGGTAGCCCCAAAGCCCGGGCTATCTGGGGGTGGACCATGCTGTGGTCGCATCCAGAGTCCAAAAGAGCCTCCCCCACCCAACTTAGTCCGTTCTCCGGGTTCCGGAGCTCTAAAATTACCACGTTCGGAGGTCGCGCCTCATGCTGTAGGGATTTTCCCTCGCACCGCGGGACCTGCTGCCCGGCGCCGTCTACAGCAGGTCCTGGCCGTTTCCCGTCGCCTGGGCGCTTCCCGGTTCGTTGCGGAGGTCCTCCGCCCGGCGTGCCTGCTGGGGGCGTGTCGCACCTCCCCCCTGGGAGAGCCCGCGGTCCTCCCCCCCTTGCCGTTGGCACGCTGCTGCGAAATGTCCTGACCCCCCGCATTTCAGGCACAGACCTTCCCGGCGTCTCCTTTCCCGCTCGGGGTTCGGGGGTCGTTTGGGGCGAGAGTTGTCGGGGCCCGGTCTCGGCGCCTCGGCTGACCCGCCTTTGGCCTCCCGGGGGGGTGCGGCGGCCCAACCCAGGCTGGCTTCCAGCTTGGCGACCACAAAACACCACCCCTCCAGTGTAGACAGATCTTCTTCCGTCCCCTTGATCACGGCCCATTCCCTGAGCTTCGGGTTAAGGCCCTCCCGGAAGTACTCGATTTGGGTCTCCTCGTTCCAGGAGAACACCTTGCCTGCTTCCCTCCGGAAAATGTCTATATAGTCCATAACCCCCCTAGTACCCTGTCGAAGTCCCTTGATCCGACTCTTTGCCTTGTCCTCAGCCTGGGGGTCCTGGAATCGTCGGCGGAGCGCGACCACGAAGTCCTGCAGGTCCCGAGTTGCCGGGTCGCCGCGCTCGGCCAACCCTAGGTACCACTGACCCGCCTTGCCCTGGAGACACGAGGCCACCCCCCAGACCAAGTCCTCGGAGTCCTCATACCGGTCTCCATACCTCCGGGCATGCGTCAGCGCGTGGAGGAGGAACTGCGGGAGGTCGTCCGGCGTCCCGTCGAAACGCGCCTTAAGCTCTGGGGGGGAACGTTTTGGAGAGTAGTCCGACCCCCTCCGGATCCGGGATTCTCGGCGTCCGCCGTCTCGTCCTGCTCCGCTCCACCGGCTACCAACTTGCCCAACAACGCCGTGCCGCTCCCTGCCTTGCACGTCGCTCCTGCGTTGGTCCGGCTCTCGCCGCCCCGTCGGCTCCCCCGCTCCCCCGAGATCCTCTGCTATCTCGCCTCTCCGCTGGCCGTCTCGCCTACTCGGGACTGAAAACTGCTCCGGGTCGGGGTCCGGGGCCCGCTCACCAGTCCCGGGCTCGTCCTCGTCGCTGGAGACGTCCTCACTCGACGCGATCCCCTCCGCCGTTGTATTACCAGTCCCTCCGGGCCCGGCCCGAGCTTGCTCACGGGCTTCAGCTGCCTGCAAGCGCCTGGCCAAGTCCGCCATGGCCCGCCGCAGGTCCTCTAGGGATTCCTCAGGTCCTACCGGGCGAAGCGCCTGCCTCAGCTGGGTGTCCCAGGTTGGGGCCAACCCCCCAGACCTCGGCGCGCTCCCCGCCGTGCTTGGGAAACCCATGGCCCGGCGCCTTCCCTTGGCCGCCGCTGCCGAGGGTCTCGGGGTCCCGGACAGCTGCTCCTGGCCCCCCGATTTTCGGAGGAAATCTCCCGGGGACATTAAACTCATGTTCCCGGGGTTCGTGGGGGTCGAGACCGCCCCGTTGCTTGAAAACGCCATCTCTGGATCCGTCCCGATAAGCGCTCGGATGCGATGCCGACCCTGGAGTTCGGTGGGAAGCTCTTACGATGTCGGGAACCCGCTTGCTAACTGAAAAAACAGGGTGCCCCTTTGAAGAAAACGTCACGCCAGGCCGGGTGAACGATACAACAGGAACAAGCTTTATTTCAGCAACGTGGAGTCCGCTGGTATGGAGTAAGAGCTTCCACCGAACTCCAGGTGGAAGCTCCCTTTTATACAAAACCCACCTCCTTTGGCTGTATTGCCCCACCCAGTACTTGCGGAGGGAACATGCTGATACAATCATGACTCATGCACATATGCGAGGTTTTCCGGGGTTCCTGATGGCCCATTTTCCTGGAACAAAGGGCCATCTCCGGGCCCTTGTCAAAAGGTGGAGGGGGACATTGAGGTTCTTTAGCGGCCATTGCCACCTCAACGATCGGGTGGGGCGCCCAGCTGCCGGCTTGCCTATGATCACCATGCCCTACCTCCGTGATCGCGGGCGCCTCTGATGGCGGGGTTCGGTCCCGTTCCCAAGCCACCAAGGACCGAACCACGACATCTGGGAATCGTAGTCCATGGACATCTGGAGGGCCGCAGCTTGACTACCCCTGCTCCAGAGATTCATAAAACCCTGGTTGAGAAAGCCTGCTGTGGAGGGATGTATCATGCATCTAGATCAGGGGTAGTCAAACTGCGGCCCTCCAGATGTCCATGGACTACAATTCCCATGAGCCCCTGCCAGCGAATGCTGGCCAGGGATCATGGGAATTGTAGTCCATGGACATCTGGAGGGCCGCAGTTTGACTACCCCTGATCTAGAGCATGAGCAAACTGACGTGACTTAATACATTTCTTGCCAAGCAATGCTTTGCTAATGAGAAGGAGGCCATGTTGCCCCAAATGTGGTTTGTGAGCAACCTCCCCCTTCGCCCATGGAGGAGGGATCCGGGCCCTAAACAATAGAACAATGTTTGAGTCCAGTGGCGCCATTAAGACGAACAAAGTTTAATTCTGAGTAGAAACTTTCAGGTGTGTTCACACTGCTTGAGCTGCCGTACCGTACCCAGAATTCAATCTTCTTGGACTTAAAGGTGCCCCTGAAACTTTATTCAGTGGCTTCAGTCCTACATAGCTGCCCAACAGAATCTCTAGAAGGATATGATGCTGTCCCATGTTTTTTTTAACGCCACATTCATGTCATTTGTATCCCACTATCTCCCGATGGGACTGAAAACAGTCTTCATTAAAAAAAACAAACACAACAATAACTTTAAAGCAGCAATAAAATACAGATTTCTAAATTCTGCCAGAAACCACCTGCAGTAGCAGTTATACAGGGGCAGCCGCCTTTGACCACCTTATAAAAAGCACTCACAGTGAAGCCCTTTGTCCCTTTGACCATGGGGACACCACTAGAAGGGTTCTAGAGCAGATGGCCACAGCTCTCACTTGCAGGCTGGAACGTTCAGCCTGCCTTCTTCAACCTAATGAGAGTGGCACACGGGAGATGCACCAGGTGGTATGTCTACTCTTTGTGGTGTCTGGAATGTGGTGGCTTGTGTTTGTTGTTCCTGTTCATTTGTGTCGATCACTTCTTTTCTAACTGTTCATCTCTCTTTCTCTTTTTTTCTCCCCCCCCCTCCCACTCACCTCCTTGCTGTCTTCTGTTTGGCACATGGCTGCAGCATGTTGTCAGGGCAGGACTAGTGAAGTATCCTGAAGATGATAACCAACAGGCCAACATGCCCAGCTGTCAGAGTAAAATCTGTTCAGTGCAGTAGGTCAGGTGGTACAGTAAAACGAGTTGGGGTTACTATTTGATAGAGGTGAAATAGTAACTGTGGTATCGTATGTCATTTTGATTTGTACTTTTGCAAAGGATAGAGCATAATGCAATCAAATAATGCCACCCAGATCCAGAAGGGAAACCAGACCAAAGTCTCACCAAATTCACTGAGGCTTCAGTTATCCAAAACTTCCAATTGATTTCATGAGCTAGTTTAGATGAATTTAAGGTGAGGTGGAAGACCTGTGTTTAGAGACATAAATACAGGATGGCTGGGCTGAAACGTGGAGACCTTCACATTTACTCCTCAGGGATTCTCCCCACTCCGTCCCTCTTTGTGGTTGACTGGGAGGTGTTTCTCATTTCCCCCCAAATTTCAGGGATGACTTCTTGGATGGCAATGGGTGAACATCCTGCAAGGGAGATTCTGCTCCACTGTATGTGTGAAGCTTTTTGTATGGCAGACATTATTTATCTCGTGTATTTATGTTGGCTACAGTCCACCTGACTCTGGTACCCGAGGCGGATTACACAGAGTGAGTCACAGGATTAGGGCAGTAGGAGTCTCAGACCAAGTAGAAACCAAAAAGAGAGAAAGAAGTGGAGCAAAGCACAAGTATTAACATGACACATTAAGCGATGCAAAAGTTACATGGTAGGATCCTACTTACAGGAAGCTGTGCATAGTAATACAGACCACAATCCCTAAGGGTTAGTTGATGTGGCCTTTAGGTGGTGTTAGAAGCCAGGATGGGCAAGGGTCCAGGGTACCTTCACCAATCCCAGAATCTGGTCAGCACATCACGGAAACTGAGTCAAAATTCTCCATAAATAGACCAGGCAGAGTATTAGGCCTTTCCTAAATGGGTCAGAATGGCCCATAAATAGACCAGGCAGTGTTTTAAGCCTTTCTTAAATGGGTCAAAACGGCCCATAAATAGACCAGGTCGGAGGGTTGTGTGCTTTGGCCGCCAAAGCGGCCGTTCCAGCCCAAAGCAGCCAGCGCCACAGGGGGGAGGGTGCCAGTGCACCAGTTGGTGCACACATGCAGGCGCACTCTGCATGCATGCGCCAACTGGCACACCGGCGCTGCCCCCCCATGCCGCGGCGCTGGCTGTTTCAGGCTGGAATGGCCACTTTGGCGGCCAAAGCGCACAACCCTACAGGCAGAGTATTAGGCCTTTTTTAAATGGGTCAGAATGGCCCATAAATAGACCAGGCAGTATAATAGGCCTTTCTGCTGGTGTACCTTTGTTGCATCTAACATCTGTATCAGAATTGTTCTTGGTATTTTATCAGCATAATATTACAGCTAATTGTTTGTTCCTGGGACAACAAAGGCTCAGATTTACGTGTCAGCAGGTGCTAAGCCACCTTGAACAACTGGGATGGTTGTGAACAAGTCGATGCTCTAGTAGCAGAGAGGTAACATTTCTTGGCTGCATTCACTGTTGCTTCATAGGTCTTCCAAGGGCCTCTGTGGCCAAGGCAGAGTGGCCAAACTGTGGCTCTCCAGATGTCCATGGACTACAATTGCCTGCCAGGATGCTCATGGTAATTGTAGTTCATGGACAAATAAAGGGCCACAGTTTGGACAGCCCTGGCATAAGGTATCTGTGCAGTTTCTCTGCCAATGTTATTCTAGACCTCTCCCGGCCCTTCTCAGCTCACCCACTTCTGTGGTAAACCAGGGAGGTGGTTTTCACCTTGAGGGCAGGCATGGTCAACAAGTATCAAAAGCTTCAAGGAGCTTCATGTTCCATTATTAGAAGCTCTGACGTCAGCACCTGCTTGTGCTGTTTGGAATACTTTCCAGTGCTGCATCATTTTCTACCATCAGATTCAACAAAACTCTTTCATGAGCAGTATTACCAGTTATTAAAAAGTACATGAAGCCGAAGCAAAATTCGGGAGGACTTTAAGAAAATTTTCTTCCCCCTGCAGAATCACACCTCTCTGCTTTTACTGGTGTGTGAAAGATTCTACCGCAGATTGTTTGCCTGGGTGTGAGGGGGAAATTGGTCAAGTGTTCCCTTATTCTGACGAGTGGTGTCCTTCCACCCCCAGCAGCATTTTTGGGTTTGGGTCTATTGACCTGAAAAAGAATTGGTATTTCTGAAAAATCTCAGAAATCCCAACTGTTTTGGAGTTCAGTAGACCTGAGAAGAAAAAATGCCCGTTTAAGAAGGCCACTTTGACCCTAAGGCTGGTTTGGCTTCCCTTGCAGCGCATCTTAAAGAGAGCTGCAGGAGAAGCTGGGCAGGATCTGTGTGGGGTGGAGAGGTGTCTCTCTGCCACATGCCACAGACCTGGCTGGGAGCTCTCTGCTCCCACTTCCCTAGCTGATCTTGCTATAGCAGAAGATCCCTGAAGCAAAACAAACAAACAAAAAAAACTCAGCTTTCATTTAGCTGTAGTGGTAGCCCGTCAGATGCTCTGTAGTTGGCTTAAATTATACCTGGAAAATGCTGATTTTTTTTCTGGCTGGGTTTATGCCAGATTCCCACCTTTAATTCTGACGTCACCAGGCCAGTGATAGCTCTCCCTGTCTAGCTGTGCATATTTGACTAAGTGGGACAGAGCATCGGTGGGGCTCCTCATTTGAAGACATGTGGGAATGTTTTCCTGAGTCCATAATTTGCTTCAGCTGCACTAGGCAGGCAGAACTGGCATTTAGCACAAGTGAACCTGGGAGAGCTGGGTGCCCCACAGTCCTGGGAGGCAGCGGCATGAATTTCACCTCAGCAGTGCAGTCATGGAGAGAGAGAGAGAGAAAGAGAGAGAAAGAGAGAGAGATGATTAAGGGTGGCATTTTTACCCCTCAGACCCCACTCTTTACCTCAGAAATAAAATTTCAGCACACTACCATAAAGAAACCAACAGAACAGTCCCCCCCCCCCTCATTTGGAATCAAGGAATTTATTTAGAATTAGTATCAGGACATACCATAATCTTTATGCATGATTTCCAGGAAAAGAGGACGGCCTCATGCGCTCCTGACTAGCTCTTTCTTTTGAATGCTCCATATTTCATAGTCAGGTCTCTATCTTCCCAGACGAGCCATTAACATATGAAATGTTTTACTAGCACTTTGGAACGGCGTTTCCTTTGGATTCTCTCACTATAACCTCTTCTCTCTCTCTCTCTCTCTCTTTTTATGACAGAGGGTGGTGAAGGCAGATATTGTAAACTACAGCCAGGAGCCCGTGTTGAGAAAAGTTAACTCTCCTAGAAGCTCGATGTGTACAATTCAGTGAATTTTTTCTCTCTCTTTTTTTGGGTATTTATCTCCTTTAGCGGCTATGCTGCCTTTGCATAGGCGTGTTGTTTTAACTGTGAACATTTCTCTCGTGCAGTTAGAGATTCTGACCATTTGAGAGGCAACAAGCAGCAGGCAGTTTCCTTGGCTACCCAAGGTTTGGATGTTTGGGACCACAAACTTCGCAAAAATTAAGATGGAAATCTAGATATCTATATTCTTGTGAATTATATATTTCCATAAACCAGTGTAACTATGTATACAGATGTCCTTTTACAGATATTGTTAGAATATTTCAGAAAAAGTATAAATTATACATGAAAGGCAATGCTTGAAATAAACCAATGGAGTTAAAATATTGCTTGTTTTCATGCCTGATGTTTTCTGTTTCTTCTTCTTCTTGCTCTTTATGGAGTCCAGTGGCACCTTTAAGACCATCAAAGAACAAGGAGAGTCTTGGAGGGGAAATGGCTGGAGAGGGCAAAGGGCAGAGCCCACTAGCTGGGAAACCACGCACTGAGGGAGGCCCCAGCTATGCCTTTATAAAGCCTACCTGGACACAGCCAAGGAAGGAGGAGGCTAGTGTTCCCCAAAATGCTCTTAAATGTGGGGGAATTGACTGCATGAGAGGGGAGATCTTTTCCTGTTTGTATACAGGATTCCAGTTCCTATGGGGAAACCCTGAAATAAGCAGGCCTCATTGGGTTCCAAACAGGATTTTGTGTTTTATTAAGAAACACACAGAGAAAACACACACACGCTAAGTTCTAAGCTCAACTTAATAGGGAAAAAGAAAATATCACTTGTCTTGGAGAATGGTGAGTCCAAGAAAGCAAAGAAATGGGGTCGATGACATTGGGTGTGGAAAGCGATGGTTGGTGTGGAGAGAGCAATGCGCACACAGCAGAGCCCACGTTCTGACAGATAAAGGGTTTGACATTCCTGGGCCTGCCCACAGACTGGCCTGCGAGACAGTGCTGAGTGATGCAGGTGGCAGGTTATAAGTTACAGACCAGGGGTAGTCAAACTGCGGCCCTCCAGAGGTCCATGGACTACAATTCCCATGAGCCCCTGCCAGCGTTCCTTGGACATCTGGAGGGCCGCAGTTTGACTCCCCCTGTTATAGACTGACAGGTGAGTTGAAATGTGATGTGATCGGAGTGGGCTGACTGGAGTGCGACTCTCAGGTGAAGGACTCCTCCAAGATGGACAATCCCTAGGCTGGCTGGAGGCTAACGGGATTAGCGGCCTCCTTCGTCTACTCAGATGGTTTCACTGACAGGAAGTCAGGAGAGACACAATAAGGATCATTAAAGCAAGGGAGACGCTGCTACACTGAACAGAGGCAGCTTGGGGTGAGGAGACAGGACAGGAAGTGAACAAAAAATTAAAGCCTGGTTAGTTCTGCGGGAGCCATTTCCTTCCATGGACAGTCTGGTGGTTCTGGCTGGGAGGGGGTCTTATTGTGTTCCCATAACTGCCCATTTAACTCAGATCTGTTGGAACCGCCTAAAGGAAATGGAGTAGAAGGACATTTTTCTATCTTATTCTAGCAACTCTAGACAACATGGAAATCTGGGCTGGACTCTCGGTCCAAGAAATGAAGCCAATGCCTTCCCATATCAAGCAGCTGTCCGTCTCTGACCACCCCGCACAGGAGGTGCCTTCTGGAAGACTGCCTTCTCTTACGGGGGCCCCAGCACTGGGTCTTGTCCTTACCACCAGGCAAGATGCTGGGGAGGGGGGGGAACCAGAGGGATGGGATGGCCCTTCCTCTCCATCGCTGAGGCATTTCTCACAGGCGGGCTGGAGCTGGAAAGTGAGCTCCCACCCCCGGCAGCCTGTGACCTCTGGAATCTGACAAATTGGCTGGCGTTGACTGCAAACAAAAATAGGTTTTCCCCTAAACAAAGCTGATATTGGGTTTCAAGCACAAAACACAGAGATGTGTCTTGAATGCCATAATACAACGGCATGTTAAGAGTCGACACAAGGGTCAGTCTCATGTGCCTATATCCAGGGGTAGTCAACCTGTGGTCCTCCAGATGTTCATGGACTACAATTCCATGATTCAAATGCTGGCAGGGGCTCATGGGAATTGTAGTCCATGGACATCTGGAGGGCCACAGGCTGACTATATCTGTGGCTCAAAATAAATCTCAGGGCCCAAGGGCTCCTTCCTCTGATCCTTCAGGACCCCTACCACTCTAGTTGGTGTAAAACCCCCAAGACCCAGCTTGCAACCTTGGGCTTTTCCCCAAATGATCTGCTCAGACTGAGTGAAGATCAGGCAAAGCGAGTCCTCAGGCCAGTAACAGAAGGCACAGAAGACTGAGCAGATGCTCCAGGCTTTCTCCCATTGCTCTCCACGAGGCACATATTAAAACCAGCTGGCTCCTTCTCATCGGTTGACATCAGCCAATATAGGGGAGCGCTAACATGAGCCAGATGTTCGGCCAATCCCACAGCACTTCTGGAGGGCCTAGAGCAGGGGTAGTCAAACTGCGGCCCTCCAGATGTCCATGGACTACAATTCCCAGGAGCCCCCTGCCAGCGAACGCTGGCAGGGGGCTCCTGGGAATTGTAGTCCATGGACGTCTGGAGGGCCACAGTTTGACTACCCCTGGCCTAGAGAAAGGAATACCAGTCCCAGAACGACTGTGCCCCTGTCCATCAGTGGAGGGGGGATCGAAGGAACATTGCCCCCTTTCATTGCCCCCTGCGTCGCACAGCTTGTAACCAGCTTATCCACCCCCTCTTGGAAGGAAGGTCACACCAAGCAGGAGCAGATTGGACCAAAGAGCTGCTCATGGGTGACAGACAAGGCCTCCAGTCTCCACAAACAGCGACATTTTGTGTCTACGTGATTGAAGCCTGCCAGAAGGAAACAAAGCACCTCTAACTTTGCTTTTTTTTTTTTTTACAAGGGCCAATTTTATTTTCTACCTCACTCCACATGTTTTTAAAATCTTAATGTTTTACCATTTGTTATTTTTTTTATATCCTGGTCTGTGACCGTAGAAATAAATAAATGAAATGAATATAAACAAGGGTGTCAAACACCAGGCACCACTGGAATAAGTCAGGTTTGTTTTCATCCCCTCCCCCTCAGCAAATACTTGGACCACGCACAGTACCTTGTACAACCTGCTTTCTAATTAATGTAAGCATCCATGTTTAATTTACAAATCTTCTGCCCAAAGGTGAGAAAGCAAAAGCCCTGAAGTTTCCCAGAACAGATACCTGTTTTTTGAGTTTACTGTAGCACGGAGTTTCTGCCCTGAGTTGGGTCTGTCCCGTTTTATTTATTAATTTTTTATTTATTAGATTTTTATACCGCTGTTCCCAGCCAGCAGTTCGCAAGAAAAGCGTATCATAAAACATACAATCAATTTGTAAAAACCAGATACAATACACTGTACAACAACTCTACAATAGTTCCCCACAATATACAACAATTTACACATTACAAAATACAAGGCAGTAAAATTAGATTCCTCCCCCAAACGTCTCAGAGCCCTTGTAGCCGATATGGGTTACAATCACACAATTGGTGATGGAAAAACAGGATCATTTTCAAAAAGTGTCACTGGGTCAGCTGACCCCCAAACCATTTCAGTTTCAGTAATCTGCCAGAATCCAAACAAGAATGCCACTTCAGCTGGGTTTTGGATGTTGTAACCACCCCCCCCCCTCCCGGGAGACTTACCCTTTGAAGTGGTTCTCAATCTTGGGGTCTCAACCCCAAGTGGGGCCTCCTGGTCTCTTCTGTGGGGTCATCAGGACAGGTTGGTGCTGGTGGCCAGCAGGGGTGGCAGCTGCTGGTGGCGGCCGGTGACGGCAGAGCCGTGGCACTGGTCGCCTCCAGATCACGGTGTGCTTGTGTGTGCACCTGCGTGCCTGCATGCGTGCGCGTGGCACCACAGCCACAGCTGGGGTCTCGGCTTTACAGAGGTTGAGAACCGCTGCTTTAAAGCAGGGGTAGTCAAACTGCGGCCCTCCAGATGTCCATGGACTACAATTCCCAGGAGCCCCCTGCCAGCGAATGCTGGCAGGGGGCTCCTGGGAATTGTAGTCCATGGACATCTGGAGGGCCGCAGTTTGACTACTCCTGCTTTAAACAGTTATCACATTGAGTGCTTCATATTGTTGCCAGCATGGGATCTTGATATTATACAGAGCACAAACTCATTAAGCAGTCTTCATTAATGGCCTGGATGGCCTGGGCTAACCCAATCTCATCGGATCATGGAAGCTAAGCAGGGTCAGCCCTGGCTGGTATCTGGAACACCAGGGTCATGATGTGAGGAGAGACATTGAACAACCACCTCTGAACATCAGTTGCCTTAGAAATCCTGTGGCAGGGATGGCCAAACCGTGGCTCTCCAGCATTCTAGCAGGGGTTCATGGTCATTGTAGTCCATGGACATCTGGAGAGCCTCAGTTTGGCCTTATGTGGTCACACCTATGTGGTCACTCCTAGTCAGCTGTGACGTGACTGCACTTTCCCGCCACTTCGCCTAGGCCCGCCTACCGCTGAAGAGGAGCTTTGTGACTTGGCACTGTAGAAGGGTTTTTTAAGGAAATGGGATGAGTCATGGCTTTTGGGGCTTACTGTTTGGTGACCCTGTAATAAAGCAGCGAAGGAGAGATGAGTCAGGCCAACTGGAGTAGGCCAAATGCATGGGGACCAGAATCCTCAACCCCAGGTTAAAACACACCGTGCATCCATGTGTACTGTCTGGATCAAGGCCCTGACACACAAACGCAAGTTGCGTCATCTTGGTGATATTTGGGGCGTTATTTGATCTCTAGGAAAAAATGAAGTGCGGTTCCTGGATCTGTTCTTGTATTTGTCAAAAATGGATGAGGTGGTGCTTTAAGCCACGTAATGGAAACATTCTCTTCTCAGTCCATTTGCTTTGAAAAATCTCTCCGTAGTCTTGAGAGAAAGAGCAAAGTAACCAGCATGGGCAGAAAAGGATTGTCTCGACCACTGATATGAGATTTGGTTCTCCATGATAACCGTGCAGCAGAGGCCTTGTTTGCAATGGTAAAAAGGTTTGCGTAGCCCTTAATATACTGGAGAAGCTCTCAGTGAAGAGCGAGGTCCTGACAGAAGGGAGGAAGTGAAAGCCTCCTGTGCTGGTTTGGTCATTTCTAGATTCACAAGTGTAAATTATTTCAGACCCATTTGTACGTACAAGGATTCCAATGTGTATATGTTGCAGAACTGCATTCTATACTTGCTAGAATATTAATGTACAAAGTCCCTCTTTAAGGTTTCTCAGTGATAGAAGATATGTTTTGCCTCCTGAAGGTCTCTGGTTCCATCCTTGTTGTCTGCTTAAGTTGCAGGGCTGGGAAAGATCACCGCCCAAGATAGTGGTAGTCAAACTGCGGCCCTTCAGATGTCCATGGACTACAATTCCCATGAGCCCCTGCCAGCAAACTCATGAAAATTGTAGTCCATGGACATCTGAAAGGCTGCAGTTTGACTACCCCTGGCCCAGGAGGTGTGGTGGGTCAGGCTGCACCTGTTAAAGCGGTGGGAGACCCAGATTTGAATGCCTGCTCTGCTATGGAAGACTGCTGGTGATGAGTTCCATTCCTGTGCAGAGGTGCCCACCCTGAAGCAGACCCCCTAAAAGCCTTGATGCATCCTGTTTCAGACCGTTTCTGTGTGTGGTGAGGGTAAAAGGGCACTATCAAGGCTGACCCTCACTTGGCAGAGCTTAACCTTGGTTTGGTCTCAGTAACTCCCCGAGTAAGGCACATCACAAAGCAAATGAAGGCCTTCCCCAAGAAATTCAAGGTAAGATACTAAAAACAAGGCATGTAGTTGGGGGCAGGGACAAAACTGTCCAGCTGTCTTACTTGCTTGAGTCCTGATGCAGCGCAGTTGGTTCTTAAAGCAGCACAGAGCACCATGCACGTCTCTTCTTGGCAGCAAGAAAGGGTAGGGAGGAACGGTAAGAGGGAATAATAGAAAAAGCCTGCCTGGAGCTTCCGGACCTCCTCAGCCAATTCCAGTTCATGGAATGGTCCAGGGTGTGAGTGAGTTCCCCCCCTCGCAACAGATCCGCAGCTGAGTTGTGCGAGCCTAAGGTCTTGAGGAGTAACCACTGGTGTGGGAGGGTGGCTGCCATGTGCAGAGAATCAGAGAACAGTGAACTTAGCTGGAAAGGGTTAGAGAATTCCTTAACAGGCACTGGGTTCAGATCCCCCTACTGTGATGTTGCATCATAAAAGCAGTGCCCATAATCAGACTCTGCCTGCACTCAGCAGCAATGCCTGGGTGGGGGTTTTGAGTATTGGTGCCCCAGAAGACTCCATTTTGGGTCAGATGGGCACCCTCAAGTGCAGGGATGGCCAAACTGGCTCTCCGGATGTGTACAGACTACATTTACCATGAGCCCCTGCTAGAATGCTGGCAGGGGCTCATGGTAAGTGTAATCCATGGACATCTGGAGAGCTACAGTTTGCCCACCTCTGCTCTAGAGGATGCACTTCTGACCCCAAATTCCTAGTCAGTGTGAAGAAAATGAGAAGAAATGAAGCTCTTTGGCAGACTGGCGCTTTAGGAGTTAATCACATTGAGAGGCCATCTCTGCCTCCTTCCCCCAGCAGGGAATTTTTAGGGGCAAAGAAATCAGAGAGAGAGAGAGGGGGGGGGGGTTATTGGTTGAATCTGCATTTTAAGGATGGTGCTTGGTGTTTCTGCTTTGCAGCTGTACAAAGGTAAGATTCCCATCTTCAGAGGGGAGCAAAGCGCCAGTCAAAAGAAAGGGTTACGGCAGAACAGTGGCTCATTAAAGGAAACGGAGCAGAGCAGTGTTTTGCTTCCCCGTCCCGATGACTCTGGCCTGGGGTCTGCCCCGGTGTTAATTTATCTCCAGAGGAGCTGCTTTTCAAGTTAGAAACAATGTGCCCAAGAGAGCTTCTTGGCAATAAGTTGGAAAGTAACTCAAAAATAGCAAACTTTCAGAGCTTCATATAAAAATAAAAGAAGAGGAATGGTATAAATTATTTAAGCAAATCCCCTTTAATTCAATATCTAGGAATGTTCAAGAACATGGTTTAAAAGTTATTCAGAAATGGTACTATACACCAATTAGATAATATTATCTACGTAGTTCTCGAAACTGTGGCCAGTTGGGGACCTCTATTCATGTGTGGTGGGATTGTCCAGTAGTTAAAGAATTCTGGGGGGAAATCTTTAAAGAAATAGAAGAAATCATAAAAGACAAGATAGAACCATCAGCTTCATTAGCTCTTCTTAACTTATTTTTGAATAATAACATGTTGTAAACAAAAAACTTTGGTTAATGTTATGATTGTAGCTGCCAGAATAGTCACTGCTAACAATTGGAAAATGCTGAAAATTTGGTGATAGACAAGTGTAATAAACTAAAGCAACTTATGATACTAGAAAAAATAACTTACAATATAAGAATAATTCAAGGAGTCCGTCAAACGAATGAATTTGATTTAGTTTGGAAAAATGTAATAGAATACAAAAAAAATCTTTAAATAGCAATGTTTGGGAGTTAATTATGTAAATATGTCACTTTGTGTATTTAGTTAATTTAGTGGTGGTTGTTTGTTTTTTGGGGTTTTTTTTCTACACAGTATTTGTGATGACTATTTTTTTTCTTTTATAGGTCTAAAATAAAAAACTGGGACAAAAAATAACAAACTTTCCACCAATGCCCAGAGTCCTTGGGATTGTGAACCTTAATCCACACTGTTACTGTTGAGCATAATAGGATAAGGAAGGTCAGCAAGGTTTAAAATGGGATGTGTGGGTTGGGGACTGTGTGTTTTTAATGCCAGAGAAGAAGAAGGCAAGGACTCTGCGAGGCACCTCATTTCCCTTTCTTGAAAGCCTCCATAGGTTCTCCCCTTTTCCTGCCTCCTTCTGTCCTTCCCGCCCAACAGCCAACCTATTTTTATCTGGCTCTCAATCTTTAGCTCCCACCCCCCACAGGAAACCTGTGGCTTGATGCTGGCCTCTCTTTTCTCTGCCTCCCATCTTCAGCTACATTGATTCTTTATTTACTTCATTTATACCCCCACCTTTCCCACTGTGGGAACCAAAGCAGCATTATCCTCACAACAACCCTGTGAGGTAGGTGAGGCTGAAAATATGGGGCTGGTCCAGAAACCCCCAGTGAACTTCCACAATAAGATGGGAATTTGAACCTGGGTCTCCCAGACCATACTCTGAAGCTGTAACTGTTCTACTAGTGTGCTGCCCTAGCCGGGCACACGCAGGGTTAGTGCAAGGGCAAGCACAGTTACCGAGTCCAGCAAGTTCAAAGCGCATACCAGAGAGTAGTCAAAAGTCCAGCCCGGGTCTTATCAGGAATGGTTAGCTGACGAAGTCCAAAGGAGAACTGAGTTGTCATTTATCTTTACCAAGGTCAAGCCGGGAATCAGTCAGAGCTTCACCGAAGCATCGGGGAGCAGGAAACCAGTCAAGGCAACAGGGTGATGTGCGCTGGAGAGGCTAGACTTGGTTCCGAGGGCGGCATGCAGCTCACGCCAGAAGCGGGAGGAGAACTGTACACTGCGATCCATTACAATGCGATCTGGGAGGCCATGGAGCTTGAAGATGTGGGCCATGAACAGGCGAGCTGTCTCCCGAGCCTTTGGCAACCCTCGGCAAGGGATGAGGTGCGTCATTTTGGAAAAGCGGTCCACCACTACCAGAATGGTGGTGAACCCTTTTGAGGCAGGCAGGTCGGTTACGAAGTCCATTGTGAGTTCTCGCTAGGGTCCAGAGGGCAGAGGCAGTGGTTGTAATAGTCCTGCGGGCTTACCATACAAATCGGACAGGAGGCCACGTATCTTTCCACATCTGCCTTTACTCGGGGCCACCAGAAATATCGGGTTACCAGTTGCAGGGTCTTGTACTGGCCAAAGTGTTCGGCTGCTGGGTCATTGTGGGTTGCCTTTAAAAATTGGGTGTAAAAGTCAGCAGCTGGGAGTACTACACGATCCCAATGGTGTAAGGGACCCTGCTGGATGTGGTACTCTGATCGTTCCTCAGGGTGTTCCTGGAGCCACTGCATCCGCTCCTGAATCCATGGATCTTCAGCCTGTCGATCCTGGATCTGTTGCTGCAGCTCAAGCCGGTCTGGCAGGGAGGCAAAAACCAAAACAGGTAATAGTTGGGGAGCCGGTGTGGCTTCAGTGTCCGAATGATACTGGGGTTGTCTGGAGAGAGCATCCGCTCTCTTATTCTGGCTTCCGGGGATATACTCAATCCGGAAATCAAAGCGGGCAAAGAAGAGAGCCCATCGGATCTGGCATTGATTCAGGCAGCGGGCAGACTGGAGGTACTCTAAATTTCGGTGGTCAGTGCATACCTGAACTTAGTTCCTTCTAGGTGGTGGCGCCAGGTCTCAAAAGCTGCCTTAATGGCCAGCAGCTCCCATTCCCAGATGGTATAGTTCCTTTCTGCGGGGGTAAATTGTCTGGAGTAGTACGCGCAAGGTCTCGGTGTACCATCTCCAGGACCGGGTTGCAGGAGTACGGCCCCCAGGGCGGAGCTCGAAGCATCTGCCTCTACCAGGAAAGGCTTCTCTGGGTTGGGGTACCCTAGATAAGGTTCAGAGACAAAGCACTCTGTGAGTGTCTAAAAAGCCTGTGCCGCATCTGATCCCCACTGGAAAGGGCGTTTGGTGCTCAGAAGCTGCGTCAGAGGGTGAGCCAAGTCCGCGTAATTAGGGAGGAAAGTTCTATAATAGTTGGCGAACCCCAGAAACCGTTGCAGCTGCTTTCGGTTCTGGGGCTCCTCCCATTGGAGTATAGCTTGAACTTTGGCTGGATCCATCTGTACCCCCTGAGGGGTAAGACAGTGCCTGAGAAAGTCCATGGTAGTCTGGGAAAAGGAGCACTTGGACAGTTTAGCAAACAGCCCATGATCCCGAGGTCGTTGGAGGACTTGTCTAACATGGTCTGCGTGCTTCTGGCGAGAGCAGGAGTACACCAGGATATCATCGAGGTAAATGATGATGAACCAATCCAACGGGTCGCAGAACACGTCATTGATGAAGCGCTGGAACACCGCGGGTGCATTACAGAGGCCAAAAAGCATTATGGTGTTCTCAAACTGGCTGTAACGGGTACCAAACACTGTTTTCCACTCATCCCCCTGACGGATGCGAATCAGGTCATAGGCCCCCCGCAGGTCCAGCTTGGTAAACTGTTGGGCTCCCCTACCTGCTCCAACAGCTCAGAGATGAGAGGTAATGGGTAGCAATCCTTGATCATGATCTGGTTCAGGGCCCGATAGTCATGGCACATCCTCAACTCCCCACACTTCTTTTTGACAAACAGAACTGGAACTGAGGTGGGGGCAGTGGACGGACTGATGAATCCTCACTTGAGGTTTTTTTCCAGGAACTCCTGAAGCACCTGCCGTTTGGGTTCAGAGAATGCATACAACCTCTTGACCGGTAAAGTAGCCCCTGGTTTGAGGTCGATCCCACAGTCATAGTCTCTATGCGGGGGAAGATGATCTGCTCCTTTCTCCTCAAACACATCCGCATAATCACGGTACTCATGCAGAAGTCCGTTGAGGTCGGGTGGAGTAGAGGTGTGGGTGGCATGTATGCAGTCCCGGGCAAAGCACAGGTCCAACTTCACCCAATCGATGCGCGGGTTGTGCTTGGCAAGCCAGTCCATTCCCAGCACCAATGGGAATCGAGGCATATGTGCAACATCAAATACCATGGTCTCAGTATATTGTTGCACCTGGAGAAACAGGGGCTGGGTTTCCCATTTCACCCATCCGGCCTAGATCAGTCGCCCATCTATAGCTTCCACCCGTGCTTCTTTGTGATGGGGACCGAGTTCTGGCATCGATGTAAGACCAGGTGGTCCCGGAGTCAATCAGGGCATGGACCAGGAGCCACTGTCTCTGAGGTAGTTGCAGGCATACGGGCAGGAGCAAATGCATTAATCCCGGAGTGGCCCCAACGGTTCCTCCCAGGCGACCGGGGCCGGGGTCGTCTGGGAGCGGGCGTTTCCCACTGGCTTGGCTTTTCCAGGACACTGGCCTGCGTAGTGACCTGCACCCCCACAGTACAGGCAGAGGTTCTGTGTGCGGTGCCACTGTTTTTCTCGGGGGTCCAATCTAGGCCGCACACTGCCGAGTTGCATCGGTTCTCCCGAATCCAGGGGAACTGCTGCCTTGGGAGCGGTAACCTGGGGTAGAAACGGCTCTCCTCGGTTTGGTGGCTGGGTTCCGGACCGGATGAGGCGCCGCTCCAGGCGGTTGTCTATCCGATAGCACAACTGTATCAGGTCGCTCATTCTACGGGGCCAGTCCACGTGAACCAGCTCATCCAAGACCTTTTCTGAGAGCCCGGCCATGAACTGGTCCACTAAGGCCAGCTCATTCCAGTCCAGGTCTTGTGCCATGATCTGGAACTCTGCTGCATGTCAGGATCAGTCAGGATCAGGATCAGTCCACTGTAGGGGCGCAGCAGCTTTACCACCGCGCGGCAGCTTTACCACCCTCCTTGGTTTTTAATAGGACATTAAGGAGCACTGGGAACAGATACAGCCGGTGGTAGCCACCAGGTCTGCGTTCCCATGTGTGCTGGGTCTGGACTGGTTGCGCAAATACAACCCCACCGTGAATTGGAAGGAGGGCTCGGTCCAATTTTTAGACCCTGAGTGTGAGTCGCACCGACGGACCGAGCCTCCAGAGACAGAGGACTGCGCCCCACCCATCACGGCGGCGTTAGCAGAGGCGGGAGGGAATGGCTTGCCACCTGAGTACCGGGAATTTCAGGACGTTTTCGTGGAGACTGAATGTGATCCCCCCACCACTGCAAAACAGATTGTGCGATTGAACTCAAGCCCGGGGAGCCGCTCCCTAGTGCCAAATTGTACTCCATGTGCCCCATGGAGATGCAGGAGTTGTGAGCCTTTTTAGACAAGAATTTGGCTTATGGATTCATCCGGCCGGCTACCTTCCCTTTGGCGGCACCCATTCTTTTTGTGAAAAAGAAGGACGGCACGTTACGTCTCTGCACAGACTATTGGGGGCTGAATGCAGTCTCCACCTGTAATGCCTATTGGTTGCCGTAGATAAAAGACCTGCTGGGGCACTTGGGGAATGCAAGGGTGTTTACCAAGCTGGACTTACGAGAAGCCTATTATAGGGTGCGCATAAAGAAAGGAAACGATGGGACAGTTTCAATATACTGTTATGCCGTTTGGCCTCGCCGGGGCTCCCGGCGTGTTCATGAATATGATTAATGAAGTTATGCACGATTTTTTGTACCAGGGGGTCCTGGTGTACATTGATGATATTTTGGTGTATTCAGACAAATGGTCTGAACACGTGTCCTTGGTACGGGAGGTCCTTCGGAGACTCTGGAAGCACCAATTGTTTGCCAAACTGTCTAAATGTGAATTCCACCGGGACGCTGTGGAGTTCCTGGGGTTCAGGGTGTCAGGCAGGGGAATCGAAATGGACCCTGGCAAGGTCAGAGACTTGTTGGCGTGGGAACCCCTCAAGATGCGCAAACAGCTCCAAAGTTTCCTAGGCTTCGCCAATTTTTACAGAACCTTCATCCCCAATTTTGCTAAGGTCGCCCTGCCCCTCACTAACCTATTAAAACCAAGGAGGGTGGTAAAGCTGCCATGCGGGCGGGTGCACCTCTACGGTGGACACCGGCATGCCAAACAGCATTTGACCGCCTGAAGGCCGGTGCTCGCGCACGCGGACCCATTGAAGCAATTCATGGTGCAAGTAGACTCTTTGGACATAGCAATGGGGGCGGTGATTCTCCAAGAAGGGGGGGATGGCAAGCTGCACCCAATCGCCTATTTGTCTAAAAAATTCTCTGGCCCGGAACTGGGCAATTTGGGAAAAAGAGGTAGCTGCAGTCAAGCTGGTGCTGGCCACCTGGAGACATTGGCTAAAAGGGGCAGCTCTTCCTTTTGTTGTCTGGACGGACCATAAGAATTTGCAAGCTCTCAAGCAGCCCCGATCGCTTTCCGCCAAACAAATGCGGTGGGCGGAGTTTTTCTCCTGGTTCTACTTTACTCTCAAGCATCAGCCGGGGAAAATGAATTGTCTGGCCGATGCGCTGTCGCGCCTCCCCCAATATGACAGTAAGAGGGATCCATTGGTGGACACGGTGTTCACACCCTCCCAACTCAGGCTAATGGTCATGAATCGCAGCAAAGCAAAAGGGGCGGTTCATTCCCAGGGGGTTGGATCCAGAAGGACATTTTCACTGACACTGAGTTTCTGATGCTACACCCCTCTCTTGAGGAGAAGGGGGGCATGTTTCTAAAAGACAACCGTTTGTACGTTCCCTTGAGCGCCAGAAAGGAGGTTTTGAAATTGTGCCACGACTCGAAACCCGCTGGTCATTTTGGTTTTGTGAAAACACTCCACCTAGCTCAGAGGCATTATTGGTGGCCTTCCCTGAGGAGGGATGTGGAAACTTACATTCAGGGGTGCCCTGGCTGTTTGACTTCTAAGCCAATGGGAGGAAAGAAGAAGGGCTTGTTGCAACCACTGCCCACCCCATCTTGGCCCTGGTTGGATGTCACCATGGACTTTATCACAGACTTGCCCCTCAGCCACAGAAAAAGTGTGATCTGGGTGGTAGTGGACGCTTTTTCCAAGCAAGCGCACATTATTCCATGCGTGGGGATGCCCTTGGCTGTGAAGCTGGCCTCCCTGTTTATCAACCACGTATATCGACTACATGGAATCCCTAGTAGATTGCTCATGGATCGGAGCCCACAGTTCGTTGCCAAGTTCTGGCAGGAGGTTTTGAGACTCCTGGGGGTGGAACAAGCCCTCACTTCTGGTTACCATCCCGAAACGAATGGTCAAACTGAAAGGGTGAACCAGATACTTGAACAGTACCTCCATTGCTTTGTCAACCATCAACAAACTGACTGGGTGTCTCTACTACTGCTGGCTGAATTTGCCTATAACAACGGGGTGCATGCCTCGATGGGTGTGTCCCCTTTCAAGGCGGTCTATGGGGCAGACCTCTTAGCTGTGCCCACCTGGGAAATCTCTTCCCCCGAAGCCCTGGATTTGCAGAAGTGGGCTGGTGAAATCTCCAAAGCCTGGCCAGGGATTGTGAAGTGCTTGGAGAAAGCCAAGTTGGCCTATAAGGCTCAGGCTGATAAGAAACGGGTGGCGAACCCATCCTGGGCGGTGGGGGACCTAGCTTCTTTATCCACGAAAAACCTGAGGTGCCAGCAACCCTCCCACAAATTGGGGGCTAAGTTTGTAGGTCCGTTCCGGGTGACCAGACTGATAAATGCTGTTACAGTGGAACTTGCCTTGCCTAAAACTTATAGAAATGTACACCCTGTTTTTCATTCCAGCTTGCTGAAACGTGCCCCGCTTCCGGAAAATTGGCATCCTCCTTTGTCCACACCTGTGCCTGTTTTCATCGACAAGGACACCCACTGTGAGGTCGACAAGATTTTGGACTCTCGCTGGCATAAAGCAAACTGCAATATCTGATTGAATGGAAAGACTTCCCCATGGGGGATAGGGAGTGGGTGGGGGCTTCTGATATCAAGGCTCCCAGACTACTTAGGGCATTCCACTGGGAATTCCCCATGTGCCCTAGGCCTCGGGATAACGGATGAGGGGAAGTTGTTTTTGGGTTGGAGGAATGTCAAGATCAGTGCCTGTTCTCTGCCATGATTTGTCCATGAACAGGGGTTACCCCATTTTGTCTGTATTCCATTATTCTTTTCCAGGCTTTTTATGTAAACAAAGCCTGCTCTCTATTTAACCGAAGCTTACTTTCTGTTTCCATGTTATCATGATTTATAGTGCCCGCTCTGAACTGTTTGTCCTTTGATCCCTGCTTGCCAGCTCTGCTTTTTGTAACAACATTGTATCTTGTCAATAGGCGCCGGCCAGTCCAAGGACGTGTGAATTGTAGCACCTCTGTCAGGATGCCTGGGCTGACACCTGCGGATGAGGGCACCCTCCCCTTGGGAACATTCAAGTTTTGGGCGGGAGAATTGTATTGAAAAGGGCTTGCAGTTCTATCGTGGGGTAGATTTGACTTCTTGAGTTACAGTGACTAGAGTACTTCCATTAAAGCTTTCTTATTATACAGGTTTTTGTTGTGAGTTCTTTTAGCGCTTGACGCTGCATAGTCCCTCATGGACCGGGTCCCTTGGCGTAGCTGCCTCAAACACCGGCTGGCCCAAATCACCTTTTGAGCGTCCCCAAAGGCTTCATCCATTTTAGCTACAAAAGCCTGGAAGTTAGCCAGCTCAGGGGCGTCTGCAATTAACAGTGGTGTAGCCCACCGGGCAGCTGGCCCTTTAAGCAGGCTGATGGTAAAGCTGACCTTGGCCTGCTCCGTAGGAAACTCCCGGGGCCGGGGAGAATAAACCTCTTTACCTGGGCCAGGAATGTGGTAAAGGTCTCCCAGCTTCCCTCATATTTTTCTGGAGCCTTGAGATGGCAGGAGGGCAGAGCAGCTTGGGCAGCTGCTCCAGCTGCTTGCTGCAGTCCCAACACGGCAGTGGTAAGCTGCTGCACTCTGGTTTCCACGGCTTGGTTCTGCCCATTCAAATCAGCCACCTGTTGTTCTAGCAGCTGATGGCGGGCAGCCAAGTTGGCTGCTGTAGCTGGGTCCATCCTGGCTGGAGCTGCTGGCTCTGAATTCCAACCGCAAGGATGGGAGAACTGGTGGCAGCAAAGTGTGCTGCCCTAGCCGGGCACACACAGGGTTAGTGCAAGGGCAAGTACAGTTACTGAGTCCAGCAAGTTCAAAGCCCATACCAGAGAGTAGTCAAAAGTCCAGTCCGGGTCTTATCAGGAATTGTTAGCTGACGAAGTCCAAAAGAGAACCGAAAGAGTTGTCATTTATCTTTATTAAGGTCAAGCCGGGAATCAGTCAAACAGAGCTTCGCCGAAGCGTCGGGGAGCAGGAAACCAGTCAAGGCAACAGGTGGACATGTGCACAAAGTTGCAGCCACACTGGGAAGCACTTCGGCTGTGCTTAAGAACAAGCAGAGCTGTCACACCAAGTGGCTGCACCTGGCACTCAGCCTTCCTCCGATGAATGAGCCCAACCTAGCCTGTTGCTGTAGTCTAAGTCGAGCACTTTGCCTGCGTGTTGCCAACGTTGTCCTCCTGCATTCCCTCTTGCACTCTGGAGATGAGTCTGGGTTGTTCAGGGGTGCAGGCTGGGGTAATGCTGGTGCAGAGGGCACGGTGCTTGTCTGGCTGGGACCTGGTTGTGGCTCCCTATCGGGACTTGCCTCTCTAAACAGCAACCTGCTGCTTTGCTCCGGCTCCTCCACTTCTTCCTCCGAGGGAGCTGGCAGAATGAGCTCAGGCAGTGGTGCAGAGGCACCCTCTGGAGACGGGGCCATGACAACTAGTTTGGTGGGCTCCTCTCTTGGCTGCTCTCTTTACTGTAATTAACAAAACAGGCCTGATGCCTGACTCATGGACAAATGCAATCCTTGTTCCAGTATTTAAAAAGGGTGACCGCTCGCTCCCAACCAATTATAGACCCATCAGCCTTCTCTCTATTGTTGGGAAGCTATATGCCAAACTTCTATCAAATAAACTTACCTTGTGGTTGACTAAAGAAAAGATTCTAGGCCCTGAGCAGGTTGGATTCTGTCAAGGGAAATCCTCCCTTGATCATTGCACCATCCTTGCCCACCTTGTCAACAAATATACTAAGAAAGAGGGTCCAAAGCTCTTTGCAGCTTTTCTGGACCTTAAGGGGGCCTTTGATTCTATCCCTAGAGATCTTCTCTGGGATAAGCTGTTGAAGATAGATAAAATAGATGAAGATAGATATCTTATAAGGAAACTCTATTCTTCTACCTGTTGCCAAGTCAAACTCACCCCCCTTGGGAGTCTTACTCCTAAAATACCAATCAACAAAGGGGTAAAACAAGGATGCATTTGGGCTCCCCTCCTATTTAACCTTTTTATAAATGACCTTGCTCCGTCCTTATCCCCCAATTCTGGCCATTGCCCAAAAATTGGTTCTCTTCACATCCCACTGCTTTTATACGCAGATGATGCGGTAGTGCTATCCCATTCACAAATTGGCTTAAAACGCTAGAAACGGTTGCTCGCCATTGAGCTTGGGGATCTCACCAAGCTCTCAGCCCCTAGCTGCATACTTCTACCATCTAATCTTCCCACAACAGCGTAGAGCATTCATGCTAGCTAGAACTAATGCTCTACCTTCTGCTGTTCCATATGGGAGATTTCAACAGATCCCATATTCAGCTAGGTTGTGCCCATGTGGACAATGCTGTATAGAATCAATTACACACGTTTTCTTCCATTGTCCATTTTATTCTTTGATCCGAGCCAAATTTCTTAACTCACTGCTGCGTAAAAGAGAACTGCATTTGGATGAATGAAAGACTCCGTTTCTTTTGACATTCCAGAACCCTGATATAATTGAACCAGTAGCAAAGTTTTTACATCTTGCCGTGAGAAATCGTGAATGTATTATGTCTTACTCTAAAGCATGATCTTTGCCTTTGTTCTCACTAGCAGTGGATCCTTTTGCACTTTCCCTTCTTATATTGTACTTTTATATGCTATTAAAGGCTTGTTGTTGACAACTAGTTTGTATAGAATGGTTGCTGTTGAACAGTAGCAAGTACCCAGGCCTAGTTGAGTCAAGCAATTTGGGTGGTATCAGGTCACTCAGAGGTTGCTTCCAGGCTTAGCGTTGCCAATCTCCAGGTGGAACCTGGAAATCTCCCAGAATTACAACTGAACTCCAGTTTCAGAGAGCCAGCTTGGTGTTTCATGCAGCTGAAGGAGTTCAATGAAGAAGTTTGCCTGGTTATTGCATTGATGTTAATATTCTTAGACTCTTAGACTTATATATATCTAGTGTTTAAGCCCGCTGTAGCCAAAATACAGTGGGAGCTAGTGGGCAGTGGGTGGGTGTGGGAGGTCCCCACTGGCCTCCCCATCGGCTCCCCCTCCCCCTGAGCCCCCAGCTTCAGCGTGGGGCTCAGAGCAGGCCCGCTGCGTCTGGGAAAGACCTCAATTGGATATAATGTCATAGAATCCACCCTCCAAAGTAGTTATTTTCTCCAGTGGGACAGATCTCAGGAGGAAGAAAAAGAGTTGGTTCTTATATGAGACTCCATGCCAAAGGAGTCTCAAAGTGGCTTACATTCATCTTCCCTTTCCTCTACCCACAACAGACACCCTGTGAGAGAGGTGGGGCTGAGAGACCCCTGATATTCCTGCTCGGTGAGAATAGCTATCAGTGCTGTAGTGAGCAAACCAAATAGGGGGCCGGACGAGGGGGAGCAACTAGGGAAAGAAGCGGAGGAAGAGAAGGAGACATACCTGTGGGCACTGCCGGACTCTGCAGAGGAACTGCAACATACCCAACAGGGGGGAGGGAGCAGGGGGGAGTGAGACCTAAGGTCCCACAGCCACTTCCCCCAGAAGGGTAAGTACGAGGATGGCCGGAATATGAAATAGAGAAGAAAATGGAAAAAGCGGTGGATGGTTTGGATGGCAGAAGGCAGATGTAGACAATGCCCAAGAGCTGGGCTGGTTAAGGAAGGAGGTAGGCACAGCAGAATAGGAGCCTGGCAGGGTGGGGCTTGTGGAAAAGGATAAAAGACACGGAGAGCACGAGGAGGGTGTAGAGAGTAGGAATGGATGGGAAAGAAATGGGAGGAATCTGTAAAGAGAATTTGTGCTTCAATAAATTCATTGTGGTTGCAGTCAACTGCTTGTGTCTCTAGAAGAAGCCCTCATAGGAATCCCAAAATGGCAGAAGGGGGAGGAGCCCAGGGGGGCTCCCCTAGGAGCACCACACTGGTGGAGAATGCGGGCAGTGCAGACTCACTGAGTCCTGCAGATTCCTGCCACACCTACCTACCCTGCCTGGGTGGCGCTACACCCACAGGGAGACCAGTGAAATCGCAACCGAACCAGCAGTGCTGGTGAGCTTGTTAGGAGAAGAGTCTGACATGTCTTCTGATGACTCCGTGATAGAAAGAATGGCTGTAGAGCCTCTGAAGGATTGGGCCCAGTTCAGGCCGTTGTTGGTTGAGAACCAATCCTGCGTGTGGCAAGAGGTCGTAGACTGGCAGACCACGTCGCAGGAGAGCAGGTGGATTCCAAGAGTGCTTCTTCAAACATCTCCAGTTACTTCTTATTTCTTCTTCTCAAGTTGTGATTCAGCATCTCCTTATAAAGATAATAAAATGGAACTGAAAAACAGAACTGTGCTTTTCAAAAAGATTACTTGGTTAGGTTCTAAAACATCCATGTGCTTCTCTTCTAGAGAGTGACCTGTCACCCACTAACTTGGCCGAAGTTCAGTTGAGTCCCAGACAACTCAGGCTGAATCCATGTAGGTTCAACCTGGGTTGCCTGCTAGGCAGGGAGGGGCAGCCTGAAAATGAATGGATGGATGGATGGATAAAATAGACAAATAAACAATTCTCCCTGATTTCCAGCTAACAAAATCATTCCATTGTGCCCATAAGCAGGTCTCATATGCATGATAGCCAATCCCCCCATTTTCCTGCGAGAAATACAAATTGGTCTGAGATGAAGGGATTGGAAGAGAGGGATGTTGTCATAAAGCCACTGCCTTCCTTGGCATTTCGAAAGAGAAACGGGGTGATCCCTCTATGCTGTTCCTCTGGTCGGCTTTCTCCTTTGCCCCCTGCCAGCAGAGCTGCTCTGGAAAAGAAAGATGCAGAGGGGCGAGACATTATTATTGAAGGTGAAGTGGAAGTGCTAAAAGCTGATGGCAAGAAGTATTTTTGGGAGAGAGGGTGAAATCAAGTGAGGTCAAGGTGGCTAAAGAGAGACTATTGTGGGTTTTTAATGCTTTCGGTTATTTTTGGCAGAAACCTGCAAGGGCTTTTGCTCTATTGCTCTTTTTAATGTGATGCTGTGACTCAAAAATTTGGAGTTTTCAGTGCTGCTTAATTCTGGCCAGGTTTTGCATACCAATCAGATTATCAACTTGGTTCCTTTTTCCAGCCTACTTTTGCAAAAAGGGAAATGAGCCCAGTCTTGCTGTGGCAGGCTGGGTGTTCTCTGACAATGGCCTGGACCAATGTAGGCATCAGGGCCAAAGCTACTTGGCTTTTGTGAACATCTCCAGCAAAGCCACTTCCCTGTTTGGTGACTGCGCAAGAATTCCAGTGACTTATGTCATACTCACTTGCAGCCCTTGAAATAGTCATAGAATGGGGCAGAGCTTGGGCAGAGCACAGCCAGATAAGGAACTCACCAGGGAGACGATGTGCTACAGTCAGGAGTGCCCAGCCTCCTGCTGCCCCCTCTTCTCTTACCATTTTGGCAACTGGTGGGAGAAATGGTAATAGAAGCAACCACTATTGGTGCCATGAGATAGAATCATAGAAACATGAGTTGGAAGGGGCCACACAGGCCATCTAGTCCAACCCCCTGCTCAATGCAGGATCAGCCCAAAGTATCCTAAAGCATCCAAGAAAAGTGTGCATCCAACCTTTGCTTGAAGACTGCCAGTGAGGGATGATGTCACTGCCAGAGAAAACCCAGAAGTGATGTCATGCCACTCTGGGAAACACCGGAAACACGATGGTCTTGCCACAGAGCAATTGATAGAGCAGTGTGATGTCACTTCTGGTTTCTCCCCAGAAGTGACATCACATCATGAGGGCAATTACAGTTGTATGCTTCAGCTTGGTTCAGCCGCCTCGACGATCACTGTTAATTCTATTCACCTAAACCCTGGTACTTATAGGGTCATCGGACCTCAATCTACCATTGTCCTACCTTAACAGGAAAGCCCATCGAACATTTTGCCGTATATTAGGAACACCTTTGTGGATTTGCTCTCCCCCTCCCCTGTCCCTGCACAGCGGAAAACATTTTGCTCTTCAGCTTGCTGCTTCTGCGGACTTCTTCAGGATTGGAAATTATCGCCTTTCCCTGATCTCTCCCCTTTCCTCCCAATTTTTCTTACTTAGCTCTTGCATGTGTATGCGTTCTTGTTTATGTTCATTTTCTTTCTAATAAAAAACCTTTCCAGTTGAACATCAGCCTGATTTATTGGAAAGTTCTTTTAAAGGGAAAATCCTGGTATACAAAAGTGGAAACACCCAGTTACTCCCGCTTGCTTTGTCTCCTCAAAGCTAATTTCCCCAACTAATTAGGAGCCTGTCTATTTGGGTAATGCTGGGCTCTGTCTCAGGATGAACTGCATTTTCTGGGACATCAACCCAGGTAGATTTCCTGCCATGAGCCTTTTCCTTGGCGCCTCTTTCCGTAGAACCTTTCTGAAATTTCAACCACAGACAAACAACTCCTTTCACAGAAGTGGAAGTTTGGACACCCTGCTGTGGACAGCTGTGCTCCTTGAATTACAGGAATGGTTATGGATGTCCCACAACATCAGCCCACCTCCACCCATCCCCTACCAATTGTCTGCACACGCACACACACAGCTTTGCATTACACCTTGGAAACTACTGTTAGTATTCAGCTTCCATTCAGTTAGACCTGCCTTTCTCAACTTTTGTACTGTTGAGCAACCCCTGAAACATTCTTCAGGCTTTGAGAACCCCCAGAAGTGGCACAATCAGGCCGTATATGGTTGGGAAGCAGAGCTCTTTACATGCCCAAATTGGGTCCCTCCCTTTCCCACCCCCTCCAGGATCATCATTGGCCATTTCTTTTTTTGGGGGGGGGGCAGGTGAACATGATTATATATGGTCATATCACTTGATAAATGTTTTTAAATAACTTTACATACACACACACACACACACACACACACACACACATATATATGTGCCACACCAGTTTTAGTGTGAACAAAAACTATCTTTATGCATCAAAATTATATTCCAAGAGAACAAAAAAGACTTTTATATCTATTCCCCTTTTAACCACAGATAAGCAAAGTGCATGGCTGAGTTTCCAAAAACCACGAATCTTTTACGGCAAACTCAATATACACAGACTAACCTAACTGCATTAAATTGCCCTGTTTTAAAAATCACAGCTTAAGAGGGTTTTTTAATAATAATTCTGGTTGACTTGCAAAAAAGGGTATGAATTTCTCTTGCTACTGCCAGGAAAAAAAGAAAAGAAAAAAGAAGTCACAAGAGGATTTATGGTTTTAGTCAAAAGCCTGCTTTGAGTATGGTCCATCTGTTAGAACACATAAATTTATAGAAAGATTAATTGGTTCATAGGAGTTAAATCTTATTAAGGGGTCTCTCCTTGTCCAACTGCCTGTCTAGGCTGTCAAAGAGATAATTGCCCTGATTAAAGCTGTCCAAAGTAAGAAATACTAACCAGATGAGTCATTAATAAATGTGCCATTATAACAATTAGAAACATCACTTTCGTCAGCTTTCAGTGAAAGGGCGAGTTTATGATCTCTTGTAAGGAGGGTCTGTTTCTCGGCTTTTAGATAATATCCTGCAGAAATTATCCTGAGTTAAAGTGCAGCAGTAATTAGTTTCACAAGTTACTTTCTACCGACTTCTGAGATTCCAGAGGGTTTCCTACCATCGTGGCCTATTATTTTCTAGAGCGCTTCCATGAGACGGATGCTGAATGCAAATCCAGGCTCAAGGGACCGCCCCCAAGCTCGGCTGCACGAGTGCTAGCATCAAAAGATGCTGATCCTTCTGGGCGAAAGGTTTTGAAACCCCGTGCTAGCAATGCAACATACACGGGCATTTCACCATCATAAGTGTAAGGGAAAATCTATATCCGTGTTTCCCAACCTTTGAGTCAGGACCCAAAAGTGGGTCAAAAGGTTTCGGGGCAGGTCATGGGCCTGGCTTCATGAGCATTGCAGCATTCTTTCTCACCTCATTCTCCTTGTCAACATCTTAAATCTTTGTGACAATTGGGGTGAGGGAATCTATCCAGCAACTAGTAACCTTATGACAGTAGCTTGGAGGGAGGGCAATGGAAGGCTGCTGGCTTGGGGGCAGCTGTACTCTTCATGCGATGCTTGTGGGAGTCTCAACAACCTCTAACTGGCCACTGTAGGGAATGAGGCAATGGACCAGGTGGGCGATGTGGTCATTGTTTGCCTTGGGTGACAAAAAGCCGCAGGGGCACTAACTGGGTTATTTGGAGAGCTTCAAAAGAATCTGAAGAACTGAAGAGGACAGGTGTAATTTATTGTCCATCGTGTAGAACCTTGCCAACTGTAGAAGAAAACGAAGGTTTAAAGAAGAGACAATCCTGACATGGTATTTGGCTGACCTTTATAGGGATAATATTCAAGAATTGTTTTTCCTATTGTTTTTTTTAACTTTGACCCATTTTAACAAGATAATTATCTTAACTTTGTGGTATACGGATGATCAGAAATCAATTGCTGCTTTCCTTTGTCTTTTGGGCCTTGTCTTAATTAAGTGTGCTGATACTAAAAATCAATCTGGGTGTTATTATACATTAATAATTGATTGTTAACTGATGATCTAAACGAATTTGCCAATTTGATTAATCAATTATTTTTAACCAGTGTTTTAACAATATTTTAAAACAGAGTTTAAATAACAGTTTTGCCAATATACGTCTAATCAATTAATTCTGGATTGATCTAATATTCTGGCTTCTCCCAAACAAAAACACTTGGCAGACCTAAGAGCTTACTGGAGAAGAAAGAAGGACATGTCCCAAAAGACAAGATGGAAGAAAACAGGGGGAGAACAGCAACAGCAACAATGACAACGATTGTTGTCACAGATTATGCGGGGCTTGGATGAATAACCTAAGGTAGGGGTAGTCAAACTGCGGCCCTCCAGATGTCCATGGACTACAATTCCCAGGAGACCCCTGCCAGCATTCGCTGGCAGGGGTCTCCTGGGAATTGTAGTCCATGGACATCTGGAGGGCCGCAGTTTGACTACCCCTGTTAGGAGCTTCAAGACTTAATTGAAGGCATGAGAAAAGAAATAGTTGATGTGAAGAAAGAAGTGGTGGGCACTAAGAAACAGCTAGCAACTAGAATTAATGACCTTAAGCAATCTGTGGAAATAAATACAAGTCAAATAGAAGACACTCAGGCCAAGGTACAACAATCACAGTATGATGTTAAAAAGATAAAAGGGATGGCAAGACTCAGCTGAAGACAGGCTGGAGCATTTAGAGATTCAAGGCAGATCACAGAACTTGAGGGTGAAAGGTTTTCCAGAAGATTTTGGCAAAGATAATCTGATCCAAGATGTCAAGGATTTAGTTCCAGATTATTTGGTGGATGAGGAAATTTGAATGGAAAAGATCTATTCTTTAGATTATTGTTGTTGTTGTATTTGTTTATATTATATATTAATTTGTTCCATATATCTCCCCATGTTGTATGTAAACTGCCCAGAGCCATATGGAAGGGCGGTATAGAAATCAAATAAATCAAATAAATAAATATTCCAGGGCACCAACCAACCAACACAGGGTCTATCTAAATCAGGATAAAGACTGAAGGTGAAAAGATAAACATATGGAGAGACTCAAAATCCTTTCAAGAAATGTGAAAGGTCTAAATGTACCAACAAAAAGCCTTAGCGAGATGTCTGGAAGAAGTGACGAGGTGGCTCAAGCAGAATCGTTTGATGCTTAACCTTTCTAAACCTGGACAGAGTGCAGCTATCGATACCTCACTTCACTAGAAACCTGGGTGGGATGGAGGAACAGGTCACGAGTGAAGCACAGCAGGCTTTCTACCATCTACACCAAGCCAAGCTACTAGTGCCCTACTTAGCCCCAGAACACCTAGCCACAGTGATCCATGCGATGGTCACCTCTAGACTAGACTTCTGCAATTCACTGTATGCAGGTCTACCCTTATCTGGAAACTGCAACTGGTCCAGAATGCTGTGGCCAGGATCTTCACAAGTACTCCATGGAGGTCCCACATGAAGCCTGCTCTCCAATAGCTGCACTGGCTCCCAGTTGAATTCTGGATCAGACTTAAGGCCTTCAAGGCCATACACAGTTTGGGACCAGTGTACCTGAGAGACTGTCTCTCAGCCTACACCCCCCAAAGAACCCTAGGCTCTGCCATGTCCAACTGGCTGGTGATTTCTGGCCCCAAAGAAGCATGTTGGACCTCAACTAGGGCCAGAGCTTTCTCTGTCCTCCTGGCCCTCACCTGGTGGAATGAGCTCCCTGAAAAGATCAGGGGTCTGCTTGAATTCCCACAGTTCCACAGGGCCTGCTAAAGGGAGCTCTTCTGCCAGGCATTTAGTTGAGGCCAACCAATCCAACAGCATCCACTGGGTCCCCCTGAAACCCCTACTCATGATCTAAATTCAAATTGGGCACCAACAGGATTAGGGTTAGAAGTTAATGCTGTTATTATGAAATGTTGTAATTCTTGTTGTCTTCAGTCCTGGTACCCATTGTTATCATTGTTCTGATGTCCTGATGTTCTACTATGAATTTATACTGTAATATCCCTATCTTTTATGTAAACCACCCTGAGCCTCAGGAGAGGGTGGTATAGAAATATAAAACCAATTTTAAAAGGCCGGAGTGGATATAGTTTGTTTACAGGAAACATCAAACAAAAGCATTAAAAAATTGAATGTAAAGAAACAAAAAAGTTTTTATAGTTATCACAAAGGTTAAATAATGATGGGTGGCTGTCTATATCTCAAATCCCAATGTTAATGCAAAAATTTTGGCCCAAGACGTGGAGGGTTGCTTTACTATTAATGTGGAACACATCTTCTGCTGTGTTGCCCGACAGAAATAGGTATGGATGGGGACCCTAGGGGGAAGTGACCATGTCCTCATAGAATTCCTTTTGAGATGGGGAGCCAAGGAAGCTTGTAGCCAGACGCGGATGTTGGATTTTCGTAGGGCAAACGTTAATAAACTCAGAGACATGATGAGTGTCATACCCTGGATGAGAATGCTGGAAGGGAAGGGAGCATGTGAAGGGTGGGCGCTACTCAAACAAGAGCTATTGCATGCTCAATCAATGACTATTCCAGAAATACGAAAACACTGCAGGAGCTCTAAGAAGCCTATTTGGATGAACAGAGAACTTCAAGAGGAACTAAGAAAGAAAAGGAAAATGTTCAGGAAACGGAGGAAAGGACAGAGCTCTAAAGAAGAGTACCTACAGGTTACTAGGCACTGTAGATCAATCATCAGAAAGGCCAAAGCTGAGAGTGAGCTAAGATTGGCCAGGGAAGCCCATTGTAACAAGAAAAGATTTTTCAGTTACGTGAGGAGCAAACGTAAAGTAAAAGAGGCAATAGGCCCGCTGTTGGGTGCGGATAGACAAACTCTAACGAAAGATGCAGAGAAAGCAGAAAGGCTTAGTGCCTATTTTACATCTGTTTTTTCCCACAGGTCAAAGTGTTTAGGCACATCTAGAGATGGCTGTAGCCAAAGGATAGTGTCTGGGTGGCAGGTTAACATGGATAGAGAGGTTGTCGAGAGGCATTTAGCTGCACTGGATGAGTTCAAATCCCCTGGTCCAGATGAAATGCACCCGAGAGTACTCAAAGAACTTTCCAGAGAACTTGCACAGCCCTTGTCCATCATCTTCGGAACCTCTTTAAGGACTGGAGATGTCCCGGAGGACTGGAAAAGAGCAAACGTTATTCCGATCTTCAAAAAAGGGAGGAAGGATGACCCGGGAAACTACAGACCAGTGAGTCTGACCTCTGTTGTGGGGAAGATAATGGAGCAGATATTAAAGGGAGCGATCTGCAAACATCTGGAGGACAATTTGGTGATCCAAGGAAGTCAGCATGGATTTGTCTCCAACAGGTCCTGCCAGACCAACCTAGTTTCCTTTTTTGACCAAGTAACAGGTTTGCTGGATCGGGGAAATTTGGTTGATGTCATTTACTTGGATTTTAGTAAAGCTTTTGACAAGGTTCCCCATGATGTTCTGATGGATAAATTGAAGGACTGCAATCTGGATTTTCAGATCGTTAGGTGGATAGGGAATTGGTTAGAGAACCGCACTCAAAGAGTTGTTGTCAATGGTGTTTCATCAGACTGGAGAGAGGTGAGTAGCGGGGTACCTCAGAGTTCGGTGCTCGGCCCGGTACTTTTTAACATATTTATTAATGATCTAGATGAGGGGGTGGAGGGACTACTCATCAAGTTTGCAGATGACACCAAATTGGGAGGACTGGCAAATACTCCGGAAGATAGAGACAGAGTTCAACGAGATCTGAACACAATGGAAAAATGGGCAAATGAGAACAAGATGCAATTTAATAAAGATAAGTGTAAAGTTCTGCATCTGGGTCAGAAAAATGAAAAACATGCCTACTGGATGGGGGATACGCTTCTAGGTAGCACTGTGTGTGAACGAGACCTTGGAGTACTTGTGGATTGTAAACTAAACATGAGCAGGCAGTGTGATGCAGCGGTAAAAAAGGCAAATAACATTTTGGGCTGTATCAATAGAGGCATCACATCAAAATCACAAGATGTCATAGTCCCATTGTATACGGCACTGGTCAGACCACACCTGGAGTACTGTGTGCAGTTCTGGAGGCCTCACTTCAAGAAGGACATCGATAAAATTGAAAGGGTACAGAGGAGAGCGACGAAGATGATCTGGGGCCAAGGGACCAAGCCCTATGAAGATAGGTTGAGGGACTTGGGAATGTTCAGCCTGGAGAAAAGGAGGCTGAGAGGGGACATGATAGCCCTCTTTAAGTATTTGAAAGGTTGTCACTTGGAGGAGGGCAGGATGCTGTTTCTGCTGGCTGCAGAGGAGAGGACGCACAGTAATGGGTTTAAACTTCAAGTACAACGATATAGGCTAGATATCAGGAAAAAGTTTTTCACAGTCAGAGTAGTTCAGCAGTGGAAAAGGCTGCCTAAGAAGGTGGTGAGCTCCCCCTCACTGGCAGTCTTCAAGCAAAGGTTGGATACACACTTTTCTTGGATGCTTTAGGATGCTTAGGGCTGATCCTGCGTTGAGCAGGGGGTTGGACTAGATGGCCTGTATGGCCCCTTCCAACTCTATGATTCTATGATTCTATGATTCTATGATGTCTGTAGTCCTGCCCCAGGAGCACACCTGAAGAGACAGGGAGGCAGCCAGTGGAGGAGGGCGAGGCCAAGGTGGTGGCTACGAAGCCATAGGAGGCCAAGGCACTGCCTGCATAGCTGGAGGAGGCTGGGGCACTACCCACAAAACTGGCAGAGGCCTTGGTGGCACCTGCAAAGCTGGCTGGGGCGCTGCTTGTGTATCCAGAAGAGGCCAAAGTGGCTCCTGTGAAGCCATCGGCTGGGGTCCTCCTGCCGCAAGAGGTAAGGGGGAGGGCGGAGCGGAAGGTGAAGGAGTTCATGTGTGTGTCTGAGAGAGGGGGAGGGGGAGGGACTGGGGAAGACATCGGAGATCCAAGAAGGAAGGAGGATTTATTGTTAAATTATTCTTAACAAATGTGACGACTTGGACCCTGGTCAACATATATGCACCAAATAATGGAAACAATTTTTTTTGAGAGCTGTCCCAGTTATATGTAGAATTAATATATACTGAAGTGATTAGGAATGGTGATTTTAATGCAGTCACAGATCCATTGATGGACAAATCAAAGAAGATCAATGGTGCTAAGATGCTAAAGATGGCATCATTAAATGTTAAACAACCAGCTCTAGTAGATGTTTGGAGAGAATCGCATCCTAATAAATGCAGATATATTTTTTCTCAGAACAACATAATTCTTATTCAAGAATTGATCAGTGTTGGCTTTCCAAAACCTTTGATGGCTAATGTAGAAATATTACCTAGCACATATGCAGACTACAACCCCCTTGAAGTTATAGTATACAAATGGAGCAACGGGAACAAATGTGGTAGAAAGGTATTACATTTACATTAAGATCCAATTTAAATAATTTACAGCTGGTAAATGACACCATCAAAATTGACTAAAATGTATCACAATAGATCAAACAAATATTAGGAATATGAACAACAATCAGGGGCATTTTACCATATGTGATAGACCTTCTGGCTACATTCTTGCATACCAAGATCTTAAAGAGTGTTATACAAATGAGACCAGAAGCATTCTTGTTGGGCTCGATTGATTAATCAAGGAACTTTACCCGTATGGTAAATCTGCCTACAGTAGATGATTGAATTGTAAAGTTGCTAGAATTAGCCAAAATGGCCAAACTCATAGCACTGGTTAGGGAAAATACAACAGCTTCCTTTATGATGCACTGGAAACCTTTTATGGACTTTTTACAGGAAAGACAAAAAAATGATCGGATGAACTGTGACAAATGTAGACGTGTTTAATCTGAATATGAAGAAATAGCTGTATGGTCTAATCAGAAGGAAATGTATAGTTTATGGATTTGATTTACACCTGGGAGGGATGGAGAAGAAATAAAATAGCAACAATAAGAATAAGAATAATGTGGTGTTATAATGGTGTTATAATGGTAAAGGTAGCAGAATGCCTGCTCTCTTACTCTTTTGACAAGTTTCTCTTTTTCTGTAATTTCTATTGAAATAAATTTTAAAAAAAATGCAGAAAAGCCCTCAATGAGAAAAATACATACGTGCCTTCTAGCCTTACCCAGCTCATGGCAACTCATGGCAAGTGAGAAGCAGAGAAATCTTGTCAGTGCTTTCCTCTGTAGATTCATCCTTGGTGGTCTCTCATTGAAGTACCAACCCTGCCCAGCAATTTGAAGAGATTTTAATTCATGTTATGAGAAGAAAAGAGTCACTGGAAAAGACAATAATGCTAGGAAAAACTGGAGGCTTCAGGAAAATGGGAAGATCCAACATGCAGTGATGGATTGACTCCAGCCAGCCAGCCATGGGCCGCAGTTTGCAAGGCTCTGAACAAGAAGGCATTTCGGAAGACTTTAATCCATAGGGCTGCCATAAATTGGAAGTTGAACAAGCATTTAACAAGCACAAGTAGGAATTCACAATGTCATTGATTTAATGTGTCATTTTAATACCCGTGCTTTGCTTCAGATCTGTTTTTCAGAATTCCAGTGGGTTCCAGATGTCTATAATCCTAATCCTATTGAATTGTTTTTGGAATGTCCCGTCCTGTGGTTTACATTGACTTGCTCTGTGTAATCCCAGGCAGAAAAGTGGACTAACCCTAACAAAGACATAGATGATCTCTAGGTGTTTTTCATGACTTCTCAAGGCCAGGCCCACTAAGACGTAGGGTTATGCGCCGAGTTGTCTGAATTGGCCACTCCAGGCCGCCTCAGCCAGCGCCTCACCGTGGGGGGGGGGGGAGGGAGGGTGCGCAGTTCCTAGTAAGCCTGTGCGTGAAACCTGACAACAGCCATGAAACCGAAATGAAGCAAGGATGGGCAGGGTTGTATCCTGAGGGATTACCATTATTGCAGAGGGCTCCAGATCAAAGTTGCTTGTATTCAAAACATACAGAGGAGCACTCCGGAGATGGTTCCCATTGCATCTTCGGGGAAACCCACGTTCAGGCTGCTCGGTAAGTGTCTGTTACACTTAGAGGCATGGATTTCAAAAGGAAAATGCTATGAGCCGTTTTGTCATTTGTAGATGACTAAATCTAGAGATTGCCAACCAGCAGAGAAGCTTGTTCCACTGCTGAAGGCAGATGCTTCATGCCGCTGACCCCAGTAGAATAGGAAACTGTATATGCCTTCTGATCAGCTCTCCCTTTCTCATCCTAGGGTGGTCTCAGGGGAAAGGCATTACAGTCACCCTGGCGTTACGGGAACAGGAACAAGAACGTGGATGTCATATCTGCATCTGTACTGGTTCTGGAGTCTAGTGGCGCTTCTGGGGCTCTAAATTTGTTCTGTTGTTTCAGACCAACACAGCTACCCTCTGGAAGCTATCCTGGTTCTGTACTCATTGGAAAGAAAAAGTTACAGCCTATAAAAGGAAAATTGCAGAGTGCTTTGGACACCATCACGCTCTTTCAACACTGCAGCAGGCCCCCCATGCAAACAGGTCTTTTCAATTCATTCCCCCCACTTCTCTGCTTAACTCTAACAAAATTATTTACAAGAAACATTCAAAATGTGGCTTACCAGAAAGTAAGTTGCTGAAGCTGCATTCCTGCCAAGCCATACTGTCTGAGCCAGAATTCCTAATTCCCCAAGTTCCATGCTAATGTGTGTAACCCACAACTCCACAGGGCATATACGTCAGTTTCCAGAAGAAGAAGAGAGAGAGAGCTCCTTCTATGCGCCTGGCTGAACACAGGCTTGCAGATTTCACGGCGCTATACCCCGATTTGGCCAGCAGGTGTCGAAGCGATCTCCCACTCCGATATTACTCCTGTGATCTCTGGGCTGAACTGACTTTTCTCTCTGCCTTGGCTGCTCATACAGAAGATGCAAGGAGGGATTCTGGTAGCTGGATTCAGCAATGCTGTGCTGAAGAGGATTAAGGGACCGCTGGGGGTCGGAAGGCAGTGCCGGATGAACCTACAGGTCTCGTCACCTGCTTCGAGGAATTATATAAACGATTAGCAAAATCCAGGCTGACTGTGCAAACATTAAAAATAAGGGCCTATTTAAAAAAATTTTAAGGGTAGCTAAAGGAAATATTTTTTTACACGGAAAATGATTCAAATGTGGAAGTGGCTCCCAGAGGATGCCGTGATGGCCACAGGAACAAGCAGATTTCAAAGGGGCTGGAGAGATGCATGGAGGAGAAATCCGTCAGCAGCTGGGGACTGAGGGGGACCCCCACATTCAGAGGAACTAAGCATCTGAAGCCCAGAGCCAGGAGGCAGCATCGGTACTGTCTCTCTGCCCCATGGCTGGCCCTGCAGAGGGACTGGCTGGCCCCTGTGTGGGGCGGGAGGCTGGACTGGATGGGCCCTCCCTGGCCTGACCCAGCAGGGATCTCTCAGTTTAATACTTCCTAGCAGGAACACCTGAAGGCAGGAACACATGATGAAATGCCGTGTGTCCCACTGACAGTACACAAATAAAAAGACTAGACAACCTTTTAAAAATCTCAAAGAAAGCCCCCACAGCCCTCCTTCCCTCACCATGGCAAAGCTTGGTGAATTCCAACTATGACTCTCCTGCAGTTATTTGCTGTTCTTGCCTGCTTTACTCATCTATCTATCTATCTATCTATCTATCTATCTATCTATCTATCTATCTATCTATCTATCTATCTATCTATCTATCTATCTATCTATCTATCTATCTATCTATCTATCTATCTATCTATCTATCTATCTATCTATCTATCTATCTATCTATCTAATCATGTTTCAATTTATAGGCTGCCCTGCTCCTTGCCATTAACAATAAGTTAAAAACCAGGACAGTAAGTTTCAGATTTAAAAATACATTGAAACAGTCTGTGTCCTCGCTCCTACCCTCAGTGCCTGGAAGTAAGGTGGGCTGCAGCTGGCCAGGCACAGCGGAGGAGTAGTGGGGGGTCCGGCCAGCATTGATGGCGATGGTGGTCCTGGGCCTCAACCACATGCCTGCTGGAAGAGTGCCGTCTCGCAAGCCCTCCGGAAACTGGAAGGCTCCATAAGGGCTCACATTGCAACCGGCAACACAGTCCGCCAGGCTGTGGCCAGGGCTGAAAAATCCCTGGTTGAGGCCAAGTGCACATTTGGGGGACCATCAACAAGTTGGTATTCACTGGATGAAGAGCTCTCTGGCGGGTGTCTTCGGAGAGGCTTTCCCTCAGGTCCACAAATGCATGCCAAGCAAACAAACTGCTAGGCTCCAGGCTGACTCCGACAGGGGTGTCCGTGGCCGTGGCCTTTCCTTCCACGCTGGCCACCAGAACCTGGCAATGCCATGTGGCTGACATGGTGCGGGGGGCATCATGGCTTCTGCAGCCAATCTCCTTGTGGCCCAAACGTGAGCCGGCAGAAGAGAGAGAGCGGGGCCTCGTTCTACACCAGTTTCGCACAAAATAGGACAGGCCCTTTTCTCACAAGGCCTGAGTCTAATGGTGCACTGCATTGGTCAGGGGGACTTTGGGCACAACTCAAAAGACTCCAGGGCTATGCATTTCCAGGGACTTCCAACACTAGCATGGCGTAGTGGTTAAGAGCAGCGGGATCTGATCTGGAGAGCAAGATTTGATTCTCACTCCTCCACACACAGCCAGCTGGGAGACCCTGAGCTAGTCACAGTCCTATTACAGCTGTTCTCACAGATCAGTAATATCAGAGCTCTCTCAGCCCCACCTACCTCACAGGGTGCCTGTTGTGGGGAGAAGAAGGGAA